>NC_140498.1:17860918-18385918 GCF_964271855.1 Acomys minous | reverse complement strand
GTCTAATATAATTGATCTACACAAATCTAAATGAGCTCAAAAAATTTAATATAGTAAACATGGCATTGACGTCCCATAGAGCAGAGCAGTGATAGACGGTGATTTTTACCTTGGTTTGTTACACATCCCTGTATTGTTCTGTGTAATGAGTCTGTTTGGGTTGATTCTTGGTTTTTCAAGACATAGTTTCACTGTGTAACTCTGGCTGTCCTGGACTCACTTTGTAGACCAGGCTAGCCTCAAACTCAGAGATCTGCCTGCCTCTGCCTCCCAAGTGCTGGGATTAAAGGTGTGTGCCACCATACCCAGCTTCTGGTTTTTGTTGTTTTGTTTTGTTAAGATTTATTGTATTATTTAATTTTGTGCATGTGTGTATGTCTGTGTGTGTAAATGCACAAGAGTGCATTGCCCACAGAGGCCAAAAGAGGGAGCCAGACTCTCTGGAGCTGCAGTTATAGGCAGCTGTGAGCCCTGACAGATGCTGGGACCTGAGCTCCAGTTCTCTGAAAGAGCAGCAAGTAGTCTTAACTGCTGAGCATCGATGAACCAAATTTTCAGTTAGATCAAACTATGTAATTTTAAGGCTCTTAAGAGAATTCCAACCTTTGAACTTGACTATAATTCCTATTTTAAACCAATTAACTCATTGCTATTCTTTTTATTAAAATTCAAATAAAACAACACATATCACAAATTCTAATAATCTCTCCCTGTATTTAAGCATAGCTCTGGGTGGTGGGTATAATTTTCTAATCATATTCTAATAAACAAGAATTTGTTTCAGACATCCAAATTAGAAAAGTAAAGTTTTCTTAGTTTGCAGATTATAAAATTTTATGTAAAGCCTTGCAGGGGACCCAAATTTACTTTCTAGCATCTACATCAGGTGATTCACAATGGCCTATGACTCCAGATCCTGAGGACACGTGGACACACACGGACACACACACACATGGACATACAAACACACATTTTATATTTTTTTTAATAAAATTTGGCCAGGTGGTGGTGGCACACGCCTTTAATCCCAGCACTTAGGAGGCAGAGGCAGAAGGATCCCTATGAGTTCGGGGCCAGCCTGGTCTACAAAGTGAGTCTAGGACAGCCAAGGCTACACAGAGAAACCCTCTCTCAAAAAAAAATTTAAAAATTAAATTGGTACAGTTATAGTGAAGGCCAGCATAGTGGTTCTGGGTGTGTAGGGGGTTAAGGTTGAAAGTGCATTTTGCATACTTTCCAATGATTTTGGCCCTCTACTCATACTCTACAGGGCCTAGAATACTGTGCCTATGTGCCTATGATCTTACAAGCACTATTCCCAACAATTGCAATGTAGAAACAACCCAGTGATTGAAGAGATCAACAAAATGTGATTAACACAGACACTTGGGCACTTTATAGCCATAAGATGATGAAAAATCTAGCACACACTAAACAGAATGGATGCAAGAACCTAGTGAAATAAGCTGGTCACAAGAAAGATGACAGGGTCTCATGTCCGCTGTATCCTTAGAGTGCTCAAAACACAGACACATGAAGGAAGATGGAGGCTTCCAGGACTCAAGGGACGGAAACTGAGTTGTTGAACAAATGAAGACGGAGCACCCTGGAGATGAGTGGGAGTGATGAGCACACAGCACCAGGGAGAGCAGCTAATGCCGCTGAACTGGACATTAAAAATGGTTGGGATGGCAAATTTTACACTGTGCTGCTAGCTTAACGGGATTTATAAAGGTGGAAGAAAAATGGTCAGCCTGAAACCTGAAGAAAAAAAAAACCCTCATTTCAACGTTATAAAAACGGATAGACAGACACATACATACCACAAACGCATACACTGCAGAAAGACAGCATTAGATGAGGGTTGCTGTTGGTTTGGTTTGGTTTGGTTTAACTCAATTTAGGCTGTAATAGCTTTGAGAATTAGCTAGCTCTTGATACCCCCATAATTCGGATGCACCTCACCTTACAATACAACGCGTGAACCTGCCCCATTCTCATTGACAACATGAAGTGTCCACCTCCAGGAAAGGGCAAGCATGGCGATGGGTGATCTTCCCAGTAGGCGCCTGATGGAGAGGGAAAGGGGCTTCTCACAAAATTCTGTTTCCTGTCTTACTGCCTTTGGCTAGAACTTCTACGGCACTGGACAATGTTCCATTTGCCACCTTCCTGAATTAAACTGAATGTTTCTAACGTGGGCCCAGTGATGCGGCTCAGTGGGTAAAGGTAGTCGCTAAGCAAGCCTAGCAACCCCAGGTCCACCCCTAGGACCCACGTAAGTGTGGATGGAGACAACCGACTCCATAAAGTTTCCCTCTGACCTCCAGATGTGCAACGTGGCGGCAGGTGTGCGCACACTAACCGAAGTACAAGAGTGACTCTAAGGTGAGTGTAGGTAAAAGTCGTCATTTTACCAAGTCGTCACAATACCCTCCAAGTACCCAAAACACAGAGCTTCTGTGTTCTACTAAATTATTCCCCACAAACTTCTCACGCTTAAAATGCATTTGAGGGATGGAAAAATGGCTCTATGCTTATAGAAAACTTGCTGCTCTTCAGGAGCGCCTGGCTTTAGTTCCCAGATGCTCACATCCACACGTCACTATAGTTCATGGCCTGGCCTACATGGGCTCATGCACAAATGTGGTGCGTGCACACTCCCACAGACGTGCACACATACACATAACACACACACACACACACACACACACACACACACACACACACTTTCTTTTAAGGTTTATTTATTATTTATGTAGTATTCTGCCTACATGTGTGCCTGCACGCCAGAGGAGGGCACCAGATCTCATTGTAGATGGTTGTGAGCCACCACGTGGCTGCTGGCAATTGAACTCAGGACCTTTGGAAGAACAGACAAGGCTCTTAACTTCTGAGCCGTCTCTCCAGCCCCCACACACTTCTTCCATCCAAAGCCTCTGCAAGTGCAGTGCCTAGAGTAATGTGTGCCTGAAATCCCCTTCTCAGTCATGCGGTGACTCAAAATCCTGTTCAAAGTCAACCCTCAACTTTAACACCTCTAGCCAGGAGTAGGACCTTTTGTAAAATGCCATGCTTCTACCTGGCTGCCTGGAGTTTGGACAGGCGCCCTTCATCTGTTCCCACAACCCAACATCTGCCTTCCTGTTGCTCAGCTTCAGAAAGTGTCCAAACTGCCAGGGGAGGGGGCTCATGCCAGCAATACAGAGTTAGAAGGCTGCAGAAAAGGGAAGAAGGGGGGCATGGAGAGACGGTGGGAAGGGAAGAAGAGGAAGAGAAGAAAGGAGAGGGGGAAGAAGACGAAGTGGAGAAGGAGAGCAAAAAGACAACAGTGACACACAGACAGACGGATGGACAGTCGAGCCTCCCAATTATCTCTGCGAGACTTAAAGCTACAAGTGCCTGCAGCTCCCATGATGCTCTGGGAGTGTCCTTGGCTACAGGCCAGCAACCTCCAGTTTGTGCAGAGATCCCTCAAGGAAGCTTGCTCAACAGCGACGGCTGGACCACCCAACTGTTTTAACACACAGTTCCAGGGGATAGGATGGGACCAGACAGTCAGACCAGCTCCTTCCCACTGCACATGCCACCACCTTCTCATCGGATGTGGTCACCTTTAGAAGGGAAAGTTCATCACTGTACCAAGCAGCGGTGGCTGAGCAGAGTCTTGTGCGTTGGTTGTAAGGCAGTCTTGTAGACTGAGGTTGGTAACCACTCCACAGACTTGCTGTGATCCCTGAACCTGGCACATGGTAACTACTCCAGGGACAGCAGCTGGTAATGCTGGAATTAATGCAATAATATTGTACAATGTTTACAAAGTCCCCAGATCATTAAAAAAAAAAAAAGATTAACTTTACCAATCCAACATTAACATTTAAATTACTTATGAAATAAAGAACACTATAAGCAGAGTAGAAAGATACCTTTAGATGGGAAGAAAATATTTATTTGCAAAGCACTAATGAAAGATTGGTATCTAAAATGCATAAATAATTGCTACAAATCGATAAGAAAAGGTGCTACATTTAAGGGGTGGAGGGAAGTGACCAATTGAAACATACAATTCACTGAGAAAACCTGAGCAGTCAATAAATATGAAGTGGTGCCTGACCTACGAAAAGGCACCTAAGGCTGCACTGGCAATAGCTGAAGTGGCAAAGATCCAGCACTCTGGAAGCTGAGGCAGGAGGATTACATGTTCAAGGCCGGTCTGGTTTACATAGTGTCTTAGTCAAGGTTACTGTTGCTGTGATCAAACCTGTGACCAAGGCAACTTAGGAGGGGGAAGGTTATTCTGTTACACTCCCACATCACAGTTCATCATCAAAGGAAGTCAGGGCAGGAACTCAAACAGGGCAGGAGATAGGAGTTGAAAACCTGTAGTATGTGGGAAGATGCTGCTTATTGGCTCGCTCCCTATGGCTTGCTCAGCCTGCTTTCTTATAGAACTCAGGACCACCGGCCCAGGAAAGGCCCCACGCACAATGGGCTGAGCCCTCCCCACCAATCACTAATTAAGAAACAGCCTCCAAGGTTTGCCTACAGCCCAACCCTCCTCCAACACACACACACACACACACACACACACACACACAGAAGATGAATCAGTGGGGTAAAGGCACTTGCTGCCAAGCCTAAACATCAATCCCTAGAACCAGCCTCTTCAAGTTGTCCTTTGACACACAGGTTCTGTGGCATATGCACATCCACAGGCATACACATCTGTCACATGCACTCAAGCACATGTACATATGCACTCAAAAATAATTCTAATTGTTTTAGAACAAATATTTTTAATTTTTCAATAAAAGGAAAGACTGAGTAGATAATTCAATGGTTGAGCGCACATACTGCTCTTGCACAGGGCCCAAAGTTCAGTTCCCAGCACCCACATCACAACCACCTCTAAAGCCAGTCCCTGGGGACCCAATGGCTCCAACCTCTGACAGTACCAGGACGCACATACACATACAGACATACATGCACAACTTTAATGTTTAATCAAAATGAAAAATATCAATGAAATGCTATTTCACATCCCTCATGTCGACAAATCTTCAAGCTAGCAATGAACCAACATGGCAAATGAGAACCCATAAACGGATGTATTGACCCACAGATCAATCTACACGGGTTATCCCTCAATGTTTAGGCATCCTTCTCCGCCTAAGACAACGGTGATTACAAGACGCATGCCGAGAAAGATCCCCAGGTATTTGTAAGACAGCAAGAACATCAGAGACGTTCAAAGGAAAAGGAAACAGTTCAGATCCTATGAAATACAGTAATAGTGAAAAAATTAGAAATAGCTTCAATGTTCATCCATCACAGAAATGGCTCCAGGAAGGCACTATATATTCACACGATGAAATTCTTATAGCAGTTAAAAGTCATAGATCAAGGAAATATCGCCGAGTGAGAATAGCAAGACGCAGAGTGATAGACAGCTCACATTTGTGAACACACACACCCGAGAAATCGTATCAACGTTTTAAAAATTACCTTTTGTTATAGATGGACCACAGGAAAGCCCTGGTCTCCCTGAACTCGTGCCCATGCTGACTGTGGGCTAAGCTCTGCCATTTGGTTTTGGTGACTGGGCAGTACAGAGTTCAAGGGAAGTGAAACTTAATCAAATAAATGTGGATGCTACTGCTGCCAGCTTCTCTCAGGCAGGCAGAAGGGAAGCCAAGCACAGAAAGAACATGTCTGAAGGGGGGAAAAAAATAAAATAGGCCTTTGATTTCAGCACTCAGGAAGATGTCTGAGAGTCTAAAATCAGCCTGATCTACATAGGCCAGCCAAGGCTACACAGAGTGAGACCGTGTCTCCATTGAAAGAAAGACAGACAGACAGACAGACATGTATGGTATGCCAAGATCAAGCATAATTAAGCCTAGAAAAAAATTTATGGTTGTGGTTTTGACAAATACCATTAAATGGCATGGGATACATAGGAAACACATAAGGATTTTGAGGATATTACATTGGCGTAAGTGCCCAGCCTGGGCTGAAATTATTCAGTTTGGTTTCCAGTAGCCACACAGAGGATCACAAGCATGTTTAACTCCAGTTCCAGGAATCTAACATCCTCTTCTTCTGGCCTCTACAAATCAACTGGCATTGTGACACCCAAGATTGTGAACTAGGAAAACCTGTTTCTTGTTGTGGTGTGGCTCAGCCCTAACACAGATCTTTAACCCAAGAGCTTTCTGTAAACAAGAGCTAACTAAAACCAACCATAGGTTCAAGAGGAAGAGCAAGCAACCAGTTGATAGGGAGTGAACATAAACACGGGAAAAGGAGACACTGAGTTGAGGGTGTAAGAGACAGCATGGAGAAAGAGAAAGGGCTTTTTCCTTCTGAGATGTGAGCTTAGTAGGAAGGTCAGCTGGGTGCTTTTTCTGCCCCTTTAAGCTAGTAGGCTTTTACCCCAGTGTCTGGTTCCTAAGTCTTTATTGGTAAAATCAAACATTTGGGATTTTGTTTTTAATAATAATAATAACAACAACACACACACACACACAAAGCCTGAGTCTGATTCTAAGAATTCTTTTTTGGAAATCTGCATAGGATTTGCTGAAGGAGGCAGAGGCAGAAGGATCACGAGTTCAAGGCCAGCCTGGGCCACACATTAAAAAATAAAATAAAGAATAAAAAATAAGAAAGGTGGAACCTTGTGTGGTGACACACTCCTTTAAGCCCAGTGCTCAGGGAGGCAGAGGCAGACAGATCCCTATGAGTTCAAGGCCAGCCTGGTCTACAAAGAGAGCTCCAGAAAGCTAGGGTTACTCAGAGAAACCCTGTCTCAAAAAAACCAAAAAAAAGAAAAAAGAAAAAAGAAAAAAAGAAAGAGAAATAAAAGAAAGGTGGGATGGCATGTACTTGTAATCCAGTGCTACAGAGGAAGAAATAGGACCCTGCGATCTCTAGTTTTCCTGTCTAACCTACTCAACAAGTTCCAGGCCAATGAAAGGCCTTGTCTCAAAAAAAAAAAAAAAAAAGATAGCTCCTAAGCAACACCACCAAGGCTGTCTGTGGCCTCCACATGCATACCCACACACATGCATGCACACATGTGCACACAAAAAGATATACATATGTGTGGATACACATGATTCGTGGGGCGGGGGGTGGGTCTGAAGGCAGATGTGCTGGCTTCCTGTTGCCTTTCCTCCCATTCCTGTCCCACCTACAAGAGCCCTGCCCTGGCCTGGTTGTGGCCCCTCCCATTCTCACGTCATAAACCCTGGGCAAGCAACATTCATCTTCCTCCAAACCTGCCTGCCAAGGACAGAAAGACAAAACAAAACAAAAACTGGACCCTCCAAAGTAAAGGAAGGCAAGAGAGAGCCTCTGTCTCTACCTCCTCTTCCCTAGCTTAGGAAATGGCCTCCCTCTGTGCCTGGTGCCCATGTGAACACTGCCTGGAGAGCCTGAGCCTTTCACCACACCCTTTCACCCCTCTTTCCACACAGCCCCAGAACCTGTCCCAGGACGTGGCATTTCAGAAAAGCAAGAGGCCTGTGGTCCGTGGCCTCCCTGTGCCTGTCATCACTGGTGACTATAAACCCGTGCGCCTCGGGAGCCCAGCTCTCTTTGACGACACTCGCCACTTCCTGGGCATTCTCTTCACTCTAATTCCACGCTCTGATTGTGCCACCTAAATTGATTTTTTCTGGAACTACAGGAATTAGCTGACTCTACCCTGTGCCTGTGCATCAGATGGTGCAACCATCCCAGCTGGAGGAAGACTAGAGTCCCTGCTTGCAGGCCCGCTCGCCCAGCCTGTGGGTAGCCCCTGGACATGATTACATTATCAGCTCCGCATCTCCTGCCCAGGCTGAGCCCCAGAGGATCCTGTCCGCACCATTTATGCTCCTCTTGTTTTCAGCATCTGGGACTGGGGAAACATTTCTGTCTGTAATGCTGTCACTGACCTAAAAGAAGATACACTGTCTCTATGACCCTTTTTATAGAGACTTTAGGAACAAGTGGAAGTGGCCAGTCACCAGTCGCAACCCAAGATATCTATAGGGGAAGCAGATAAGTCAGAGTTCACAGTCTAGGAGGAGAGTGGGACATGGAAGGAGGGTGGGACACACGTAGTAGAGACATGGCAGGGGCAACTTCCAAGCAGAGTACGGAATACAACTGCCACAGGAAAGGAGGCTCGGTGATCGGGTGCTTGACTAGCGCGCCTGCGGCCCTGGTTCAATCTTTAGTACCACAGGAAGGAAAGAAGAGAGGGAAGGAGGGAGGGAGGAAGGGAGGAAGATCCAGCAAGCCCCTCACACTGCCCCCTGAAGAAGGGCTTTTGACCACAGGCTGGAGAGATGGCTCAGCCGTTAAGAGCACTGGCTGCTCTTTCAGAAGGCCGCAGGTTCAATTCCCAGAACCCACATGGCTGCTCACAACTGTCTGTAACTCCTGTTCCAGGGGATCTGACACCCTCACACAGACATACATGCAGCCAAAACACCAACATACATAACAAAAATAATTAATTAATTAATTAATTAAAAAGAATACTGAGCCAGGTGTGATGGCAAACCCCTTTAGTCTCAGCTCTCAGAAGGCAGAGGCAGGTGAATCTCTGAGCGCTCGAGGCCAGCCTGGTCCATATACCAAGATCCAGACCAGCCAGGACCACATAGTGAAATCCTGTCTCAAAAAGACAAAACAAAAACAAGTGTATTTACCCCTGGCAAGCCCCCTGAGCTGGAAGCTCTAATCTTTCTTGAGCTCGTAAGTCCTAGGTCCTACCCCTTTTAGTCACCAAGGCCAGACAAGGGCCCAGGAGAACAGGAGGCCTTCCCACCTGAGCAGATCCTTTAATGAAGCTCAGCCCCTTTGCACACTGACACCCACTGACATCCTTGACACCACAGAAAGCCATAGAGAACATGATAGGGCCAGAACAGTAGGCTTGAGCCCTTCTCTTGAGCTAGTATGGCTAAGAAGAATGGGGAGATGGGAGGGAACATTGGCTGAGAGGAGGCCAAGGACACCAAGGAAGAGGGACCAGACCTCTGTGTCTTTCCCTTTCAGAGGAAGCCGTTTTCATAAAGTTGGGCCAGCTACCAAAGAAAGCAAACGCAGACAGAGACTACCTCAGCAGAATCCAGAAAAAAAAAAAAACTAGACAAACTCCCAGGGTCCACTTCTCAGAGGCAAATCTCTCACTTTTCTTTTAAGTGGTATAATTCCAAAATTACCAATCCACAGGCCTTAGCAAAGCTGCTCCTTCTACTGCCCAAAAACCCCTTGGCTGCGTGAGAAAGTCTCTTGTCACAAGCCACTAAGTGCTGTGCATTGTACCCTTCTTGTACAAATGGGCTATACCACAGGGAAAGAGGCTTCCAGCCCTGGAGGGGGCTGCCTCACACCTTTCTGGCCCCAGAGCCCAGCCCTGATCTGATAAAGCATTGAGCAAATAGTGCCTTTGGGTCATACTGGTGAGTGTATCTAAGCAATGAGGGGCTTTTCTGGTGTCCTGAAAAATGCCATGCAGAGGGCCATGTCTCTGTACAGGCTTGGGTCCAGGGGAAGGGGATGTCCGTGGGCAGACATGGCAGCACACGCTGTTAGTTCCAGTAACTGGATATAACTGCTTCCACCCTCTCTTGACAGTTGGCAAAGTGATCCACATGACCCTGTACTGCCATACCAGGCCTCTGTCTCCTGGCACTGAAGACACAGACAGGTAATTCATACCAAGAAGAGGTTCTGACACAGGGGAGTGGAAAGCCAGAAGCACACAGGTACCACCCTCTCCCAGAATTCTGGAATAGGCCTGAGGGGATGAGCAAAGGCAGATAGGGGCTCCACAGATGAGCAGCCATGCTGCTATTGTGAGCATTTTGGGAAAGATCATGTGGGCTCTGATAGTTTCCATAACCCAAACTCCATCTGTTAACCAGTCAAGTGTTACACCAAAAGGTGTCCCTGTGGCTACCAGGCAATTGGATTCTCGACCTTCAGTTCCACTTTACTAGAGCAAGTCCTAACACGTTGATCTGAGGTATGAATACATGAAGAATGAGAGAAAACATGAAAATACAACTCAAGGTAAATAAGATTTTGAAAAGCTAGAAAAGCTCACTGTTCAAAGCTTGCTGTTCAAAGTTTTTTTCTACTCTGGCTCATTTTCATTATCTTTCTTTTTCTAAGAAAACCAGCTACTAAAGTCAGCCATAGTAACACATATCTGTAATCCCGGTAGTTGGAAGTAGACACAAAAGGATCAGGAAGGAGTTCAAGGCTAGGTTTGGCTACATAGCAAGTCCAAGGCCAGCTTGAACTACAGGAGTCCCTGTGTGGGGGTGGGGAGACTACTACTGCTTTTTATGGGAAATATTCCAGGTACATAGACAAGATTTGGAAAAAAAAAGGAAATTATGTGACTAGCAAGATGGCTCTGCATCTGTTAATCTTGTTGCCAGGTGACCTGACTTCCATCTCTGGGACTGACTCCTGCAAGTTGTCCTCTACACATGCTCTTACATGTACACACACACACACACACACACACACACACACGTATATATACTTCAATAAATACAACTTTCAAACTATTTTAAAAGAATTCTATGGCCAGACCTGGCAACACATACCTTTAATCCTAGCACTAAGGAGGCAGAGGCAGGAGGATATCTTGAGTTTGAGGCCAGCCTGGTCTACATGGGGAGTTCCAAACCAGCCAGGGTGACATAGTGAGACCCTGTCTCAAAACATTTAAAGAGGAAGAGGAGAAGAAGAATTCTATAGCTTAACTGGAGAACTGCTTCCAGTGACTTGGGAAGAGAACACGCTCTTGGGGAACATTCTAGCTGCATTAACTGTTAAGTCCAAAGGAAACGCCTTCTCCCCAGATTCCAAAAGGCAAAGGGACAAAGGCCATCTGTGCCTATTAGCACCTTTCAAAGTCCATGCTGGCATCCTAGCTCTTCTCAGCTCCTCCCCTACCCTAAATTCTCTCCTGCTCAGGAGCTTCCCCCTCCCTGCCCCTCCCCCACCCCCACTCGCCTACTCCTCCTCCTTAGAACTTTATTCCAGCTAGTTTCCCTTTTGCCTGAGCTCTCTTTAGTCTTCTTTGTTCCCCCCCCTCCTCCCTATCTATCTGCTCTCCCACACCCTTCACCCCCACACCCCACCCCCACACCTCACCACCCTACCCCACCCTCCCACCCCACCCACACTCTCACTCTCCTCTGCTCTGCTACTGCTTCTCTCCCAGCCAGGTTCAATCTGCGGGCCATATTTAGTCCACTACTTTCTCTATCTGCCCTGGACTCTTTCAGATGCCTCTGGCTGTTCTCCATCCCTCTCTCCCTCCCTCTCTCCCTCCCTCTTTCCCTCCCTCTCTCCCTCCCTCTCCCCCTCCCTCTCCCCCTCATCTACAATAAAACTTTCCCCTTAACTATACCATGGTGGCATGTGTCAGTTTATACAATAACTGTGCTGGGTAATTTTACGCCAACTTGACACACACTCGAGTCACCTAAGACTAGGAAACCTCAGCTAAGAAAATACCTCCAGAAGACGAAGCTGTAGGCAAGCCTGTGGGCCATTTCCTTCACTAGTGATTGACAGAGAGGGTCCCAGCCCGTTTGTGGGTGGGGCCAACCATGGGCTGGTGGTCCTGGCTTCTAGAAGAAAGCCAGGTGTGGTGGCAAACCACCTTTAATCCCAGTACTCAGGAGGCAGAGGCAGATGGACCTCTGAATTTGAGGCCAGCCTGGTCTACAAAGAGAGTTCCTGAACAGCCAGGGCTGTGGAAGCTGCCCTGAGTCTGTGGAAGGTGCATGAACAGCTGCAAGAATTTAAGGCACTTCCAGCAAGCATGGGCAGAGCAGAGCCGACCCTGATTCTCCTGTGGGTCTGAGGAGCCGTGAGGGAACTTCCGGTAACAAGGAACATTAGCGGTTGTCATGGTTGTCGCTGTTTCTGTGATAACGTTCCTGGCAAAAGCAGCTCGAGCAAAGGTTAGGTTTATTTGGCCCATGGTTGGAGGGTGCAGTCCATGATGACAGGAATGTGACATGTCCGCCGTCAGGAAGGACAGAGCCGAGTGCTAGTGTCCTACTGAACTTCAGGTGGACCTCCCCTCCTGTTTATCCTCTCAGGAAATGCCCTCATCAACGCTCAGAGGTTTGTCTCCTGTGCGTTTCTAAGGTCCCCAACGTTAACAGTTGAGATCCGCATCTACAATGTACATTCTGGTGGTAAATTACCATGTTCTGTTGGAGCTCATAAGTGGGACCACCCCCAGCCCCCCCACCACTTTCAGGCATGCTTATGTCAAGTGTCTTCCAAGATAGCTTGTCTGTGGACGGGCTGTCCTTCTCCCAACTCTGTGACAGACAAGGAGAAAAGAAAAATCGCAAAACAGCCCAACAGCGGACCCTTGAGACCAGCTAGGCGAGCCACCTCCAACAGAGGCTGTTACTGTTACTTATCCTGTGACACAGAAGGGCCTGCTGTGGGAAAGAGAAGATGGGGTGCAGCCGTGGGGTGCTCAGCCATGGAAAGAAGAAACCTCAGTTGGAACTTCCGCAGGCACGGTCTGTTGGATTTTCCTTCCTGCTGTAGCTGCCTGTTTACTCGGAGACCTAGCTGAAGGGGTCCTCTGCTCTGCCTGGACTCTCTCTGTTGGGAACTCCAGCTGGCTGCCTCAGAGGGTCTCCCCAGTTGATTTCTGCAGGGTACTGTGAGTGCCCGATTTGATAATGCCCTTACTGTCTACTTAATTACTTACCTATAGCTCCATCTTCCGTTGTTTATCTTTTTGCTTTTTGTTCACTCATTTAAAATCAAAGTATGGCGGCATGGGGGTGGGGGGGGCAGAGGGGGGGAGACGGGGATCAAATGTATGGCTATCATAGATCATTGTCCAGAGCACGCAGGACACCATCAGAGAGATGGTACCACAGTGACCGAGCAGGTTAGAGAGAGAAGTCACCAGGTCTCACAGCCAACAAGCCGTGGAAACCGATCTCCTGCCTGGCTGTTTCTCTCCCTCTCCCCTGACCCAGGTCCTCAACATTAGGCTATAAAACAAACAGCACTGCCATTATGGAGAGGGAAGAGGGCCATTAGATACTTCAGAAAACAACTTCTGTTAGCGGCACGGAGCTCAGAGAGCAGCTCCGACCCTCACAGGGCCGAGGCCCAGCTGGTTCTCACACATTATCTGATCAAATGCATTCCAACAGCAGCAGATGCCTGTCTCCAGGACACGGGATTATCTGCCCATTAAATCAGATTGCTAATAAAGAGGTTTTAATGGGGGATATGAATCTTCCAGCAGTAACTGCTTACCTCAAGTTTTTTGTGCTAAATACCCCAAAATGAATCTCTGAGCAAAAGGACATCTGTCACAAAAGCAGCTTCAGCCAACGGTAAACAGCTGGGCCAATCCCAGGCCTCACGAGGCAGAGCGAGAGCATTGGTGACTGCACATGCACCGTGTACACACACACACACACACACACACACACACACACTCTGCATACCACAGAGTCACAAGACACACCACTGTGGGGTCCGCGTCACCCGTGCCAACCTCGCAGAGAACTTGAGTCCCACCAACAGTGTTTCCTTTGTGGTTGGACCACATGTGTCACTTGGACAGAAACGAGCCAGCGCTCCACAGGCAAGGAGGCGCACAGCTGCCTCTAACACCCTCCTACGGTCCCTCTCACTGTGTCCCAGAATAAATTAGTCTCAGAATCAGAATGACTGATGACTTACCTCTGCGAAGAGAAGAGTGTAGAGAGGAGAGAACGCACCCAGCAACATCAGACACGGAACTCAGACACGGAACTCCAAGTTCAACGTGTGTTGGAAGTTCTTAATGGTGATGGAAGTAAAATCAGACACACCTGTTGCACAGCCGTTCCCTGGATGATGCCGCTCCACCCCACCCCCCCCCCCACCAAAGGCTCATATATTTGAATGCTTGGTCCCCAGTTAGTGGACTGTTTGGGAAGGATTAAGTGAGGCCTTGTTTGGAGAAAGTGTGTCACTGGAGACAAGCTGTGAGGTTTCAAAAGACTCACGCCATCCCCAGCGTCTCTCTCCGCCTTGTGGTTGTGTGAGCTCTGAGCTACTGCTCCAGGACCACAGCTCCCTGCCTGCTGCCAGGCTCTGGCCATGATAGCCACGGACTCGCCCTCTGAAACTGTAAGCCTCCAGGAAACATTTTTTTTTCCCTATAAATTGCCTTAATCATGGTATCTTATATCACAGCAAAAGAAAAGCTACGAAGACAGACACAAGCAAGCATCTATTCGCCCCAAATAGGGCACCAAGGACAAACCAAGTAATAGCCCCACCCAGGGCTAGTTTGGTGAACTTATGACCTTACTGGGGTTACTCACAGGAGTGTGGGTCACCAAAAGCAGCCACATCCTGTTGAAGCCTCACCCAGTTCTCCCTTTGCCTCACCTTCCCCCATTAAATAGACTCCAGCCTCTCCTGAGGCCACGTGACGCTGAGGCCGAATGGCTTACAGCTGGGAAACTTGGCAAGGGTGAGTGCCTGGACTCTCAGGTCTCCTTCTATGAGGAGACGCCAACAGGCCAATGGTGAGGATGCGCCACAGCTGCTCTGATGAAAACAGTACTAACTGGTATGCGGAAAGAACAGTGATCCCAAAACTCCGCCTCATGTTGACCATATGTGCTTCCGGGGCCAGGCGGTGAGCACTTGCTTTATTTAGGAGGATGGAACTGCTAGCCTCCATTCACGAGTGAGGAAAATGAGACCCAAAGAGGTAAGAGACCGTGTCCAAAGCCACAGAGCAAGGAAGCGATGGGACCGAGACTCAAATCTAGCTCTGTCTTCGTTGCTAACTGCCTCTTAGGGGCCTGGAGGGAAAGCCTGCTGGCTGCCAGCCTGCAGTCCTAGCACACTGGAGAGGTGTAGGTGGGAGGAGTCTGGAGCTAGCTGGCCTGCCAGCCCAGTCAGCCAGGCTCCCCATCCCAGTGAGAGACCCTACCTCAGAAACCAGTCTGAGGGCCTGGAGAGATGGCTACATAGTTGGAAGCACTCGCTGCTCTTGCAGACAACTTGAGTTTGTTCCCAGCACCCACATGACAGCTCATACTGACGAGTGTCTAGGACTCTAGTCCCAGACCCTAGTGCCCTTTTCAGCCTCCACGGGCAGCAGATACACACGTGCTGCAGAGACACGCATGCAGGCAAAACATGTATGTAAAATACAAGACTATATAAATTTTTTAAATTGGGGGGGGGACAAAAAGAAGTGGGCAGCATCCTGAGTCACAACACCTGAGGCTGACCTACACACACACTGACCACACACACACACACACACACACACACACACACACGTGCATGCATCTAAAATAGTAAGCTTTATGTTAGACAAGTTTACTACATTTTTCCTAGCTGGGCAAAGCAGCTGCTGGTGTCTCCGGCCTTGGAGAAGTACCACTGACGTAGCCATCATCACGCATACTGAAGTGTGAGTCCGATATCTGGCACACTCCAGGTGCCCGATATAAAAGAGTGGTCCTTACTGAATCCTCGTGGCTTCTCTAGTCATCTCCTGACTTATGAATAACCGTACTTGGCATTTACCACTTAAGTGCTGCCAGAGAGTTTCTATTACAATTATGTATTAATTAACAGAACGATCACGGCAGAGTAGCTATTATAACTCCACACGAGTTTACAGATTCGGAGTTCAGCTCCCTTTTCCCTCTCTTACTCCCGTCTCCCACAATAAACTGTTTACCGTTTCAATTATTTTCCTTCCAACATTGTGATCACTGTACTTAAAATTCAATCAGCCTTCTAATTTTAAACATCTTTTTTTTTTTTTTTTTTTTTTTGTCTATAGAGCCAGCCATTGACAAGCGTCCTGGATTTAACATCTGTTCCCAGCAGTAAATGGTTTTAAATTTGAGAACTGAAAACACATAGAAGGCAATTATGAGCAGTTCTCGCACTGTGCTTCATGGCCACGCATCAGTAACTTGTTTCTCTGACAGCGAGGCTCTGAAAGATGGGCCCCGAAGCCAGCCAAGCCAACAAGAAGACTAAACGCATTGCCTGGGCACCTACCATCTAACAAACACCTTTTTTTTGTTTGTTTTTCCGAGACAATGTCTCTCTGTGTAGCCTTGGCTGTCCTGGACTCGCTTTGTAGACCAGGCTGGCCTCGAACTCACAGTGATCTGCCTGCCTCTGCCTCCCGAGTGCTGGGATTAACGGTGCGTGCCACCACACCTGGATCAAACATCTTCTTGGTTTGGGGGGGGCAGGGAGTTGGAGTTTGTAGTGGCTGGAATGAAACTGTCCCCCATAGTCTCAGGCATTTGGACACTTGGTGTGGTGGTGTGAATAGAAACGGCTCCCGTAGAGTCATGTCTTTGGATGCTTGGCCATAGGGAGTCGCACTGGTAGGAAGTGTGGCCTTGATGGAGGAGGTGTGTCACTAGATGGTGAGCTTTGAGGTCTCAGACGCTCAAGCCATACCGTGAGCTATTAGTAAAAATGGAGTCATTGCTGTAACCAAATGCCCGACAGGAAGCAAATCAAGGAAGAAAGGGTGTGTTTGGGCTCACAGTTCACCCTGGAAGGGAAGCCGTGGTGGTGGGAGGGGCCTTGAACCTGTGGTTGTCAGAGTGGGCAGCTGCTTGACGGCGGGCAGCTCAGCAGACGAGGAAGCTGAGCAATGGGCACTGGTGCGCCACTCGCTTTCTCTTTCTCCTCTTTTATTCAGTTTGGTATCCCAGGCCAGGGAGATGGTGTCACATACATTCAGGGCAGATCCTGCCCCTCAGGTAATCCCCTCAGGGGAAAAAAAAAAGCCCTTACAGCACACTTTAGAAGTGTGTGTATAGCTGGGTGGCGCACGCCTTTAATCCCAGCACTTGGGAGGCAGAGGCAGGCGGATCGCTGTGAGTTCGAGGCCAGCCTGGTCTACAAAGTGAGTCCAGGACGGCCAAGGCTAACACAGAGAGACCCTGTCTAGAAAAACCAAAAAAAAAAAAAAAAAAAAGAAGTGTGTGTGTGTGTCACCAACACTCTGTGTATTCCCTATTTTTTTTTTTTTTGGATTTTCAAGACAGGACTTCTCTGTGTAGACCAGGCTGGCCTCCTCCAACTCACAGCGATCTGCCTGCCTCTGCCTCCTGAATGCTGGGATTAAAGGTGTGCGCCACCAACCACCCAGCTAGAAATATCTTATTAAAGATGTATGTGGCTTCTGATTTTAATGTTTGTAAGTGTCTAGAATAGAGTTTCTGGACATCTCAGGCGTCCGTCGGTCCTTCTAGAACCTCTCCTCTGTAACCTGAGTGCCTCTCCCCATCTCCAGCCTCCATTCCCGAGCCCTCCTGTCTTCTCCACATGGAATTGTGACAGGAATTCAACAAGGAATTTGGTCCGAGTTTCCTGCCACTCACAGGAGCCAGTAAGCAGAGACGCAAACTGAATCTTAAATCTGTGCTTTACTCAGAGAGCCAGCAGTCTAAGAAGACAGCAGGTTAACAGACTAGAAATCTGTCTTCCATCGCGTCTCCAGCTGGCTGTGGAGACCTAGTCAGTCCCCACCGGAGCTCAGTCTCCTCGGTCATACAGTCAGCCAGCCACAGTTCTAAGAGCTGTGACATCAAAACTCCTCTCCTGTAGATGTCTGAACTCGGGTGCTTCTTGAAAATGCTGAGTCCAGTTAGTTTTTTGCTGTTACCAACCGCGTACTCCACCAGCAGCCTCTGGGGCTGTGGAGATCTTAATTCCAAACAAGTCAACCTTTAACAGTGGCGGGTACACGTAAGCTAGTAGTAACGTGTACCTGTAGGCATCTTTTTACTAACTATTTAACTGAGGTTCTTAGACCTCTTTCTCCCTGCCTCACCCCAATCCTGTCCTACGCCACCCCACCCTGCTCCTAGGTAGGAGGGAAAAAAAGGTTAGTGGAGAGAGGGGGTGGAGTTCTCTTAGACTACTTCCTGGGTTTTTGGGTCATCAGGTTCCTTGGGGCAAGTTCAATCTTCATTTTAGGACATCTCCAACTTCTCATCAAACTGCATCCATCAGCAGCAACCAGGAGCAGCAGGGGAGACCAGCAGCCACCTCCTTCTTTTTCAGAGCCCTCTCCCACACCCCCACACAACAGTCTCTGGCATTTACTCCCTCTGAGGGTCCTCAGAATTAAACTATCTGCAGCTGGCAAAGAGCCCTCTCAGAGCCGGCACGAGGCAAACAGTTTGCTGCTGTGGACCATCTGAGTCAGCCCCATATCCCACACCTGGGAGTAAGACAAAAGCATGTTTACGTAACATAACAGAGTTATTAAAGACGCCAAAGCTTCTACCACGTGTACCTGCAGAGTCCTTTCTCCATAGGTTCCTTCCTATGGAGTAGAGAGTATGGAAGTGCCTCCGTCTGTTGTTAGCTTCTGTTCCCTGTCAGAAAGGAACGTGGTTTTTCCACAGAGCCCACTTCCTCAGCGTGGCCAGGAAAGCCAAAGGATCCAGTGCCCGGGTCCTGCCCTAGTGTCGCTCTCCCCCACTTCCGATCCCCTCTTCATGTGTAACCTGATGACTAGAAATTCATTTGCTTAGGACCTGGGGACCTAACACCCAGCTTCTTCTCCACCCAATTTCCTCTTGGTGACCTTCACTGCACCCCAGCCTTCACTTCCTGCACAACTGCTTTCTAGAACTATCTTGGCCACCTCGAGTCACACCCTTAGACCTTGTCATCTCCTCCAGCATCCTTAATTCAAGCCTCTCACTCTCAGCCACACCTTCTCCATTCCCAGGGCAGGATGAACGCATTGCCATCTGGACAATCTCTGGCCGTCCAGCCCCTCCTGCCTTCCATCTCTCCTCTTTTCTTCCCATCTATCAACACAGACTAGACACGTGAAGATACAGATTGATTTAATGTGTGTGTCCTTTTCCTTGCTTAGTTTGACTACTTAAGATTTTTTTAATTTTTAAAAAAATTATTGTATGGGTAGGGGTGCTGTGTATGTGCGTGTGTGTGTGTGTGTGTGTGTGTGTGTGTGTGTGTGTGTGTGTGTGTGTGTGTATCTGTATACCACATGTATGTGCAATGTCCATAGAGGCCAGAAGACTTTGGGTCCCCCGGAACTGGAGTTAGGAACATCTGTGAGCTGCTGCATAGACTCTAACCCAGATCCCCCCCCCCCCCACAAGAGCAACCTGGGCTCTCAACAGCTGAGCCATCTCTGCAGCCCCTTAATTTGAATATTTAAATTGATTCATCTGCAAGCATCCACAGTGGCTGTAACTTGACACATATATGTATGTGGCCATTTAAGAGCATCCTAAGAAATCAGGTGGAGAGAAAAGGTCTTGCCAGGCAAGGGAGCAAAATCTCAGGAAGGAAGGAAGAGAGGAGCTGCAAGCCCTGCTAGAAGGAATATTCCAAGCTGTACAGACAGCAAGTTCAAAGGCCTGAGGCAGCAGTGTGCCCGGCAAGTTCAAAGAACAGCGAGGAGGCCATCCATAGCAGGAACAGAGCAGATGGGGTTGGAGAGACACAGGGCAGGATGGCAAGAGGAGGCATGGGGGGGCGGGGGGGGTGCCCTGAAGCTCGGTGAGGGTTGGAGCTTTTATGTTGGTTGGAGGAAACCTGTCAGAGGGTTTTGAACAGGGAGGAATGTGACCAAGTTTGCATTTTGAAGGGCCTGCTGACCCTGCTGGGTGTAGAACAAGCTACAGGGCAGGGCCAGGACAACAGCAGGGATCCCGGTCAAGGGCTGTGACAGTGACCCAAATGAGGGAAGGATAGCAAGGCAGAAGCAGTGAAAAGTGGAGATATCTATTCTGCAGATTGTGTCCTAAAGCTAAAATCAACTAGACAGACAAAGAGAAATAAATAAACGGTAGCTATCACAATAAATAATAGACCAATAAATAAAGACGGGCATGGTGGCACACACCTTTAATCCCAGCCCTTGGGAGGCAGAAGCAGGTGAATCTGTGAGTTCAAGGCCAACCTGGTCTACATACTGAGTTTCAGGATAGCCAAGGCTACACAATGAGACCCTGTCATGTAAAAAACACAAAAATATTTTTAAAAAAAAGAACTGTCTCAAAAGAAAAAATAATAGATCAATAAATTGAAAGGCTAGGTGTGTAGACGTATCTCAAAAGTTATCTATAGTGTTTTGTTGGGTAAAAAATACATTACACACAGCATATATAACCACACTGACACTAAAAATAAATTGGTTGGTTATGAGGGAATTCAGAGTGACACATCCAACTGCTCATAGTGACTTCCCGTGAGAACTGTCATGGCAGGGGAGCGGGGTAAACCACCCTTTTCTCCTTTAGATGCATTTCTTTTGTTGCTGTTATTTTTGTTTTGTTTTGTTTGGGGTTTGGAGCTTTTTTGTTTTGTTGTGTTTGGTTTTTTGTTTTTAGACAGGATTTCTCTGGGTAGACGTGCCTATCCCGGACTCACTTTGTATGTAGACCAGGCTGTCCTCGAACTCACAGAGATTAGCCTGCCTTTGCCCTCCCAAGTACTGGGATTAAAGGTACGGGCCACCATGCCTGGCTTAGATGTATTTCTTTATATAAACAATTGGAACACACCACACATTACTTACACTGAGTGTGCCAGGCGGTGAACATCCTGACACCGAGAGATCATCAAGCCTGCCTTGCTGACAAGAAATGGTGGTTTGAATGAGAAGCCCCACATTTGCTATGGAGATATTTCTTAGATATTTGAACACTTGGTCTCCAGTTAATGGCACCGTTTGGGAAGGTTATGGGACCTTTAGGGGGTGCAGCCTTGCTGGAGACTTTGTGTTAATAGGGGGTGGGTCTTGAGGGTTTATAGCCTCCCTACACTTCCTGGTTCTTCCTCTTCCTGCTTCCTGTGTGTGGATAAAAATGTGACCAGTGAGCTTCCTGCTCTGGCTGCCATGCCTTCCTGTCATTATGAAGTCTACCCATCTGGAACCACAAGCCGAAAGAAACCCTCTCTTCTATAAGCTGTTTTTGGTCATGATGTTTTATCATAGCAACAGAAAAGTAAATGCTACAATGGGAAATCCACCAAGGAAGTAAACACAGAAGGTATATGAGGCGTAAAGATTCTCTCCAACAATAGACTAGACAGAGGTTGAAGAGAGCGAACAAGGTAGGAGAGGGAGCACAGAGAGAAATAAGGGCGGAGATCAGACCTGGGGAGAGCGGGGGGGGGGGGGGGGGGGGGGGGGAGGCGGGAGGACAGAAGGCCTGTAGGGATAAGAGAAACTGTGGGTGAGGGCCTCTCTGTGACAAGCTGGAGAGCTAAGTCAGAATAGGCCTCTGGGAGGATATGAGGGGGACCCTAGCAGAGGCTCCTAATAGCAGAGGTCATAGAGACTGAAGATGACGCCCCCTAACTAGACAAGACTCCTAGTAGAGGGAGGAAAACACCAGCCCACCCACAGAAACTTTGACCCAAAATTCACCCTGCCTACAAGATGTGCAGGGACAAAGATAGAGCAGAGATTGAGGGAACGTCCAACCAAGGCCTGGCCCAACCCAAGACCCACCACGTAGGAGGCAGCCAACCGCTGACACTATGAATGATTCTTTGCTATGCTTGCAGACAGGAGCCCTAGCAGAGTTGTCCTCTGAGACGCTCCACCCAGCAGCTTTGAGACTGATGCTGAGACTCACAGCCAATCGTTGGGCGATATGTAGGGAGTCTTGTGGAAAAGTGGGGTGGGGAAGGAAAAAAAATCTAGAGGAGACAGGAGCCCCACAAGAAGATCACCAGGGCCCAGAGGAGCTTTCTGAGACTAAAGCACCAACCAAGGACCATGCGTGGACTGGACCTAGGCCCCCTACACAGATGTAGCCAGTGGGCAGCTCAGGCTTCATATGGGACCTCTAGAAATGGGAGCAGGGGCTGTCTCTAAGATGGACTTTGTTCCCAGCTTTTTGATCACTTCCCTCTGGTGGGACTGCCTGCCAGGACTTAAGGGAAGTGGACATGCTCAGTCCTGATGTGACTTGATGAGCTGAAGTGGATGGCAAGGGGGGCTCCCCCTTTCTGAGGAATAGGGGACGGGAGGAGAGGAGAAGAGAGGAGAGGGGAGGGGAGGGGAGGGGAGGGGAGGAGAGAAGGGATGGGGCTGCCACCAGGATGTAAAGTGAATAAACAAATAAAGAAAAAATTTAAAAGATTCCCTCCAGCCTTGGATTTCCTTTCTAAACTTGATACAACCCCTGAACTGGCCATCAAGTAGGACCACACCTGCTTCAGTGCAGATATGGCCATGGCCTCTCCAATCATGTGAGTGAAAGTTCTGGAACACGCAGACAGTCAAGGAGCCTTAGCTCCCTCCTGCCTCTCCAACAAAGATTCCAAGGATCTCTAGGAGGGGTGGCTGCTCTCTGTGGTGGTTTGAATAAGAATGGCCCCCAGAGGCTTATATATTTGAATGTTTAGTCATCAGGGAGTGGCGCTACTTGAGAAGGATTAGGAGGCGTGGCCTTGTTGGAGACTGTGTGTCCTGGGGGTGGGTAAGCTTTGAGGTTTCAAAAGGCAGCAGCTGCTGCCTGCCGATCTAGATGTAGACCTCTCAGCTGCTTCTCCAGCGCCATGTCTGCCTGTGTGCCGCCTGTAAGCCAGCCCCAGTTGAATACTTTGTTTTCTAAGAGCTGTCTTGGTCATGGTGTCTCTGCACAGCAATAAAAATAAAAATAAAAAATAAAAATAAAAATAAAAACACTGACTAAGACACTCTGCAGCAGTCTGCCTGCCCTAGCAGACCAGTTTCTCAGGAGTCAGGAAGGCTTTGGAGCTAAGAAGGACTCAAACACAGCTTGACCATAGAAATAAAAAAAGAAAAGAAAAGAAAAAAAGAAAAGAAAAGGTCTTCCTAAGAAGGAAGAACAGAGAAACTTCCTGCTGGATGCCACTCTGGGGAAAGGCAAGGTCATGTAGAAATAACTTATTTCTGCCAGGAAGAATAAACATGGCTGGACTTTCTAAAATCCCCAGTCAAGGTTAGGACTTCTGACGATCTGTGCAGTTTTCCTCTGGACTTCAAGAAGACTATGGGGGAGAGAGAGCGAAGGCCGACCATTCTTTATCTGGAATCACAGAGAAGTTGCAGTGTGGCCATGATCTTGCCAAATGGATGTCAAAAAAAGCTTTGATCTCCATTTCATTCGGAAATGACCCGTCCCCTCTGTAACGCAGTTAGATGGGTTTTCTGTGTGTGCGCGTCAAATCTGCTCAGCCAATGCATAGGACATTCTTAATTATTTTCAAATGATTAGAAGCAGAGGCATAAATCTATGTTCTGACGTGACGGGTGATTTGACCTCCAGACGTAGCGTAACGGGTTATTAACAGTGCCTCCCAAAACTATTGAAATTTTTTTCCAGAGCTATTTGCTAATTAATAGCTCTTCTCACAATGATCATTTTTTGAGTAATTATGGAATGGATCCACATTATTTTGTGATGGGGACATAATCACTTCCATTAAAATTATTTGTATAGTTTTTAACCTTCTGCCAGAAGTCAATGAGGCTAATCTAAGAGTGATACAAACTTCATGACAGTATCTGGGGGCTGTCACCTTCAGACTTGCTTCCAAAAGCTTGAGTTGAGGTGTGTGGGGGGGGGGGGGTGTTGTTCTTTATTTTGTTTTTATTTGTATGTTTTGCCTGTTTGTTTTTGTTTTATGGTCTCTCTATGTAGTACCAGCTAACTTTGAACTTGCTATGTAGATCATGCAGGCCTCTGCCTCCCAAGAGCTAGGATTAAACGGGTACATCACCATTCCCAGTCCCCAAGGCTTACTTTCCTGCCCAGAAACTTGGAACGGATCCTTCAGCCATTTCAAAGTATCTGGAAGCAGATAGCACTGAAGAGGTGCCCACAGGGAGGGCCTCATGGCCTTCGCGGCTTCCAGCCTCCTACTCAGCCAAGTCAGCCCACTTCTCCCACTCATCCTCCTCCTGAAGGAGCCTCCCATCCACCATGTATACGATTCACAGCCCATCTGACCCGTTTCCTGGGCCTTACTTTCTTTGACATACTGAATGGAAAGCAAGTGTCTCTGTGTCCCTTAAAGCCAGTTACCATCCAGGAGGTCATTAACAAGTAGAGGAAGGTGGTCCCCACTTCCGGCAAAAGGAGCAAAACAGCATCTTGCCTTCTCCTGTCTAAAGACTTCCTCTTTTGTCATATATGTCTCAGGATGGGAAAGGCACCTCACTGTCCTCCCAATGACAAGCCTCAGGCCTTCGGAGTCTGCCTCAAAGCCAGGTACATAGAAAGATCCAAAAAAACCACGGCACAAGTTCATACCAAGAAAATTTCTCACTGTGTAGCTAAAGTTCTCACCTAATAGGGAGCTTGCCTGAACCTAGCAACACTAGGGAAAGATGGGTGGAGGCTGGTGCCCACTTCAGGGCATCTCCCTATATAGCCCTCAGGACACCTTCAGTCCCAAGGTGTGATCTGAGGCACAGCCACCCCCATTCTCAATGGCCACAGCTTAGAGATCTCCAGGGCCAGAAGTTAAACCTTCTCTAGGGGTTTAGTACCTAAAGATCCTCTTGCTCAAAATAATTACCATTTGCCTCAACACCTGCCACTTCAATATCCCAGTAAGTCCGTCATGAAGAAGGAGGAGGAGGAAGAGGAGGAAGAGGAGGAGGAGGAAGATGTTTCTGTTTGTATGTATCAATGGAGCAATCCAGAAAAACCAAACACAAGCCTAACAGTTAAACTGGAAGCCAAACATTGACTCCCTGGCTAAAAGTGACATGGATTGGAAACATTCCTAAGAAAAACAAAGAAAGCCAAATAAATGAATTCAAAAATAATAAAAGCAAGCCAGGTGTGGTGGCACATAAGTGTAACCCCAGTACAATGAGGGGCTGAGGAAGGTAGACCAGAAGTCTGATGTGTAACTTGGCCCCATCAGACAAAAACATCAAAAGGTGGGTTTGGTCAGGCATGATGGCACACACCTGGGGGAACCAGGAGTTCAAGGTCATTCTCTGCTACTCGGCAAGTTCAAGGCCAGCCTAGGCTACTTGAGACCTGGTCTCCAAGTGTTCTTTGGGAAAAGGACAGGTTTAAAATAATCCAAAAATAACCTCAGACAGATGTGGGGAGGCATACCTTTAATCCCAGTGCTCAGGAGGCAGGGACAGATGGATCTCTGAGTCCGAGGCTAGCCTGGGGTACAGATTGAGTCCGAGGCCAGCCAGGACTACACACACAGAGTGAACCCGTATGGGTTTCTCTAGTCAAATCTCTAGAAAATATCAACAAAGAAGATAAAATTGTAAATGATAAACAAATAAATAAATGAAAGTGTGGCAGTCAAGATGGCCGAGCAAGTAAAAGCTGACAACCTAAGTTTGATCCCAGAACCCACATAATGGAAAGAGAGGATCAACTCCTGCAAGTTGGCCTCTGGCCTCCGGTTGAACCACAGTACATGAACCCCCACACAAAATTAAGAAAGAAAAATATAACTCAATGTGACCACACAGTCAGACAGCCCCCCAAGTGCAGGAGGAGCTGGGGGGGTGGAGTGGCAGAAGACCCTTTCCAGGAAGCCTGCTGGAAAGTAATCCAATTGACAATGACCTGTCGGCTGTGGATCCCCATGATCCAAGCGTTTTCTGATGCAGAAAAGCCAAAGCCTGGACAGGACCAGACCTAGCAGCCTGGTCCCCAGCCTGGGCACAGATGCTGGTAACAAGTGCTTGTATCCTTCCCTGTGCATCCTCAGAGACCCAGGCCTTCCTGTCCTGGCACCTACTCTCATCCCCTGCCCCCAGAGAACTCAAGTATGAAGCAATCCTTTCTTCTCTCGGAGACTCTTTCCTCAAAGGAGAACTTAGGCTTTCCATAAGATTTCCCAGGACTGCTGAGAAAGGAAAATAGGCTCACAGGGAAAGAACTTTCTAGAAAGTCCTATCTGTGTATGTGAGAGCAGGTATTATTCTCCCATATAGGTCAGGAATATTGTCCTAAAAATAAATTTTCTTTGAGTCAGGGTCTCCTGCAGCCCAAGCTGCACTCAAACTCACTGTGTAGCCTAAAATGGCTTTGAACTCCTGCTCCTCCTGCCCCCGCCTCCCAAATGTCTATCATGTCCCCTCTGTATCACTAACTCAGAATCTTGTGTGTGGCTTTCGCCTTCCTCTTCTCTCTCAGTCACACACTCAACGACTTGATCCTTCCAAATATCAGATGGTGGGCATAAAAAAGATGATTGAGCAACAGGGAGGCAGAGCAAGGTGGATCTCTGTGAGTTCGAGGTCTACAGATCAAGTCCTAACACAGCCAGGCCTACACCGAGAAACTATCTCAGAAAAAAAATAGAATAAGGCTGGGCAGTGGTGGTGCATACCTTTAATCCCAGCACTTGGGAGGCAGAGGCAGGCAGATCGCTGTGAGTTCGAGGCCAACATGGTCTACAAAGTGAGTCCAAGACAGCCAAGGCTACACAGAGAAACCTTGTCAACAAACAACAACAACAAAAAAACCCCACAAAAACAAAACAAAACAAAAAAAGATGACTGACATCATAAATAATTCTTACATACATCTTTCATACACACATACACACACACACACACACACACACACACACACACACACACACACACACACACACCATCTAACAGACATCATACACTCCTTTACACATCAAGTCCCAGCCTGCTCCCCCAAAGCCAGAGAGGCCTCACCAGGGAGGCCACGTTGTAATTAGGAGAAGAGACTTGACTAGCATAGTCACAGCACTGAGAGCTCTGGAGAATCCAACGGGAGTCTGGGGACTCTCCAGACAAGTCTAAGCAAAAATGCCGGAGTTAGGGAAGTGACCAAAAGGGAAAGGCCTCTTCAGGCCTCAGCCAATCACACGCTGAGACAAGCCTCCTTCAGCCCTCCCATCTCATCTTCCTGCCACCCAGCATTCCGTTACCCATCAGCTTAACCGCCCGTCTGCCTTTGGCCCGTCGTCCATCTATCCACCTACTTCCTTCTGTCTGTCCATCCAGAGCCACCGTTCTCCATCTTAACCCACTCCCTGATCTACACAGGTTTCTCACACCAGTCTGTCCACCACTACTCGCGTCGTGCGCCATCTACTCACCCCATTTCACTGACCTTGGTCTCTGCATTTCATGGATGTCCTCAAAGCCCCACTGGGCAGGTTCCACGCGGGTCCCATGGCTACAGAATGAATGGCAGCTTCTCTCCACCCACTAAGCGGAAAGGGGCCCTTGAGAGACGAAGCCCCTGCTGTAGTCCCCTCTGGAAACCCGCGTGTGTTCTCTGGGATCTGCAAACCATGCTTTCTGGCATCTTTGAACCAGCCTCTCTATTGCTCTCTATTGCTGTGGTAGACGCTGTGACCAAAAGCAACTGGAAAAGGAAAGGGTTTATTTCTTCTTACAGGTACAGCCCATCAGGGAAGGAAAGCAAAGGAGGAGCCCAGGCTGAGTCCTGGAGGCACGAACTACAGCAGAGGCCACTGAGAAGCGTTCCTAACTGGCTTGCCCCCAAGGTCCTGTTCAGCCCAGGCCCACACGATTGAACACAGTACTTCCCAGAGTGGACTGGGCCCTCCTTTATCACCTAGCAATCAAAAAGATGCCCTTACAGACAAGCCCGCGGGTCAGTCCTATGGAGGCAGTCTCTCAGCAGAGGGTCTCTCTCTTCTCAGGTGTGTCAAGCTGACAACTAACTCTAACTATGTCACCCTCATCACTCCCTGGCCGGGGATGGTTTCCTAGCATGCTCAGAAGGCATGGGAGAGAATATAAACTCATGCAGGGCTTCCAGGAGCTCTGGGCTAGCATCTAGAATAGCTGTCGCTCAAGTGCGTGGGCCAGGGAGGAGGGGCTACTTCCCCTTGGATCCCCTACCCCAGCCCTGTCCAAAGCTGCAGAAAATGTAAGAGGAGAGTTTACATTTTCTAGCACCCATGTTTCTAAAAGTAAATAGGAAAAGGTAAAAATTAATCACAATGTATTTAACGTAACCCAAAATGATAATGTGAAGTATTATCATTTCAATATGTACTTGGCATAGCTAGGCATGGTGGTACATGCCTGCAATTCTAATACTCAGGAGAAAAAGCTAAAGAATTCAAAGTTCAAGACCAGCCTAAGGAAAAAAAAAAAAAAAGACCAGCCAGGATTACATACCCTGCCATATAAAGTGAGACTCTACCTAAAAAAAAAAAAAAAAACGCTTCTAAATGTATGTGTACATACGTGGTAGCTAGTCAGAGGGAAAGCAGGCCAGTAAAAGGACATAGAACAAAGGGCAGCGACTATCAAACTCGCAACTTTACATGACCAACTTTCCTGAGCAATGGCCCTCTCAGCAAAGCCACCAACCTGGTCATCAAGATTGGGTGGCTACGCTCTGAACCCTGGAAAAGCAGGACCCATCTTCATCTTCCCTGATGGTAATTCCTGAAGCCGCCCCTAGGGGGTGCTCGTGGACTCAGCACCTGTGAAGGATGGTCCCTTGGCTTCTCTCATCTCTGTTTGGGTGGAACTGCTCTCTCTTCAGGACCGGCTGCTAAGGCTGGGAAAATGCAGAGTTACAGGCCTATGACGCTGAGACTGTCCAGTTCTATCTTCCAGATCTGCCGTGGGTTTCTAAAGACGAGGAAACAGGCTCATCGGGGCTGATTAACCCAGAGCCACACAGATATCAATGACAGTGATGCTCTTAGAACATCCTAGAACATCCGCTCTCCTCCCTTGGCACTGCCATGCTACTGGGGACCCATGCACCTATTTGACCAGCAGGTACCCTCCTCCAGGGAGTCTCCATCAAGACAAATGCAGCTCTGATTCTGAGTCCCTTTTTGGTGCAGATTTCCCATGAGTATCCACCGCATGCCCTCACCTACACACTGCGGGGTGGCATTCCGTGGTTATGTACGGGGAATATCAGATGTCGCTGGTAATTTAGTTTGCATGGGAGCATATTGGGAGGTTATTTATCTGTGTTCTCTAGAAACCGAAGGCTGGAGTAGATCTCGCTGATTATATTACCCCACTGAGAGGCAGAAATAATCCTGAAGGTGGCAAGTTAAATCTCTACTTCGTAATTTACTAAAACAAAACTAATACCCACCGAAATGTTTTCTCGGCCGTTTTATAGCAATTTTGCCATTAAGCTGTCTTTGATTGCAATTCATAACAATGAAGAAGGCAAAGGGGAGAGGGTATTTTTAGCCCAGCCCAAGAAATGATTCTGAGCACGAACCATTTTCCGCATCAGCAAACACACCAGGCACCATCCGGGAAGAGCCTCGGCCACTGAAACGGCGAGTGGAAATGACCATCCTGCCTCCCAAGAGAAAGCCACCAAGTACCCCTCCACCGGGACTAACATGGATGCTCATGTCCTTTCCGTCCCCCCCTCACCCCCACCAAACCCTTCCACTAGTGAAGTTCTTTTTGTAATTATGTGTCACGTATGTGTCTACATGTGAGTTCATGCACATGCATGCAAAGCCCACAGCGTCAAGAAAAGGGCATCAGATTCCTAGGACTGGAGTCACAGCCATGCAGATTCGTAAGCTGCCCAACATGGGTGCTAGGAACCGAACTCTAGCCCCCTGCAAGAGCAATACTCTTTATTTTATTTCATTATCTCACCTCAGTCTTACCCCCAAGCTAATACTATATTGGTCTGATGTATTTTGATGCTAATTAATAAAAGGCCATCACACCTGGGCAGGGCAAATGAGATAGGCGTGGCTAAGGTTCCCAGGAATGGAGAGACAGAGAGAATTTTGGGAAGAAGAGTCCAGAGGATTAGAAGGAGGAGAAGCACATGGCCAGCGTGGATGGAGATTTGGCCCAGATGAAAACCATTAACAAGTATTTGGGATTATGGATGAGAAGTAGCTTGATAGAAATTATTAGAAACAGATAGCACGGGATTGCCCCATGCCCCACTATAGGAAGTAGTTTAGAGGATTCATCTCTGCCCTGCCCCCAGGTTAACTAAGGCTATTTTAAAATATAACAGGTGTCTGTGTCTGCCGTAATAATAATTATAGGCCAGATAATAGACATTATTAGGCCATACTGGTAAATTTAACAACAACAATACTACGTGACCAAAAATAAAATAAAAGTAAGGGCTGGAGAGATGGCTCAGAGGTTAAGAGCACGGCTCTTCCAAAGGATCCGGGTTCATTTCCCAGCACCCACATGGCAGCTCACAGCTAGAATTGGAATTCCATTTCCAAGGGATCTGATACCCTCATACCAATGCACATAAAGTAAAATTAAGTACGTTATATTTAATAAAATAAAATAAGCAACAACAAAAGGACAAAGAAAGAGAGGGCTAGGGAAATGACTCAGTGGTTGAGAGTTCTCCAAAGAACCCTAGTTAGGTCCCAGCACCCACATGAGGTGGATCGCTGTAAAAGTAACTTATTCCCCTGGCTCAATTGGTGTCTGGGAGGCTTACTACCTCCTTCTGCTAACCTAGGCCTAGTCTTGGAAGCTTCTAACCTCTATACAATCTAACCTAGGCCTAGAATGTGTTCAGCCTCTGAGACTTACTGCTGAATAAGCTCACCCTTACTCGTTCTTTCTGAGCTCTGGGCTGGCTGGCTCAACTCAGCTGTTCTGCCTCAAACTCCTCCCAGCTGATTTATTTAATCTGGCTTCTCTCTCAGCCCAGAATTGCTCTACTTGGCCTCAAACTAACTCAGCATTCTGCTCTAATCTTCTGATTTCTTCTCATTTTCTGGCTCATTCCATCTTCACCTGAGTTCTCTCTGCAACCCATGTCTCTATTACTAATCCTGGTAAAACTCTCTCCTCTCTCTGTAAAACTGCCTCTTAAGTAGCTTCCCTTTCCTCTCTTCTGGTGAAAGTTGGGCATGTCCTGTTCTGTCATATCCTCTCTGATTTGTCACCTTTTCTGCCCCTCAATTGGACATCACTTTCAAACATGGGTGCTTCCTTTACAAACTAACTTTACTCTCATTTGGGATTAAAGGCGTGTACCATCTCACCTGGACCTAAGCTTTTCTTTACCTGATACTTACTCTATACCAGGCTGGCCTTGAACTCAGGTCTGTTTGCCTCTGTCTCCTAAATTAAAGGCATGTTTGTATTACAGTCAGATCACACAGACCTAGAAGATCTTTGGATGTGATCTCTTGCCAGAACAGCCATGTTCTAAATTAACATTCTTCTACAGATCACGCTGCCTGTAACTTCAACTCTGAAGGTTTTTGGCACTCTCTTCTGACTCCCTGGGCACCTGAATTCACACACACACACACACACACACACACACACACACACACACACACACACACGGTTTTTTTTTTTAAGGAGGAGAGAACACTGAACAACCACCACAATGGGTCCTGCCTCAATGTACCCATGAGCTTACAAAGGAATCACCACACCACAGACCTAGGGTGGCTGCACTAAGACCCAGCTCCTGACAGGGCTGAGATTCGGTAAAGCCTGTGAGGCAGCAGGCCAGCCAGGATAGAGGCCAGGGCCCCCAAGGGAATTTCAAAAATCTTTGAAAACCAAAAACGGTCCCTAGGGCCCTAGACCTTCCAAATCTCGGTCCAAGGAGACAGCTTTATGGATCATTATTAAATTGCTGAGAAAAGGTATAAACCAGGAGAATATTAACCATAAATCAGACAAATGGGCCTGCCGCCTGGTTAGTAATGAGACCACGTGGACACAGGCCAGCAGTTACCTAAATCTCAGCAACACTTAGCTCAGAGGATGAGGGTAGAGGTCAGGGAAGGCAAAGCCTGAGCCAGCAGCTCTGGCTCCTCTCAGAACACCCCTGGCCCTCAACCTTTGACCTTGATGCTGGAGAAGGCAGATACCAACCAGCATCCACAGCAGGTAAGTGTAGTGTGGCCAGGGACCCAATAGCTGCATGTTCTGACACCCTCGCTGAGCAGGGCCAAGTAAGGACAGGTAGGGCCAGGCAGAGGACCAAGTGGGGAAGGAGCCAGGACTGAATTCTTGTATCCATCTGACATGCAGACAGAAATTCTGGGAGGTTTCATGAACTACCCAAGGAGTAGTCAGGATGCTCCAACCTCCTGCCTCAGTCCTCGCTCAGGAGGCAGAGCCTTCTTCTGTGTGAGACGGCCACCTCTGTGGGCAACATGGCAGTTCCCTCTCTTGCTTACTTTACAGTAAGATAAGACATGGACCACTCCAAGCATCCTTTGTATCTGCCAAAGGCCCCATCCCACTCGTCTTTCTGTGGTGGGAGACCAGACTAGACAGGAGGAGACCCCAGGCTTTCTTCTAAACAATCAGGGAATCAGAGAAGGGTAAAGCAGACCTCAGGGACAAGCATAAATAAATTACCCCTGTGGGAAGGCACCAGACCCAGCCAGAGTGATTGGGTTAAAGTAATCAGGAAGTGTTTAGGCCTAGAAATGTCAGCGTGGAGCAAGCAAAGTTCAAGCCTGAGCTGCCTTCCCCAAATGAGGCCACTCCACTTTCTTTTGGACAGTTGTGTCACCAGTTCAGGCCCAAACTATCTTCCCCACCACTGAGGCCATCTTTCTGGCCCTCGGGCAGTCTTGTCAAAAGTATGTCACAGCATATGTATGTCTACACTTGCACACATACATCACACACAGACACACACAGACATGTATCATCATCATCATCATAAGTATTTTTTAAATAGAGTATATAGTTCAGTGGCTTCTACACCAAGAAACAAGCTAAGGACCCATGGCGATGATAATAATAATAATGGCTCTGATTTCCCAAGCATTAGAGTTGGTTGGACTTGGGGGTTTTTTTGTTTAGTTAGTTTTTTATTTTAGGGGAGCTTTTAATTTTTATTTATTTATTTATTTTATGTTTGTGGGTGTTTCGCTTCATGTATGCATATGAGGACCTGCAAAAATCAGGAAAGGGTGTCGATCCCCTGGAATTAGAGCTACAGACAGTCGTGAGCTACCACATGGGTGCTAGGAATCAAAGTTAACTGCTAAACCATCTCTCCAGCCTCTCCCCCACTGTGTGTGTGTGTGTGTGTGTGTGTGTGTGTGTGTGTGTGTGTGCGTTGTGTGTGTGTCTGGCTCTCCCATTCTTTCTCTTAGAGATGTGTTCCTTTCTAATGTGTGGGTGTTTTGCCTGCATGTATGTCTGTGCAGCACATGCACCCAGCACTGGCTTTTTGACAGGGTTTAGTCTCGGCATTTTACAGCCATTAACTCATCAAATCCTTTGATTCCATTTACACATTAGACACAGGGGTTTAAATAACATGTCTAATGTCACACAACAAGTAAAGAGAGGGACAGAAAACAGCCCTCCTGCCAGGCTGGTGGCCCATGCTTATAACCCCAGCTACTCGAGAGGCTCAGGCAAAAGAATAGCATGTTGAAAACCAGCCTGGGCTACAGAGTGAGTTCAAAGCCAGCCAGCCTGGGCTACTTAGTGCAGGCTTAGGAGTGTGTGACTCAGGCACGGTCCATTTCAAACCCAGCCTCTTCCACGTGTGCGAGAGCTGGCCCCACTAAAAACAGCAAAAGGAACTTTCTTTTTTTTTTTTTTTTTTTTTTTTTTTTGGCTTGTGCTGTAGTCACTCCTAGGTTCATGCTGCAGGGCTAAGTGCCAGGGGCAGGGCTCAGCCTGTCATCTGCTGCTTGGGTTAGCTTAGGGAGACTTGGTTATCAACTACAGCTCAAAGCTGGGAAGCTTAGGTCTGGAGAATTCACAGCAGACGCAGGACTGGGTCCCAGGGTCTGGCTATATACCAAACTGGAACTTCCAAAGTCCGTGAGGAAAGTTGGGGCTAGCCCTGGTTGGCTAGCCAAGGCCATGAGGCCCAAAGAGAAACTTCAGAATATTCTTCCTTCTTCCAGAGCCTGGGCCGGAAGGCCTGTTGGGTTCCTCCTACCCCGGAGTACTGGGACTGCTCATCAAAGGATGCCAGAACCCCAACCAGGGCTCCTTAAGAAGAAATGCCTGTCCCCTCCCACCCCCTTCTGCCCTCACTAAGCCTTGCTATGTACCTCTGCCCTGGTGGGGGTGGACGCCAGCAGAAGAAAACGTGTTTGGAGGAGGGTTAGGGGAGACCACACCAAAAAAGAGCATGAGAATTCAGAGAGCTAATAGGGTCGCTCCATCTCACAGCATGGCCTTCTCTCACAGCCTCTCTGTCTTCCCACCAACCTCCTCCCCCGCCCTATAGACAGCCATCTGAATAGCTTCACTTCCCTGGTAGCACAATGTCCCCCTGTGGGCGGGGTCTCTCTTCCGTGGCCATACAACGCTGAACACCACCGTGTGCACCCTGGCTAATCATCAGCTTCATTTTACACCGGAGGAAACTGAGGCACAGAACACAGAAACTTCGCCCAGAATCTCAAAAGTATCCCATAAGGTCACCATAACCTCTGCAGCCTCTATTGCCCGTAACCAGCCCTTGGTGTGAGCAGGCTACTCACTGGCCCCTTACCACCTTCCAAAAGGCAGTCATAGTAAGTTTTTCTTTTTTTTTTTTTACCACATCCTGCTATGCCTGGAGCTTTCCAGCAGATCCCGTGCTCCCAGCCATGGCTATCCGGCTGCCCAGGGAAGTGCCAATAACCCCACTCCCAGCCTCTTTGAGAACCCTGGCTGCAGAGTGGCAGTGTCAGGCTCTCCAAATGCATGTTTACTACTAAATCCCCGAGAATTTATAATCAAGTTGATGGGGCCTAACTGATGGGCCCAGGACAAAAGGAAGCCAATTACCCGACACTCTCTGCTGTGATCTTAAAACAGATGTTAGAGTGTGTAAAATTATGGCTTGTGCTTGGGAACTGCAGCTACAGTTCCAACTTTGCCTTTTATGGCCACTCATAAATGTTAAGTGCACCGAGATCTACATCAGAAACTCTGTTGTTGCCATTTTGTGCTCATTCCCCAAGCCGGGGCTGCATTTCAGTGTCGGTGTCCTGGCAATTACCCACTGCACCAGTGACATGCGGAACCGTGCCACTTTTCCAGTCCCTGGTTCAAGGTACAGCAGGACAGTTCACCTAGGCTCATTCTGATAACCCCAGTCTTGGCATAGAGAGAAAGGGGGGCCACCAGCTGCTGCCCTCACACTTTGTACTTCATGTGACACACACCAACAGACCACCCCCGCCTCCCCAGCTTTCCAGAACCCAAATTAAGGGCTGGGTATTACAACACAGAGGAGGCTGAGGCAAAAAAAAAGTCAAGAGTTCAAGGACAGGGGCTGGAGAGATGGCTCAGGGGTTAAGAGCACTGTCTGCTCTTCCAGAAGTCCTGAGTTCAATTCCCAGTGGCTCACAACCATCTATAATGTGACCTAATGCCCTCTTCTGGCATACAGGTATACATGCAAATAGAGCACTCATACACAATTAAAAAAAAAAAAAAGAGTTCAAGGCCTTGGCTATATGAGACTTTGTAGTAACAAAATATAAAGGCTAGAAAGATGGCTCTGTGTACAAAGGATTTGCTGTACAAATGTAAAGACATGAGTTCAAATCCCCAGAACCCACACAAGATCATCTGTCCTCCCAGCACTCCCGTAGCAAGGGGGGAGGTGGTAACGAGAGACTTCCTGGAAACGTGAGGGCCAGGTAACACTTACACTGGAGTAAGCAGTGGCAATGAATGAGACCCTGTCTCAAACAGGGTAGAGGGTGCATGCAGAGGTCAGAGGTCAACCTCGAGTGTCCTTTCTCAGTGAAGAGACATCACAACCAAGGCAACTCTTAGAAAGAACAACATTTAATCAAGGCTGGCTTACAGTTTCAGAGATTTTGTCCATGATCACCCTGGCCTGATGCATAGAGGTGTGCAGGCAGACATGGTGCTAGAGACAGAGCTGAGAGTTCCATACCTTAATCAGCAGGCAGCAGAAGGAGACTGTCCCACTGGGCATGGCTTGAGCATATATAAGACCTCAGAGCCCACCTCCACAGTGACACACTCCCTCCAGCAAGGACACATCTACTCCAAGAAGACCACACCTCCTAATAGTGCCACTTTCTATGGTCCTATGGGGGCCAATTACATTCAAACTACCACAGGAGGTATCTATTAGGTTTTGAGACAGACTCTGCCATTGGCCTGGAGCTCACTGGGTCAACTAGGAGGGTGGGCCATCAAGCCCCAGGGATCAGCTTGTCTCTACCTCCTCAGCGCAGGGAGTACAACTACCAAGACAGGCAGTTGCTCCCTCCCAAGGAGGGAGAAGCAGGCAGATCTCTGTTAGTTCGAGACCAGCCTGGTCTACAAAACAAGTTGCAGGACGGCCAAGGCTACATGGAGAAACCCTGTCTCCAGCTGGATGTGGTTTTTATGCCTCTAGACTTCAGGACCTTGTCTTATTGGGTTGACCTCTGCCCTGGACCCGTTTCCATCCCACAGTGCTGTTTGTCACTCTCTGCATTCCCGGGGTCAAGCTGCCCTCGACCCTCCCGTTGTAGTGTGCATCTTTACTTCTCAGCTCCGGCCTCCTATGCCTAGCTTACACCATCACTCCCGGCCTAACGGCTGTTAATTGTCCATTTATTTGCAGCCCCTGCCAGACAAAGATCTGCATAAAGGCAGCTGTAGACCCTGTAGCGTCCGTGTTGCCAGGCCAGTGCAGAGCACCAGGCTCCTTAAGAGTGACAAACATGCCAGCAGATGATTCAGCGCCCCTGTTTGTGATAACCCCAAGTCCCCTCTGATGGTTGCCATGGCATTCAGACCAGATCCTCCTCCTCTGCTCCCTGTCAATATCCTATCCTGTACCCGCAGCACATGGTGAGTGGGGTGCCACCATGCAGCCCTGCCAGATTGTCAGGAGCCATTTATTTTGTAAACTCCAATTAACAGGAAGCAATTTCATGAACAGAGCTGCTTGATGGGTTAGCTCCAATTTAGGGCTCCTTCCTAAAGCATCCATAAAAGCCATGTGGAGCAGGCTGGAGAGCTGGATCTGAGCTAATGGATACTGTACCACATGGCTGGCTGATGCAGGCACGCTGCCTGAACAGCAAAGACCCCCTCACGTCACAGAGCCATCCTCCAGTGTGAGGAAGGGAGGGAGGGGATGTGCCCAAGACAGGACGCTGGATACTACAGGCTCAGTTAGAACGGACAACTGGGGCACAGATGTAGCTCAGTTGGGAGACCGCTGACCTAGCAATGACAAATTTAATCCCCAACGCAACACAAACTGGGCATTGTAGTGCACAACTGTGATCCCAATACTTGAGAGGTAGAGGCAGAGGCAATTGGAGTCAAAGTTCAAGGTCATCTAGTGGATCTGAGTCCAAGTTCAAGGCCAGGTCGCAGTCCCAGTCGCAAAATAAATACTGAGATGGTTTGGTTGGTAAAGCGCCTTAGCTAGCATGCATGAAGCCCCGGGACACAGTCATGTGATGGAACAGGAAGTAGCTCTAACTCCAACCCAGAAGCTAGCAGCCACGTCTCTCCTGCGGTTGCTGAGCAACACTGTTTCTCTGGAGGCCTGCCCCAGCTTTGGAGAGACAGGAAGGAAGGTTCTCCTGCAGCCGTCGGAAGCTCAGGACCACCTTGGACCCGCTGAACACAGGAGTGCTTCAGGCTGATTCCAGGAAGCACGAATGTCTACGTCAGTTCCCATCTACCCTGGTGCCTTGGTGTCTGTGTACCCCAGTGACTATTGACCCCAGTACCTGTCTACCTGAGTGTCCATCTACCCCAGTGTCCGTCTACCCCAGGACTATCCAGCATCGACCCCAGGCTAAAGGCAGTGCATGAGTTACTTATACTCAGCATGCCACACTCTGGGTGGTCAGATCTCTGGGTATGTATCAGTGACTTGTTTCACTGCTGTGACAAAGCATCTAATGAAAGCAACTTAAGGAAGAAAGGGTTGGGGCTGGAGAGATGGCTCAGCGGTTAAGAGAACTGACTGCTTTCCCAGAAGTTCTGAGTTCAATTCCCAGCAACCACATGGTGGTTCACAACCATCTATAATGTAACCTAATGTGCACTGTATACTAAGTAAATAAATCTTGGGGCAGGGGGAGGGAAGAAAGGGTTGCTTTGGGCTCTTAGTTTAAGGGGGCAGTCCACTATGGTGGGGAAGCTAGTGGCGTGAAAGAAACCCTACCTGTGACAGCATCAGCCTGTCTTTCTCTCTGTCTCTGTCTCCTTCTCTCTCTCTCTTTCTCTCTCTCTCTCTCTCTCTCTCTCTCTCTCTCTCTCTCTCTCTCTCTCATGTGTGTGTGGGGGGGGGTTGCATGTGGTGGGGCATGCACATGTGGAAGCCATAGGTCAACCTTGGGTATCAGTCCTTTTAAAAAAAATTATTAGGGGGCTGGAGAGATGGCTCAGAGGTTAAGAGCACTGACTACTCCTCCAGAGGTCCTGTGTTCAGTTCCCAGCAACTGCATGGTGGCTCACAACCATCTATAATGGTATCTTATCCCCTCTTCTGGCCTGTAGGTTTACGTGCAGGCAGAGCACTGTATACATAATAATAAATAAATAAATCTTTTTAAAATTAAAATAATAAAAGTAATTATTATATATACAGTGGTCTGCCTGTGTATATGCCTGGGCACCAGAAGAGGGCACCAGACCTCAATATAAATGGTTGTGAGCCACCATATAGTTGCTAGGAATTGAACTCAGGACCTTTGGAAGAGCAGCCAGTGCTCTCAGCCTCAGGGCCATCTCCCCAACCCGTATCACTCATTCTTGAGGAGCTATCCACCTTGGTTTTCAACTCAAGTTCTGTCTCTGAAACCCAGGGCTTGGCAAATGGTCCAGGCTGCTGTCCAACAAGCCCCAGGGATCCACTGCCTCTGCCTCCACAGCCCACCTCCACCCCTGGCTTCTCACATGGGCTCTACGATTGACCTCAGCTCCTCAAGCTTGTAAGGCAAGCCCTTCCCCCAGCGGAATCCCCTCCCCAGCCACCACTTACTATATTTTTCCATATTTTTAAACATTTATGCATATTTTAATGTGTATGGGTGTTTTGCCGGTGTGTATATTTATGCATGGCATGTGTGCAGTGCCCACAGAAGCCAGAAAAGGGCACCAGATCCCCTGAGATTAGAGTTACAGAGGTTGCCATGAGGGAGCTGGGAATACAACCCAGAGCCTCTGAAAGAACAGCCAGTGGTCTTAACTACTGAGCCATCTTTCCAACCTGCAACTTGTGATTTTTGTTGTTGTTTTTCTTTTATTCAGTCCAGGACCCCATCCCATGGGGTGGTGCCATCCATGTTTAAGGAGGCTCTTCCTTCTCCTGATAAACATCTCTGAAACCAGTCTCACAGGCTCTCTCTGAGGTGATTCCGAGCCCTGTAAAATTTACAGTGAAAATTAAGTATTACACCAGGCATGTTGGCACATGCCTTTAATCCCAGTACTCTGAAAGACAGAGGCAGGCAGATCTCTGTGAGTTCGAGGCCAGCCTGGTTTACAAAGCAAATCCAAGAACTGGAGAGATGGCTCAGAGGTTAAGAGCACTGGCTATTCTTCCACAGGTCCTGAGTTCAATTCTCAACAACCACATGGTGATCTATAATGAGATCTGGTGCCCTCTTCTGGCCTGCTGGCTCACATATAGGCAGAATACTGTATATAATAAATAAATAAATAAATAAATAAATGGTTTTGGTTTTGGTTTTTAAAGAAGTTCAGGACAGCCAGGCAACACAGAGAAACCTTGTCTCAAAAAAGTGAGCCCAGGGCAGCCAAGGCTACATAGAGAAACCCTGTCTCAAAAAAACAAAAACAAAGCAAAACAAAATTAAACACACCATAAGAGGATTAGTAGCTAACATTCTCATTTTTCTAGCTGCTGCTTCTGGGGAGCCAGACTTATTTTGCTTTACTTTACCTAGCCCACAGATGGAGAAGTCACCTTCTCTTCTCCAAACATTAGGAAGTCTCTGAAAGGTGCGCAGATTCGGACCTACAGGGCAAAAACCCACCATAACAAAGAAAAGGTAATGGCGCCCCCATGTGGCAGCATCGACACTGCAGCTCACAGAAAACCAGACCTGTTTGGAGAAGAGACTCTGGTGCCCCATATTTGACCAGCTCTCATTTCTTAAGAGCCTGAGTCTCTTCTCCAAACAGGTCTGGTTTTCTGTGAGCTGCAGTTCATCCAGCTCTCATTTAAGAGCCTGAGAAAGGAAGGATAGCAGGCTACCAAGAAGAGACTTGATACCCTATGAGCATATACAGGGGGTGGAGGTCCCCCTCAGTCACAGTCACAGGGGAGGGGCGTAAGGGGAAAATGGGAGGGAGGGAGGAATGGGAGGATACAAGAGATGGGATAACAATTGAGATGTAATATGAATAAATTAATAAAATATATTTTTTAAAAAATAAATGAGAGCTGGGATTGGTGAGATGGCTGGGCGAGCCTGCCCTAAGCCTGGGGACCTGGGTTTAATTCCTACACATCGTACATGGTGGAAGGAGAGAGCCGGGTCCTAAAAGTTGTGTCTGACCTCCACTAATGTGCTCGTGCACACACAAAGTAAATAGATGTAAGAAAACTTTTTGAAAAAAGAAATGAGAGCCTTTATTTTTCCTACTGAGGTAAAGCCCCACGTATTCTAGGCTGGCCTAGAACTTACTATGGAACCAAGCATGACCTTGAACTTCTGATCCCCTGCCCCTCGGTGCTGAGATGACAGGCATGGGAAATCACACCTGACTTGCTCTCCCTAACTTATGCACTGAATTTTATCAGAGGTATGTATTTATAGGGGGAAAATATAATTACATAGGATTTAGCATATCGTGTGTTCAAAGGAACCGTTGCATCTTGGGTGAGTTTTCCCACAGATTAGAAGGGATTACAGTAATGGCATATTGAGGATGGCATTTTGGAAGTCACCATCCCCTGTGACAGGCACACGGCTCTCCGGAGGGTCCACTACACTACTGTAACCGGCTGGGATGAGGATCTCTGGTTTGGACACCAGCTTTGACCCTTTGCCCACCCGGAAAGTGGAGCTAAGGAGGGTGTCCTAGAGCTCCAATGACTGTTTTGTCCATCTCCACTGCAAACGTTGCATCTCTCTAGTCAAATATTCCAAGGGATTTCTCTATCCCATCTGACTTGGAGGCAGCTGGACCGTGGTTGCTGCTTCATGGGCAGACCAGGCAGAGGCCCTTCCTGACTGCTGCGTGGGCTTCTTCATGCTTCAGGTGCTAAAAACCATCCTGCGAAGGACAGTCTTTATTTCCCCTCTTCGAGACAGGGTTTCTCTGTGTAGCCTTGGCCGTCCTGGGCTCACGTTGTAGACCAGGCTGGCCTCAAACTCACAGCGATCCATCTGCCCCTGCCTCCCGAGTGCTGGGATTAAAGGCGTGCGCCACCACACCCGGCTGAAGGACAGTCTTGGTTACCAACCTAGTGGGATTTAGACTCGCCTAGGAGGCATTCCAATATATCTGAGAAAATATTCCCGGAGGTCTGACTGAGGAGGGAAGACCTGCCTGAAGCGAGCAGAATCACCCCACGGACCAGTTCTATTCTGAACCGGACAGAAGAGGGAGCAGCTGAGCTGAGCACCAGGATCGTCTGTTTGCTGCATGCTCTCATCGCCACACCTCTGCACTAGCAGCACGGACTTGGACCCTCACACTGTGAGCCGTAGCAGCCCTTTCTTCCTTCCTTCCTTCCTTCCTTCCTTCCTTCCTTCCTTCCTTCCTTCCTTGCATTGCTTCTGTTAGGTACTTTGACTCAGCAACGAGAAAAAAAGGACTAATGCACCTTCCGATGGGATAGCTAACAGATGTCCTCGGCTGGACATGTCTTCTGATCCAGTTCACCCTCCAAATGCCTGGCTAGGGTTTGTCCAGAGTCTTACCAGTGGCTCCAGCTTTCCCTTTGCAAGCACCAGCCAAACTTAAATAGTAGGCTGGTACTGCCAAGCTTGGTGGCACATGCCTTTAATCCCAGCACGTGAGAGGCAGAAGCAGGCTGATCTCTGATTCCAGACCAGCATGGTCTACAAAGTGAGTTCCAGGACAGCCAGGGCTACCCAGAGAAACCCTGTCTCAGAAAACCGAAAAGAAAAACATAAATAAATAAAAATAAGTTTTTTAAAAAATATAGTAGGCTGACATTACTTTAAAGGTGGTTTGTTTTTTGTTTTTTAAGATTTTTTTGTTTTGTTTTGTTTCTTGAGCCTGGGTTTCCTCTGTGTAGACTAAGCTGTCCTTAACTCACTTTTTAGACTACGCTGGCCCCCAACTCGCAGTGATCCACCTGCCTCTGCCTCCCAAGTGCAAGATTTATTATTTTAAGTGCCTGTATGTGTGTGTATGCATGCATGCATGTGTACAGGAAAATGCAGTTGTCTGTGGAGACCAGAGGTTTTCATCCTCTGGAGCTGGGGTTACAGGAAGTTGTGAGCAGCTCATTGTGGGTGCTGAGAACTGAACTCAGGCCTCTGCAAGATCAGCAAGCACTCATTCCTGGGCGGGTCCTAGGACAGCGTGGGCGGAGTCCAGGAGAGTGGGCGGAGTCCAGGAGAGTGCACAGATGAGCTGTTGCTCCGGTCCCAATTCTAAGTAAGTCTTTAAGTTCATGTAGCAAACAAAGCAAAACAATATGAGTATTACAACAGTGGTAGGAAAAGTCTGATAACTGGAGCTAAGAAACAGTCATTGTGCCCTCTCTTCCTCCATTGATCCAGGACTCCAATTTTTTAAAAGATTGTTTATTCATTCATTATGTATACAGTGCTCTGTCTGCATGTACACCTGCAGGCCAACAGAGGACAGCAGATGGTTGTGAGCTACCATGTGGTTGCTGGGAATTGAGCTCAGGACCTCTGGAGGAGCAGTCAGTGCCCTTAACCTCTGAGCCATCTCTCCAGCCCCAGGACTCCAAACTGTTAACAGGCTCCCAGCCCTGGAAGGATTTAAGTCTTGGCACAGCTGGTGAAAAGGGTCCAAGCCAAACACAACTTTCTGTAGTGTCTGATCCTGAGTGCTGGGCTTGAATCATGCAAATCCCACTGAGTAATTAGAAGCAAATCTTCCCCTGATTCTCTCTGTCCTGACTGCATGAGCTAAAACTGGATGGTAAGGTCAGGGCCAGCCTGATGATTGCCCTTAGGCACTGCACAAATCTGGAAAGCATTTGGGTATTGTTAACATTGCCTGGGCCTCTTCCTTCCCTAATCCCCCTCGCACACCCCCAAAAAGCATGCCTTCCTGCTTTCTCTCTTGCTTCTGGGGCTGATGCTGAGATCAGAGATTTTCCTGCTACAGTTCTTAACAACAGTATCATCCACGCCACAAGGGCAGCAGTATTCCAGGTCTGGGGGGGGGGGGGTCATGTCCTAGGGATGTCCCCAGCAAGAGCAATGCAAGAAATGTACCGATAACCACAAGCCTCCTGAAGACTGGTAAGATAATTCTACATCATAGGTGCAGGACACTGTCCAACCTGCCACCTGGTCCCGTTTCCAGCATGCTGGGTGCCTGGGAACTTCCTGTTTCACTGAGCCCAGGCTCCTTATGCTCAGCCAGCTCCCACCTTCTGCAACATTGTTGACGCATCTAGGCCTACTGGCCATTTCTCATTGACAGCCTCCCTCCTGACACACCTGCTCTGGCAGCTTCTACTCCCTTTCTGGACACTTCTAAATACACTCCATTCCTAAACCAGGAGGACAACTCCTGCCCTAACACTTTTGTTGGCTCAATTTTCTTAGCAAATATATTTTATTACGAACTTATTAACCGAGCGCACATCACTTATAACCCGACTAACCTAAACGATAGGAAAAGAAGATTAAAGAATACAATAACAAAACCATAAGGATATCAGTTCCGAGAACGGTTCTCCTGGCATAATCAGCAGGATTTCTTCTGCTGGGACCTGGAGTGATCAGAACCCAGAACCTCAGCAGGAGCCCAGAGCCTCGAAGCCTTCCCTCGAGCAGTTCTCTCTAGGAGAGATGAACAGCCAACACTACCCCAAGTCTCCAAAGCCCCCACCTCCAGTTCTGGGCTCATTTATGTATCTCCTCCCAGAATCCGTTCAAGGATCTTTTCAGCTGGCAACAATCAAGCTCCCGCACGAGGTGGTTTGCCTTCTAGTGGATTTAATATCACCTGTTCTCTCACAAGACAGTTCCCCCTCCCACACTTGGGATCCTAACAAAAACAGGTTTCTCTCTCCTTCACACTTGCTTTCACAACTACCTGGAACTGCAGCGGTTCTCGCCTCTATCCTATACAACTTTTATAACCAGCAGCTGACCTGCCACAACCCCCACAGACCTCAAGTCCCATGAATGCAGTCTTAGATTTGAGGCCTTAGAGTCACTCTTATTTATAGCTTATTTAGGGGCACCCCAGTATAATCCAGACTAGCCTCAAACTCACTACACACCAAGGACAAACTGATTCTTCCACTTCCCCCCAGCTATCCTAAAGCACTGGTTTTACAGACACGTACTATGGTCTGGATTCATGTGGTGCTAGAGACTGACTGAACTCTGCTTCATGTCTGCCAGGTGAGAGAACTCTTATCAGCTGAGCTGTACTCAGGCCAGGATGTCATTCATTACTTTTGTTTGGGTGTTCTGTTGAGACAGGGTGTCACTACACATCCTTGGTTGACCTAGAACTCATTATGCAGACCAGGCTAGTCTTGAACTCACAGAAATTCTCCTGCCTCTGCCTCCCATGCCATTCTCTTTAAAAGTTGCTCTTAACCTCTCTCCATCTCTCCAGACGCCCCCACCCCACCCCCGTTAAAACAGTTTAAGGCCCAGCCTGGTGGCACACACCTTTAGTCCCAGCAATCAGGAGACAGGCACCTTGAAAATGGGGTGTGGCTTGGTGGTAGAGCACTTGCCTGTCATGTGTAAGACCCTGGGTTTCATCTCCAGCGAGACAAAAGTCAGCCAGGCCTCTAAACCTGCCTCATGTTGCCTCATCACTTACTACCCCTAAACAACTACCACACTTTTCCACAGTAGGCTACACTGGAGCCACACTGAAACCCTTCCCCCTCCTCTAGCTACAAGTGGCCATACTTTATTAGCGCCAATATATTCAGTCTCCTACTTCTGGCTTCCCCAGACCTATCTCACTCCACACACGGTTAAGAATTTTGCAGAAAACCTCATCACTCGTGAACAGATCACTGCCCTTTCTACCACTTCCTTACACAGATCGCTGGGCACTTCCTCCTTCCTGATCCCATAACTGGGAGGATTTTCGGTGCAGAGCCGAAGCGGCCACCACTACAGACAATGTTACGTCAATCCTAGATTTGCTCCCACCACTCAGACCCCTCAGCACTGGGCACTGGTGAGCACGAGTAAACGCTCCTGCAGGAGTCCTGATGTTGTGGCCGAACAGTCCTAACAGCTGTGGCCAGGCTCACCCTCACCCCACCACTGACCTCTTTTTTCCTAGCACATGGACCATAACAGGTAGGAAGTATGACTTGAGGCCGAGTGTGGTGGTACACGCCTTTAGTTCCAACACTCAGGAGGTGGAGGTGAGCAGGCAGATCTGAATTTGAGGCCAGCATTGTCTACAGAATTCTACGTAAGGCCTCCAGCCTAATTTATTTTTATACAATTGTTTCTCTTAGCTCATTTCTTAACACAGCTATCACATAATTGCGACTTTTATAATACAAGGCTTCACAGCACAATCTGAGCAGTTTAAGTCTGTTCTTAACCCTTTACGTTATTCTTACTCCCGGCAAACATCCCAGCAATACTTGCACTTTTGTAGCTTTACTAGGCTCCAGCTCCTCCCTTCACTCTTCCTCCCATGGGTAATTGGATATAAGCTGCTTTACTGGCATAACAGGACAACTGGGGAGCAGTTTACACATTTAGACAGAAAATCAGAAATTAAACTAAACAATATTACACCTTTCCCAACCTAGGACCCATGTGTTGGCAGTAAAGGCCTCACAGCTTCATCCCTGTTCCCATGCTCATTGCAGGACGGGTACCCACTAACAATCAGTTCCTAACAAATTCAGGACCTATTCAGTCCTGGCACTCACATTAATGCTATATATCATCTTCCTTCTATTATCAAACCTAAAGGTTACACAAGATTCCTAACCAATGGGGCCTAGAAGACACCCAGATTGCTAGTCTCCAGGGTGGAGGGCACCAGAATAAATTAACTATCTTGGGAGTCCTAACATACAGCACAAGAGCAGCTAAAGCAAACAGTATGTACATGGTCCCCAGTGCCCACACACACACACACGCACGCGCGCGCGCGCGCGCGCGCACACACACACACACAGGTCCTGCACAAATCTCCCCCAGCCCATCTCTCACATACACAACAGCCCACATAAGGAAATTAAGAAAACCATTCGAGTTAAGACAGGTTTCTTTTATTAGTTTTTCCTAAACTTTGTCTCATGTTTACTGTTTTTCTTAGTGTGGGTCCTGCACAAATCTCCCCCAGCCCATCTCTCACATACACAACAGCCCACATAAGGAAATTAAGAAAACCATTCGAGTTAAGACAGGTTTCTTTTATTAGTTTTTCCTAAACTTTGTCTCATGTTTACTGTTTTTCTTAGTGTAAGAATGTGACCTAGAGTTTTTAACAAACCAATTTGGATAAGCAACCTGGATAAATGCTTGTTTGCACACAAGTCATCAGTTGCCACGCTGGCCTGCCTACACATAAATTCAGCTGGTCTGTCTGTCTAGACAGAGCGGAAGCAGATCATCTGATTTCTAGCTTTAACTTTAAACTTCAAATTCAGCCCCATCCCAACACCCAAACCCTCCCACCCACACACACAAATGTTTATGAGAAATGGTCATTAAGAACAGTCAGTTGCATAAGAGTTGGCTTAATCCTGCAGCACTCAAAAGCAGCAGAGACTACACTGGGCCTGGGGCGCCAGGCCTGTGCTGAGCAGCATCCAGTTGCTTACGTAAGCAAGCATTCCTTCCTCCTCTGCAACCAACCGCCCTCTAGAGCATTTGAGAGCCACAGCACTTGTGTAGACTGACAGAAGAGTGAGTAGTGATTCTAACTATGCATGGATTAAGCTTATTTCCAACAAGCAAAAACAAACAGAGAGGCTCTGTTACAGAGATCAGTGATTACAAAGACCCAGAGCATAACCAACACTTGTAACTAAGGCAGGTAACCAAGTCTGGCCTCTACTGCACGCATCTATCCCTTTTTTTCCCAGAACATCTCCTGCCTATAGACTTGCCCCAGAAGTGCTCGGTGCCCTGACACTGTTTGCATTTAACAATGATGTGCTCCTGTGACCTTGGGCACCTTGTCCTTAACACTCCTTTTAGACTCGTCCAGGGCAATGCAGTGCAATGGCTTTACAATCTGTCAGCTATTTTAACATACAGATTGGCAGATTCACGACATATAATAACATTAACACAGATGATGGCAAATGAACAGCCTTTAACTCTCACCCTGTTCCATCCAAACCTCTAATTTACATACATCATCTCCCACTTGAGCAGGTCAGGATACAAATCTTTCACCATAATAAGCAAAGATGGAGCGCTCAAATTTACCATGCCTACACCCAGCCATGTTATCTACAACCTAACCCGAAGGTGAAACTAGACTTTGACCCTTCAGTGTTAGTGGGCATACTTCCAGAAAGTATGTGACATGGCACCAGAGTCCAAGTCACTTAAAGCTTGCTCTAAGTGAAGAGGGCCCATGTCACGTATACTGCTTGCTGAGGAAGGGAGACAGGGCTGGAGTGAAGGGCACTGAGGCCTCAGAGTGGGCCCTGCTGCACTCTCCCATTTTAATCCATGCTTGGCTATGCTCTGATGCTCAGAAATGGAGGAAGCATCAGCCCCACACCCCCCACAGGCAGAAAAATGCTGGTGGTGATCTCCACCCAGACTTCCCAAGCATGATGAGATTCTGCCATGTATAAGGAAAAAGCTTCGGTTAGAGCTCAACTTTCCCAAACACACTGCATCTTGTAGAAGCATGATTAAAACACATAGGTGGACAGGGAGAGTTCAAAGACTAGCTGGGCTCTTAAACAGGACCATAATGGAGAGAGAAACAGTGCACTTAATCTCTGGATCTAACTATTTAGAAGTCAAAATGCTCCATACATTACCTATACCCCACCCCCCAACATCCCCTAAAAACTGACTAAGAAATCTCCAGTATTTGCTTGCTCTAGTTGATATTTAGAACAAAGTTGACAACTTAAAGCTTTATAATAGTCTGTTTTAATATAAACAAGTGTTGGAATCAATCAATGTCCATCTCAGGAAGCTTCTTGTCTGTATCAGAAGGCACAGCTCTGTCTGCACCCTGATCAGCACCCTGGGTGCCTGGGTTATCTCCTTGGCCATCCACTGGTCCATTCTGTTCAGCGTGTTTTGGCTCTTCCTTTGGGGGTTCCACTTTGGGTTTGGGCTTTGAAATTATAGGACTGCAAATACTCGTCAGCTCCTACAATGGTAAAGAAAGAAAATTATGGTTTCTTATAAACTAAGCAAATTTTATATGACATGCTAAACCCCAGTACCAAGAGGCATATAACAAAGTCCTGACTATTAATAACAAAAGAACTGTAAAGAAAAGACCAAAGCATACAAAGTTGAAAACTACCTTAATTTTAGCTCCAATCTCCTTTGTCTTGACAACTGGATCCAACGTCAGGCTCTGTTTGTTCTGTAGATTCAGCTTGCTGTTCATCCACTCCATCGCCTCATTGGTGCTTTTTTCTACCTTTGTCATGTCGGCAGCATCCAAGTGCTCGTACTGGTCCTCCTTCACACGGGAAATACACAGCAAAGTGCCAACGATGAGACACTTCCTACCCAATACTGCCTTTTAACAATTTTCTCCTCTTGGGGCTGAGGAGACAATTACGCAGCTAAGGGTACTTGCTGCTCTTGTACAAGACCCAAGTTCTATTCCCTGCACCCACATTGAGCAGCTTAAAACCACCTTGTAACTCCAGCCCCAAGAAGGATCCAATGCCTTCTATGTGAACAAGAATAAAACTAATAAAATAAAAAACACAATCTTTGAAAAACTAAGACTGGGTGTAGTGGCTCGTGCCTTTAACACGAGGAGACAGAGGTATATGGATCTCTAGGCCTTCAGGGCCAGGACGAATTCCAGGCCATCCAGGCCTACACAATGAAATCGTGCTTCAAAATCACAAAAATCAAACAAACACACAGTACCACAGCCAAAATCAAAGAAAATGAAAACAAGATACCTTGTTTTTGAAAGAGCTGATCACTTTCATATACTGTTGGATTTGCTTCCCTAGTTCTTCAAATAATTTTGGTCTTTCTTCAGATTCCTGGAACCGTGTCTTAATAGGCTGACCTAAAGTCTAACAGAATACATATTTAAGTTAGTGTTGCTACTAGGATTAAGAATATGGGATGTCACTCTCTGGGCAGTGTGTGTACATACACAAATATATAAACAAATGCAGAAAGTTTAACCCAAATGTTTCCAAGCCATTAAAAGTACCAGGCATCTTCTCAGGCTACTCAGGAGCACAAGCCAAGAAGACTGTCCCAAGTAGAGTTGCTCTCCTAACTGACCAAGCCTCAATTCTCAGTGGGAGAAGAGCCAAAGTTACATGTCTTCTAAATATACTTGCCCAACAATTTTTCTTATTAAAAACCATATGAGGGTGGAGGGAGTAAGCTGGAGAGATGGTTCAGCAGTGAAGAGCACTAACTACTACCTAAATTCAGGTCAGAATCGCCTATATAACCAAAGTCCCAGGGGATCAGACTCCTAGCCTCCAAGGTCACTGCATATACATGGTACAAAAGCATGTGTTTAGGTAAGCAAACACACACATAAGATAAAATCTCAACAACAAAAATTAAAACACATTAAGAGTCTGATGAATCCACAATACCACTATCAAGATAAAAAAAGTAGCAAAATCCATAGCAAATGCCTACATACATGAGGAAAAGCAAAAGATAAGGTCAGCCACAGGCCCGGATGAACTATGAGCACTGTAACTGCGTCCCAATTCATATCAACTAAATGATATTTAGGAAATAAGGACTTGAAAACTCAACAGTGACACTGGAGACTTCTGGTGTGGTGATGATGCAGTACGAAGCTATGAGCTTTTACATTAAACATACCCAAATCACAAAAAGTTTAACTCAAACTAGGAAAAGGTACAGAAAAGATGCACACTAGCCAAGATGGCTTAAACGATTTGTCTCAGTTTTCACACACTTGGCATTTCCCAGAAGAAAACCATTTTGTGTGGTAAAGCTAGGCAATGAGGTGTGTGTCTTTAATTCCAGCACTTGAGAAGCAAGGGCTGGATCTCTGAGGTTAAGACCAACCTGGTCTACAAACTGAGTTCCAGAATAGCTAGGGCAACATGGAAAGACCCTGTCTCAAAAACAAAAACCCAAACTAGCAGAACCGATCACATCCCTGCCAGGGTAGGCTAAGCCCAAGGCACTATTCTTCAGCCATATACTCTGGACAGCTGTAGTAACCCAGTTCTTCCAGAAAGCCCAAAATACAAAGACAAAACAAGGGGGTGGTGAAATGGCTCAGCTCTTCCAGAGGTCCTAAGGTCAATTCCCAGCAACCACATGGTGGCTCCCAACAATCTATACTGGGATCTGATGCGCTCTGTGGCATGCAGGTGTACATGCAGATAGCGCACTCATATACAATATATAAACCTTTTTTAAAGGGTGTGTGTGCAAACACGCTTCAATTTTCTTTTTTTAAAACCAAGACCTCAAACTGGGTAATACATGCTAACCATCCAGTTTTACCATCAAGTTCCCCACACATACTTCAAGGTGCTTTGCTTTTACCTGAAAAATGTATACTGGGCCTGACAGCACACCTGCAAGGATAGCCTCAAGCTACACTGTGGAGCAAAAAGGTGCATATACATAGCCCTGACTCCAAATACTTGGCAGGAACCTCTGAGGAAAGGATAGGACTTGTTGCTCTTTCTATATCCTCAAGGTCAATCCACTGAACAGAAGTTAACTCATTCTATAACTAGTTAGGTCATCAGAAAGATGCAGTTTTTGAATGTAGTCTCGGCCTGTGCTCTTTACTTGAAAGCTCTGCTCTGGAAGCTACAGAGACTCAGATATTTCTGCTTAAGAATCACTTACTTTTAATTCAGCCAATTTGTCTACATAAACTTGCTTTGGTTGGTCTTCTCCATCTTCATACAGCCAATTTTCAGTATCTTCCAATTTTAAGGTAAAAGTATTACGATCCTATTTTTAAAAAAATCATAATCACACCTCTGTCTCTTTCTCACACCGACGCACATTGTAATAGAAAACAATGTAATAACAGAGAAATACAAAACAGGGCTGGGAAGACAGAGCAGTAAATAGTTAATGTGTTTGCCATGCAAGGCTAAGAGCTGGAGTTCTGATAATCAGAACCAACATAGAAGTCAAGCAGTGTGTTGGTTCCTATAATTCCAACACTCAGGAGGCAAGAGACCGGGGTCCTTGGAACAGGCTGCCTAGCTACACTAGTAAAGAACCAACCAGTACACTAGTAGAGAAAGAACCAGGAGGTTTAAAAGAGACTGCTTCAAAAATAAAAGTGGAAGCCGGGGTAGGGGATGGGGGTGGGGTGGCCACGGTGGACAACTTTAAGCCAAGCCCTTGAGAGGCAGAGGAAGTGGATCTCTAAGTTCAAGGCCAGCTTAGCCTACAAAGATGTTTCAGGACAGCAAGAGCTACACAGAGAAACCTTGTATCTTTAAAAAAAAAAAAAAAGGCGGAGAACAATCAAAGAAAGCAAACATAAATTTTGGGCCTCTACATGGACTCACATACATGTGTAGCCCTTCACACATGTAAACTCAACTTGTCTGTATTTTAAAAATTACAACCATGTAACTCTCACTCAAAGAGATGCATTTGTGAGCCACTATATGGGTGCTGAGAATCAAATTCAGAGAGCAGCAAGTGCTCCTAACCACTGAGCTCTGTCTCCAGTCCTTTTTTAGTAAGGTGGTCACACACAACAGCAGAGCCTCCTTCGAGTATCTGAGGGTCCCCTGGACCCCCACAGGAAGGAAGCAGCATACTTACATCTTCACTCACAAACTTCTCATATTCACCACTAAGTTTGTCTCTCATCTCGTACACATACTCTTCCACCGCATTCTTGGCATCATTCCGTTCCTTCTCCAGTTTATCCTGCATAATCATCTTACCCTGAAAACAGCAGCAATAAAGTAAACACAAGGACAGTTTCCTCTTAAGCATTCAATAACATTAAAAGCAAAGAATTCCCCCTCCCCAAAACCTTACAATTCTTATAAGTCACCCCAAAAAAGGAGAACCAGGGATATAATTTCAAGAGCACAGATTTCTGGGGTTTGTTTTGGGAGGAGTAGTGAAAATATTAAGATATAACCTCAAAAACAAAAAATATGTAAGACAAGAAAATTTTGAGCCAGGCATGGTGGTGCACACCTTTGATCGCAGCATTCTAGAAGCAGGTGGATTGCCCAGAGTTTGAAGTCAGCCTGGTCTATCAAGCCAGTACCAGGACAATGAGGGGTACACAAAAGAAATTGGGGGTGGGGGAATAGGGCCACATACATGTTAAAGCCATTTATGGGAATTTTTTTTGCCAGGCATGGTGGCGTGTGCCTTTAATCCTAGCACTTAGGAGGAAGAGGCAGGTGGATCTTTTGACAGGGCCAGCAAGATCTACACACTGAGTTCCAGGACAGTCAGGGAAAGACTCTATCTCAAAACTAAAACAAAAGCCCTCTTGACACAGGTAGCAATGCAGACATCATGTTACTATCACACACAAGTCATAGCTATACTACTTAAACCTGCTCTTACCAATAGTAGTCCAAACTGACAGAAACCCTAAAGCAGTGATTCTCAACCAGTGGGTTATATAACCATGGGATGGGTCATACAAGATATTCATATTGTAGCAAAAAAGGTAACAACAAAATAATTGTATGATTAGAGGTAACCACAACAGGAATCGTATCAAAGGGTCACAGCATTAGGAAGGTTGAGAAGCACTGCCCTAAAGGCTACTGCGTGTACCTCATTCTCTGTGTACAGGCCGAGCATCTCCCTGTCTAGCTGCCACAGCAGCTGGCTCTCAATGGGCAGGTCCACAGTACTAGTCTTCACTTTTGCCTTCTTGGCTTGAGGTGGTTGGTCCGTCTTCTTATCTTTTGATCCAGTTTGAGAGGTCTAAAGAAAACAGAAAATCTGAAGAGCAAAACCATACAGACTAACCTAAAATTTAAATGGATCAAATGTCAAAAGCCAATGTGGCCCCAGTTAACTTTCTGATAACGTATGTAACTCATGATTAGCATATCTAGAAAATAAAGAGTCTATTATATGTGAAGTAACAAATTGAGGAGGAAAGCAAAACGGTAGACATTAGGGATTTGGGAAAGGGCAGGCAGAGAATTCTATTCAGCAAGAAAAATAATAATGAATGCTACAATGCGATATGCTTTAAAATATAACTTCATGTATTTTACAACTAAAACTGGAAGAAGAAAAAAAAAAGGTAATATACCCAACAACCCTCTGCAATCTCACACCAACATACAATCAACGGCCACAGTGTACGGGGAGATACCACTTGGACAACACAGGCTGGGGCATCAGGAGGTCAAGCTTAGCCTGTGCTATGTGACACCCTGTCTCAAAAAAAAAAAAAAAAAAAAAAACAGTTGGGCAGTAGTGGCAACTGCAGGCAGATCCCTGCAGTTCAAGGCCAGACAGGTCTACAAAGCAAGTCCAGAACAGCCATGGCTACACAGCGAAACCCTGTCTTTAAAACAAACAATACCACCATGGGGGCTGGAGAGATGGCTGCTCTTCCAGAGGTCCTGAGTTCAATTCCCAGCACCACATAGTGGATTTACAACCAGCTATAATGGATTCTAATGCCCTTTTCTCAGTGTGTGTGAAGATAGATTACTTATATACATTAAAATAAATAGGTAAATATTTGAAAAAAACCACACACCACCACTTAGAAAGACATGGGGAATCTGTTCGGTGACATGAAAATAGGCCACAGATTTTAGGTACCACAGGGCTCTGCCTAAAAAACAGATTGCAAACATAATGGAATAAGCCCCTATTTTTTTTAGTGCATAAATATAAATATGAAAGCAAAATATCGGCAGCTGTGCTGCCTTACATGTTACATGATCATACTGAAGTATTTTAAACAACATGTCTAAAGCCAGCTTTTACAATAACATCTCTGAAAATGTTACTCTGGAAGAGTAGCCATCTCATCAGGCCCCATGGTGGTATTGTTTGTTTGTTTGTTTGTTTAAAAGGCAGGGTTTCTCTGTGTAGCCTTGGCTGTTCTGGACTTGCTTTGTAGACCAGTCTGGCCTTGAACTCAGAGATCTGCCTGCCTCTGCCTCCCAAGTACTGGGGGGTTAAAGGCATTCATGGGTGAATAAGCAGTTGTGTGCACAGGTACCCATGTAGATCAACATCAGGGATCTTCTAGATTTAAAAATTCTATTGTCCATATTTAGAGATGTGTGTGCAGTTATACCATAACACACATTGGAATACAGCTTGCAGGAGTTAGTTTTCTTTTTTAACATGTAGGCCCCAGGGACGAAATTCAGGTTGCTGGGCTTGATGACAAGCACACTTACCTGGCGAGATACCTTGCCAATCCAACATTTATTTTTTGAGACAGATTATCTCACTGAACCAAGAACTCACCAATTCAGCCTGACTCCCTGGCCCCAAACCCCAGGGTGTGCATGTGTGCATGCTATGGTACATGGTGGGTGGAGGTCAGAAGACAATCTGTGAGTAATCAGTTCTCTTCCCCAAGTGTGGGTCCAAGGGATCCAACTCAGGTTGCTGAGTATGGCAACTGGTGCTGGCCCTGCCCTGGGAATGGAATTTAGCACTATTACCAACTGAGCACCCATCTCCCCAGCCACACTGTCACACCTTCCAATAGGAGTGGCCCTTCCTGCTCCCTAGCCAAACTTAGCATAAGGAAGGAAAAAGAGTGTATCAGTTGGCAAAATTTAAGAAAAAAGAAATCTGTCTCACTGTTTCATCAGTAACAAATTATCAATGGCATGTGCTCTTTTAACTTTTAACACACTATGCAATATAGCTAAAACCCTGAGCCAGGCAGTGGTGGCACATGCCTTTAGACCCCACACTTGGGAGGCAGAGGGAGGTGGATCTCAGTGAATTCAAGGCCAGCCTGATCTACAAAGTGAGTTCAAGACAGCCAAGGCTACACAGAAAGGCCCTGTTTCAAAAAGAAAACAAAAAACAACAACCTGTACAAATAAATACTAGCACAGAAACACAGTCCAAGTCAGCCCCTGGGGTTTATAAGAGACTGAGATTTTTAAGGCTGTACTTACTTCCATCTCCTCAGACTCTGCCTTGTTTTCTGCTGGTGTCTGTGGCTGCTGTTCTTCATTATGTGGTTCCTCCTGGTCCACTTGCATCTTCTGAAAAACAGTCAAATTAACCACTGAAATCAGGGCCACTCCTTCTAACGAAAACACCAGGCAGCCTTCACAACACACTTCAAGTGACATGGAACAGAACCCCAGCTGCCTTACCAGCAATCAGTACACTAGAGCTCAAAATCCCAACTATGCACAGGCTACATAGAGCAGGAAGTCTTCCTCTGTGGAGTTCAAAACAGTGTAGTGCCTGACCTGCCTGACATGCCCAGTAACTGTAGAATTGTTTTGTGAATCATAAAGCACTCAATGGAGTACGGCAAATACAGGGCCTGAAGCAAGTGTGAGCTTCCCTTTCAAGGGCTCCCTCCCAGAACCTTTACTTTGTCAAGAGTTCCTACACCAGGATTTTCATTCTCAAAAGACACAACCCTTGTCCAAGCTGGGGGAGAGAAACCCAAGGAGAATTCCCTCAGCAGCAGTAAGGAGTTTGGAAAGCATCTGAACCAAGATCTCAATGTGAGTGGCTATTAGAATCACCCGAGGTGTTCTGTACAGTGCTGATACCTTAGCTCCAGCACCAATATCTGGGACCAAGCTTTTGGAGTACTACAAAGCTTTGAATCTGATGTACAAAGAGGAGATTATATATATTAAGAGCATATTATCTATTGTACTTCCGAAAACAATTAACAGACTTAAGAGCATTTCTTATTCTACAATCAGTAGTAGTTAAGCTGAGAAATGGCCTAAAGGGATGAATAGGAAAAGTGGCTTGAGTGGTCTCAGTGCTGTCAGCTCTGACCAACATAAACGGCATAAAATATTCGTCTACCTCTTCTTCCTTTGCATTCTGATCTGTTTCCATCGGCTCCTCATTCTCCTCGGACTTGTGCACTTCTACTAAGGACGCACTGGACACACTGAAGATGCCATGCACATTTACCCGAACCTTGACTTTCACTTTTGAGCTGGAGCCGTCAGCCTGTGGAGTGACTTTCTGAACTGAAAACTGGGCTAGAGATTTAAGAAAAGATTCAAGAAGAATGCACAGTAAAACATCCATTAACACAGTAATAAAATAACCAGGCTACCTACCAGGTTGAGATCATTTCTCAGCATAGTATATAGTCTCCTTCCTCTCAACAAAGGGCTCAAATGTCCCCTGCTATGTTTTCCTTTCCTCCAGTCCCCTATTTCACCTGCATATGCTGTGCCATAGTAAAGTATCCTATTTCCACAATTTACTTTTAAATTCTTCCAGTTTATACCAATCTCTAAGAAAGTGTTTTTTTTGTTTTTTGTTTTTTTTTTGGGGGGGGGTGGTTATTGTTGGTTTTTTGTTTTGGTTTTTCGACACAGGGTTTCTCTGTGTAACCTTGGCTGTCCTGGACTCGCTTTGTAGAGCAGGCTGGCCTTGAACTCACAGCGATCCACCTGCCTCTGCCTCCCAAGTACTGGGATTAAAGGCGCGTGCCACCGCGCCTGGCTGAAATTGTCATTTCTAAATCTCACCGCCATACCAAGGTTTGTTTTGGAAGTTTATTTTCTTTTTCCTTACAGCTAGAAGACAATTTTATTAAGGGAGAACCATGAGACAGGAAAGCTGTACATCTTGGCAGTTGCCTTGCCTAAGAGAAAAGGCCAGGGGGGGAGGTCAGCCACACGGTGGGTTTCAGAGGAAGAGTATGAAAGCCACCAAGAGCATACCAAAAGGCAGGCCAGTACTCGAAAGAAATAAGACAGAAAGAATACATGAGAAGTTACCAAGGTATATATAACTGCCATGGTCCCCCTCCTATCCTAGAAATGGAAAAGCACAGCAGCCAACTTTCTCGCCACAATTTTTACAGGCCACTGAGACTACTCCTGGCTCTTCATACACAGCACAGATCTTACAGAGCTCTTGGCTTCTCTCTTTCAAATGACATACTTGCAAATTGTAAATATTACCAGTTTGTAATGACTCTGGTCCACTTGGTTCCTAATTCTAGGATAGACTGGTTCTGAAGAACAATCTTGTCATTTCTGTACAAATCTTATGGTTCTGTTTTAGAGTTCAGCTGACCTTCTACCACATGTTCACCAGGGCCTCCTTAAGCAGTTACCCACCATGTGCACTTAACCCAGGAATACTGTCACAACACGCAAGCCCCCATTAAATAGCCATCCGACTGCTACTATACCCACTACTAAGGAAACAAGGTGTTTGTTTCTGTGGCCTAAAGCACCTATATTTCTGAATATTATTTTTCCTTTAGTCCTCTAAGGAGAGGCGGGTTTTTATTATTATTTTACTTTCAATTCTACTCACCTATAGCAGGATCCGGATAGGGCAAATCCTGAGGAGAGCTATAGTAGGCTTCAAGAGTGAAAGGTTCCTTTCTATAAAAGGTGAGGACTTTGGAGAAAGGAGCAGCATGGTTTTTGGTGAAGACTTCACAGTCACTAGGTAGAAGAAAAAGACAAAAACCAACCAATTCACAGTGTTCTTTTTCTTTTAAAAGTATTTCGGTCTTGTTTTATTGGGAGGAGTATCAGCACGTGTGTACATGTTGCGGTTATAGACCATTCTTGCTTCCATCCTATTTGAGATGGGCTCTCTCAAGTTTGCTACTACCCATTCCCAGCTCCCAGCCTGCAAGCTTCTTGGGGATTTCCCAACCTCCAACCTCACTCCAGCTTTACGTGGATTCTGGGTATCTGAACCCAGGTCTTCAAGTTTGTACGGCAAATGTTTTGCCCACTATTTCCTCAACTCAAATTCATGATATACTTAACACTCTTGACACATGTCTCCTAAGTTTGTAAATCCTAATTTCTCCTTGTCAGCTGATATTACCCCCAGATTATTCAAGAGAGGCTAGAGAAATAACTTAGCAGTTTAGGGCACTGACTGCTTTTCCAAAGGACATGGGTTCGACTGCCAATACCTACATGTCAGCTTACAACAGTCTTTCATTTCAGTTCTAGGGGATCCAATGCCCTCTTTCTGGCCCCCGCCTTTAATCCCAGCACTCAGGGAGGCACAGGCACCCTGTGAACTCAAAGACAGGCTGGTCTACAAAGCGAGCCCAGGACAGAGAACATTAATTAAATAAGGACAGAACACTAATTTATTCACATCTTTTACAAACAAAGAAAAAACATGATCTGGTGTAGCCCAGCCAGGCCTCATACTAACTGTGTAGCTGAGGATGACCTTTACCTCCTGATCCTTCTGCCTCCCTCTACCTCTCACATACTAAATGATAGGGATTCACTTTCATGCCTGGCATAAATTTACATTGACAATAACCACTTTGTTTCATGCATTTGATAGATACACGTGTAAATTGAAATGAAGGATAACACATTACCTAGATTCAATACCCAATTGAGTACAGATAAACAGCACTGATGATATATTTACCTTGACCCTTCTTCAGCTGGAGAGTTCCATCTCAAAGATATTGGAAATGCCACCACATCAGTGATAGAAAATTCTCTGACTTTGAAAGCAGGTGATAAGATTGCACACTAGAATGATAATTTTTAAAATTCCATTGAATACAGGCACTATAAGTTCAGGGGGGTTATCAATAATTTATATACTATGTTCAGTAGTAACGTAATGGTATCTGAACAGTTCTACATGCTCTTGTCAATATCAAATTTACTGTATAAACTAGTTATTCTTTACCAGCTCCCACAAACTGGTAAAGTCCTTGTTTAATTGAAGTACACTATTTCACAACTCTAGCTTAGAGCTATCTATGTATCCAAACCCACTACCACCTCCCTCCATCCCGCCCCCCTTCTTGTTTTGTTTTTGTTGGGAGGGGGTGTTCAAGACGGGGTTTCTCTCTGTGTAGCCTTGGCTGTCCTGGACTGATTTGTAGACCAGGCGGGCCTCAAACTCACAGAAATCCACCTGCCTCTGCCTCCCAGAGTACTAGGATGACAGGTGTACGCCAACATGCCTGGCCCACTTGATTTTTAAAGATATATTTATTTTATGCATATGAGTGCATATGCACACCAGAAGAGGAAACCAAACTCCACTTAAAGACAAGTTGTGAGCCACCATAAGGTTTCTAGGAAATGAACGCAACGCAGGACAAGCAGACAGTGCTCTTAACTGCTGAACCAATCTCTCCAGTACCCAGCTACCCATCTTAAACAAAGGCTTCAGAATCTTACACCCTGAGACTGCCCCTAAGTTTTATAGGTAGGTACATGCTTGTCATGACCTATGAACTAAAGCAAACTCACCTGCAGTGCACAGCCTCGAGTGACAGCTTCGTCTGCATTTAATGTTGTACTAAGTTCTTTACCAAAAAATTTGCTGATCTTCTCTTTCACTGCAGGAATTCGTGTGGCACCACCAACTATCTCCACTGCATAAATATCTTCTCTCCTTAACTCTATGCCACAACAAGACATTTATAAAACAATCTTTAAATCAGCACTTTACAATGAAGAAAAATGTAAAAATAAATAAATAAATAAATATCTCAAAACAATAGAGCAGTCAACAGTGTGGTCTGGAAGGTGCTGCACCCCTAACAGAGTGCCACACAAAGAACTGTCAAGACACCCAACTATTCCTCATGTTAGCTACAAGTGGGCCTCAGAATACTAAGTCATCCATGGCATGCCACGATGGAAAGAAGTTTTTAGTCTCATCTAGTCACTCTAATACTCAGTCCAGAGAACAAGACACAGTCCCAAATAGCACACGGGCAAGGTCTCCTAAGGACTAGCAGAAAGGACACCGCAAGGCTCTGCTACTACTCAAAACATCCCCAATGGCACTTGCTCTCATAGTCACACTTCATCTAACAACCACTGTTTCTTGAAAAGAGCGACTTAAGCCAGCTGAGATGGCTCGGAGGGTTGGAACTCATGCTAAGAAAACCTGAGGACCTTAGAGTTCGGGTCTCCAGGATTCAGGCAAATGTGCAAAGTCCTTTGACCTCCACTAACTCATTTTTCAAAAAAGGAAGGAGCTGTAGCGAGGGTGTTAGGTATGTGTCTAGCTGGAGATGGTGACGGACTAGTGCTTTGAGTTCAAGAATTGCAGAGCAGCCCACACAGTACACCTAAGACTCCTCAGAAGAAAAAATGGGGAACATGGAAGAGATGACACTCTCTAAATCCAAAGTAAAAACACCTACCTGTCAGCACCACTGATTTAACACTGAGCTAACTAATATTACATCAACACCCTGAATTACTTAGTGACTAACAAAAAGGTAAACACTGCTTTAGTTAATAATGAATTCCTAAGGAACTGTCATCTTTTGAAGTCTAAAACAAAATTAAAACATCTTATAAATTATAGGTGGTTTGCGCGTCTGCCTGTGCTCCTGTGTCAACATGGTTATCTTTATCCTCACTCTCCATCTCATTTTTTAAATATTAATGTTTTTTGTTTTGTTGTATTGTGTTTTTTGAGACTGAGTCTCTTTCTAGTGTGCTGGCTGTCCTGAACTCATGGAGATCCATCCGCATTTGCCTCCTGAGTGCTGGGATTGTTGAGACAGGGTCTCTAGCACAGGTTGGCCTTAAATGTGTAGGTGACCTCAAACTTCTGACTCTTCCACCTCCCACATGCTGAGAACCATGAATCAATAATCCGCCTCCATTCCCTACTTTTTGAAAGTTTTGTTTTCTTAAACTACTCTACTATGTATAGGGGTGTTCTGTCTGCAGTTGTGTCTGATGTCTATCCATGTACCATTTGTATGTCTGATACCAACAGAGGTCAGAAGACTAGAGCTATGGTCAGTTATAACCCGCCATGGAAACGCTGCGACTGTAGACCTGGGTCCTCTGCTGAAACAGCCAGTGCTCTAACCTCTGAGCCATTTCTCTAGTCTCACTTTTTGAGACTCTTCCACTGAACATGGAGCTTGGTTCAGGGATGGTGTGTCTGCCTTCTCACCTGGAGGGTCCAGGTGTGTGCAAGCTGCACCAAGTTTCATGTAGGTGCTAAGGAGCCAAACAAAGGTACTGACGGTTGAGCAACCAGCCTTTACCTACTGAGCCATCTCTCAGATCCATTCTGAGGTAGACGAGAGCTCACTGACACAAAGTTTGTACAACTACCACATACACACTATCAAAAAATCCAGTAAAAATATAGGTTTATATGCCCATCTGTGTCTGAAACTAAAATGCGATTTTTCAGAGAAAACACTCTTTTTCCATGTATTCTTCACAGAAGGCGGCTTTGGCGATTAGAAACATTCCCATGAACAGATAAAGCTTATTAAAGTATAGAACTGTCAAGTGTTCGGACAGGAAATGTTTTACTCGGAGGAGAAAATAGTAACATGCAATACATTCCCAGAGTTTGAAATATACAAACAATTCAATGACAAAATACTTACTGGATTGGTCCAAGATACTACGTAGTGGTGGCTCCACTCTTGCTAAGAGATCATCACACATCTCCAGAAATTTGCCTCTATTAAACAAACAATAGATTAAACCACTTTCCAATTGTGTATAGAACAAAAAGATACCAGCAATTACAAACACCGGTAAAAATTTGTAAGCTGTAGCCCTTACATGTTCCAGAGCAATGTAAAGTGAACACCAAAGTTTGGCTTTTGTTATGCTAAACACAACATTGCCAAGTAACTATAATTCTATGCTAGGAACAAACACCAAAAAGAACTAAAATGCGGTTAATGAAAAAACATGTAAATGACAGGCCAAGTGGCAACACAGTTCATAAAAACAATTCAAATGCCTGCCAATGGTTCTCAGGAACAAAAACGGAACTGATGCATGGTACATCGGGCTAGACCTAAAGTGCTAATGCTAGACAGAACCAAAGGACATCTATTACTTCATCTATATGAAATGCTTGGAATTAGCAAATCAAGACAGAAAACAGTTCTGTGCCAGCTCGGGTAGGAAAAGAAGAGAGCAAACAGTAACAATAAAATTCTTCTTTATAAAATCAGTTTAGGCCCGGCATAGTGGCACAAGCCTTTAATCCCAGCACTCTGGAGGAAGAGGCAAGTAGATCTCAGTGAGTTTGAGGGCAACCTGGTCTACAAAGTGAGTCCAGGACAGTCAGGGCTGTTATACAGAGAAACCCTGTCTCGGGGGTGGGAGGGTAAGCTTAGAATTAGAGGGGGGAAAAAAAAAGCACAGTTCCTCTATCAACACCTTGTACACTAGTGTGATTTGTTAAAAATTAATAAATACTGACATAGGACTTTCTGCCAGCTGTCTACAAGGTTTAAAAACAGAGCAGGTTGCTTCTATCCATCCCTCATTTTCCTCCAGAATCCTTTATCTTTTTGTTTGCTTGGTGGTTTCTTAACTATTCTGGGTTTTGGCTTGTCTATTCCTAACATTGTATATAAACAGAAATGTGTAATACTCAGTTCTTTCAAAATCAATATAATAACTAGCAACATCTCAAGGTTCATCCATGATTTATTTCATTTTATTTCATGTATTCATGCATTTTGACTGAATAAATGTATTTGCATACACGCATAGTTTGGTGCCCTCAGATTAGAAGAGAGTATTGAATCCCCTAAAACTGGGATTATAGACGGTTATGAGCTACCAGGTTGGTGCTGGGAACTGAATCCTCCAGAGTCTCTCCAAGATAAGCAGTGCTTTTTTTCTTTCTTTCTTTTTTTTTCAGGATTTATTATGTATACAACACTCTGCCTGCATATAATGCCTGCAGGCCAGAAGAGGGCATCAGATCTCATTATATGTGGTTGTGAGCCACCATGTGGTTACTGAGAACTGAACACAGGACCTTTGGAAGAGCAGTCAGTGCTCTTAACCTCTGAGCCCTTTCTCCAGCCTCGATAGCACATGGTCTTAACCACTGAACTATCTTTCCAGCTCTATGGAGAGATACATGCTTCAAACTGTCAAAAAATAAATCAGATGATAAGCCAAGACATTGTTAATTCATCAATTAATATGTATATGGGAGAGGGGAGGATCAACATCCCCTGATCAGACAAGATAGCAATGGAGGGCAAACTTAAAAGTTCCCTTAAAATGGGCTGGTGATTCTAGACGGCTAGGCAGGTGGATCTCTGTAAGTTTGAGGCCACCCTGGGCATCAAAGCGAGTCTGGACAATCAAGGCTACAGAGAAGCCCTGTCTCGAAAATCCACGAATGGATGGATGGATGGATGGATGGATGGATGGATGGATGGGCGAGCAAGTGAGCTAGAAATATGGCTCAAGGGTTAACCGTTGCTTTTTCTAGAACCTACATAGTGGCTTATAACCATGACTCCAGTTCCAGAGAATCCAACACCCTCCTCTGATCTCTTAGGGAACCAGGCATGCACATGGTACACCTACATACAAGCAGGCACGCGCGCGCGCGCACACACATGAAGCCAGGGATTCCATCTCCCCAATACACAAACAGGATATGGTGTCTTGTGCCAGCAATCCTAGCACTCAGGAGGCAATGTATAAAGGAAAAGCAAGAGTTCAAAGTCATTCTCAATCAGCCTAAAATAATACAAGATAGCCTGCCTCCAAAAGTAAAGGTGGTAGTCTTGGTTTAAGTCTTTAATTCCAGCACTCACAAGGCAGAGGCACATGAATCTCTGTTGAGTTCAAGGCCAGCCTGATCTACAGAACAAGTTCTAGGACAGCCAGCTCTGAGAAACTCTTGACTGGAAAAAAAAACAACAACAACAACAACAATCAAACAAAAAACAAAACAAAGCTGGGCACGGTGGTGCATGTCTTTGATCCCAGCACTCAGAAAGCAGAGGTAGGCAGATCTCTGTAAGTTTGAGGCCAGCCTAGTCTACAAAGAGAGTTTCAGGACAGCCAGGGCTACACAGAGAAACCCTGTCTCAGAAAAATGCAAAAACAAAAGAACAAAAAACAAAGAGCCCAAGAAAGTGGCCATGATGTAATAAGGCCAGTACTTGGAAGTCAAGATGAAGACTAGCTTACATTACAGTGAGTTCCAAGCCAAGTAGGGCTGCAGGGTGACAACTATTTCACAAATAAAAGGGTCTGGAGCAGAACTGAAAAGAACCTAGAAATCCTTCTTTCCACTAAAAATGCACAAAAGGAATAAGAAAATCCACAAAGACAGTATCTGCCTTGAAAATGGGAAGAACGCACAGTGATTGCTAGTGGGACCCAGTTTCTTTCTCTTTGGGAGGATGACAAAAACATTCCATAATTAGACGGTGTCATGAGTGACCACCTTATGAATATATAAAAACGACTGAGCCATACATTTAAAGTTGTAAGTTTTTTAAATATGTGAAGTCTGTCTGCCAACAGCTACAAAAAAAAAAGGAAGTGAAAATAACTTATAAATGAACAAATATTAGATATGTAAACTAACCACAAAGTGTTTGAGAGCAAAATAAGCCAGTAGCAAGGCCCCAAAGGACTCAACAAAGACTGTCACATCCCAGGCAAGGTTTCTCAAGACAAGCAAAGCTGCAAAACATAGTCAACATTGAACTCAGGAAAGCTTAATTTAAGAACAACTGAATTAAAGTGGAGGGGCTGGAGAGAAGGCTCCATAAAGTGGCTTGCACACACAAACAAAAGTTAGGGATTACAACATGAGCAAACTATTACACTCCTAGGTACACACCTCAAAGAACTGAAAAAAGACACCCAAGTATCTGTTCACAATGTTCATTTCAACATTCAACCACCACTAAGGGTGGAAATAATATGTACGAATGCACATGAACTGGTAGATAAAGGGTACGTGGCATAGCCACACACAATCCAACAATATTTGCCAAAAACGACAACGATGCAGTGGTGCACAGTTCCTCATGAATAAACCTCAAAACCATCATGTAGAACGCACAGCCACACATAAATTCATGGTTTCGGGGCTATGATGTGTGCAGAGAACAAATGAAAGCTGAACCAGAACCCCACCCTCACCCGCTTACAAACCAAGACTTTGCCAGGACTATTTTCCACTATTTACAAGTGGTGCTTCCCAACTGGTTGTTTTTAAATGCTTCATTGTATGGTGTATGAAAAAAAAGTTTTTAAAGATTTATTTATTTCTTCCTCTCTCTTCCTCTGTCTCTGTCTCTCTGGGGGTACCCCTCCCCCTCCATGGTAACTAATTTAATAAACCTCATATATTCCCAAAAAAAAAAAAAAAAGATTTATTTATTATGTATACAGCATTCTGCCTGCAGGCCAGAAGAGATGGTTGTGAGCCACCATGTGGTTGCTGGGAATTGAACTCATGATCTTTGGAAGAGCAGTCACTGCTCTTAAACCTCTGAGTCATCTCTCCAGCCCCTGAACTTTTTTTTTTAAGATGGGATCTTACATCTCCCAGGCTGGCCTCAACCTCATTTGATGGTACACATTCAAGCAGTTGCCTAATTTAAAACCTCAAAATTACCACATCTACCCAGAGGATTAAATGAAGTGACAATTCCTGTCCCTGCCCTGTAGAGCAGATCCTTGTCTTTGAGTACTGCACGTCTAGAGGAAATGACAGACTTACGATAGCAATGTCTCATGGAGACCAAGGCAACCTCAAACTACATAACTAAATAACCTTGAACTTGTTATTGCCTTTTAGTGAGTGTGTGTGTTTGGGTGTGTTTACATGTGTCGTGGCTCACATGTAGAGGTTCTCTTCTTCTACCTTGTGGATCCTGGGATTGAACTCCGTTCACAAGGCTTGACAGCAATCACCTTTCCTTGTCCACGTCATCTCTCTAGCCTCATCTTCAACTTCTGGCCTCCAGCTTACCACCACGCCCAGCTTCTACGTAACTCTTATTAACAGCATTTGACTAACAAATTTTTTCTTTCTTCTTTTTTTGGCTTTTCGGAACATGGTTTCTCTGTGTAGCCTTGGCTGACCTGGGTGCACTTTATAGACCAAGCTGGCCTCCAACTCAGTGATCCACCTGCCTCTGCCTCCCAAGTGCTGGGATTACAGGCATGGGCCACTATCGCCCAGCTTTGACAAATTTCTAAAACACACTGGCCTACCCTCAATCTCAAGAGTTCCTGTCTGTCTGTCTGCCTGCCTCTCCCTCCCTCCAAACTCCTCAAACACACAAGGCTAAGGAGGAGGCCCACATACAAACAGAAATTTCCAAACAGGAGAAAAGGGTGAGCTAGGAAAAACTTGGACACTGGTCAGCAATAAATACCATCTCAAATTTTTTAAGGGTCACTCAGGCACATTTTCCCAAACAAGCCATCAGTCTTGCTTGAATTCTACCAACGGACTTCACAGCCAAAAAACATCTCACTGCCTCATCCAAGCAACACAATCGGGCAACAATAACACTGAATGTTCCTGAAATAGCCTTAAATGTCAATTACCCAGAATTCTTGCAGTGCTGTACAAAAAAGGCTCCTGCCCTCAAATGATCTGAACTACCTTAAAAAAGCAAGTTTTTAATTGGTGCCTAAGTTAAATTCATCCTACTTCAGCATTAAAGCAAGGTTCGATAGTTTTATGACAACTATAGTAGCGTGTCTAATATATACTGAAGTTAACTTTAGGAACATTTAAGTTACCAGAACAAGGGCTAGAGAGATGGCTCAGCGGATAAGAGCTCTGTCATAAGTTACCAGAACAAATCTTTCAATCTCCATTACTAGAACCACCAGGTTCAACCTTTACATAAAAACTGGGTCCCTGCTAGGCAAGCAGTGGTGGTGCGTGCCTTTAATTCCAGCACTCAGGAGGCAGAGGCAGGTGGATCACTTTGAGTTCGAGGCCAGCATGGTCTACAAAGTGAGTCCAGGACAGCCAAGGTTACAGAGAAACCCTGTCTCGAAAAACCAAACAAACAAAAAACCACCTGGGTCTCAAATGGCCTATAATTTTAACATGTTAATCAACATCATATCAATAATCAGCTAAATAAAATGAAGATTAAATATAAAATTAAGAATATGGTTACCTATTCATTGTTCCGGATACATCAATATCATTCATAAAACACTCAATGCTCAAAGGGAGGTCTGAAGCATTCGCACTCATCAATTTCTTGAGTTTCTCGCATTCTTGAGACAGTCGTAATAAAGCACGCACTTTAGATTTTATATCTAGCTTGTATTTCTTTCCAAATTCTTCACAGAAGTGATTTACCAACACCTCATCAAATTTTCTGCCTCCCAGTGTTGTATCAAAAGCGGTAGCCAAAACCTTCAGGGGGAAAAAGGTAATCCAATAGTTAATCAGTTTTATAGTTTACCATGATACGTATTCTATTTTTTATTATTTTTATTTTATTTTCAGTTTTTCGAGACAGAGTTCCTGTGTCGTCCTGGAAATTCACTCTGTAGCCCAGGCTGTCCTTGAATTCAGAGTGCTGGAATTAACGGTGTATGCCACCAACACCTGGCCATGCTTTTTTTTTAAGGCTTATTTATTTTTTATACAGTGCTCTCTCTGCCTGCATGTAGGCCTGCAGGCCAGAAGAGGGCATCAGATCACATTATAGATGGTTGTGAGCCACCATGTGGTTGCTGGGAATTGAACTTAGGACCTCTGAAGAGTAGTCAGTACTCCTAACCTCTTAGCCATCTCTCTAGCCCCATACTTTCTTTTTTAAAGGCAAGAAAATATGTTCATCAAGGCCAAAAATAAAGATGAAGGACATAATCCTTGTTAATACTACACTATGAGGCCAGGCGGTGGTGGCGCATGCCTTTAACCCCAGCACTTGGGAGACAGAGGCGGGTGGAACGCTGAGTTCAAGGCCAGAGTGGTCTACAAAGCGAGTCCAGGACAGGCAGGGCTACACAGAGAAACCCTTTCTCAAAAAATCAAAACACACGCACACTATAAAACAGACAATCCTTTTCTCACTGCTCAGGCAACTGCAGAAGTCTTAAGCACAATTGTGTTTCTATGTGCCATATAAGTTTAGCAAGCTTGCATTGACAGTTTTCCGAATCTTTAAGTATTAATTGGATCTAAAGCAGACCCAGTAAGAGATGACAAACTAAGCAACATTTTTGTGAAGCAACAAAGCCTGTAACTCATAACCTTTTTTGTCTATTTGGTTAGTTGGTTTTTCTTTTTTTTTTTTTTTTTTTTTTGGTTTTTCGAGACAGGGTCTCTCTGTAGCCTTGGCTGTCCTGGACTCACTTTGTCGACCAGGCTGGCCTCGAACTCACAGTGATCCGCCCGCCTCTGCCTCCCGAGTGCTGGGATTAAAGGCATGCGCCACCACGCCCGGCTGGTTAGTTGGTTTTTCAAGACAAGGTTTCTCTGTGTAGCCTTGGCTGTCCTGGCCTAGCATTGTAGACCAGGCTGGCCTCAAACTCACAGCACTACCCGACTCATAACCTTTTTAATGAACACTAAATGTTAGTAAGAAGCAAGGTATGGTGATGCACGCCTTTAATCCCAGGCTCGAGGGACAGAGTCAGGTAGATCTCTGTGAGTTTGAAGCCAGCCTGGTCTACAGAGAGAGTTCTAGGACAGCCAGGGCTACAGAGAGAAACCCTGTCTTGAGAGGAAAAAAAATATAAGAATTTTGTTTGCTTTATTTTGCTTTGGAAACAGGGTTTCTCTGCGTAGCCCTGGCTGTCCTGGAACTCTCTTTGCAGACCAAGTTGGCCTCAAACTCGGCAGATCTTACTGCCTCTACCTCTCAGTGCTGGGATCAAAGGCGTGGGCCACTACTGACTGGCTCAAGAAATGTTAATGTTAACCGAAAAAAATTGAACATGAATTTAAGTACAGCAATTACAATTTTATTTTCTTCAACTACCATGTGAGGTGAGGATGTAGCTCAGCAGAACACTTGCTAAGAAGCATGACGCCCTAGGTTCAACCCTCAGTATCCCAGAGCAATAATAGGAAGAGATAGCCAGGTGTAAAGGTACACATCTGCAATCACTGAACTCCAGGCTAAAGCACAACACTTGCTGAGATTTTGTGGCCAGGCTAAGCCAAAGTAAAAGCTTGTCTCAAAATCCCTTTCTTAAATTCTATCAGTGGTTACGTTGGTCTGGATAGGTACAGCCCCACAGACTTATGTGTTTGAATGCTTGGATCATGCCTATTAGAAGGCATGGCCTTGTTGGAGGAAGGGGGCGGTCTTTGAAGTCTCTCATATTCAAGCTCTGTCCAATGTCCCCTCCTCCTGCCTGAAGATCAAGATACAGAACTCTCAGATTCCTCCAGCTGTCATGCTTCCTGCCAGGATGATAATGGAATAAACATCTGAAACTGTACGCAAGCCTTAATTAAATGTTTTCCTTTTTAAGAGTTGCCTTGGCAGGACATGGTGGCACACTTCTTTAGTCCCAGCACTCGGGAGGCAGAGGCAGGTGGATCACTGTTAGTTCGAGGCCAGCCTGGTGTACAAAGTGAGTCCAGGACAGCCAAGGCTACAACAGAGAGACCCTGTCTCGGAAAACCAAAAAAAAAAAAACCCAAAAAACAAAAAGAGTTGCCTTGGCATGATGTCTCTCCACAGCAATGAAATCTTAACTAAGAAAACAGTTAATATTTTATATTTTAATACATTTATTCACATATTTATTGGGGATCTCCACATGTATGGAGAAAGTAACTTTCAAGAGTTAGTTCTCTCACCAGGCAGTGGTGGCACATGCCTTTAATTGCAGCACTCTGGGAGGCAGAGGCAGGTAGTTCTCTGTGAGTTGGAGGTAAGCCTGGTCTAAAGAGTGATTTGAGGACATACGGGCAAGGCTGCACAAGGAAATCTTGTCTCAAAAAAACCTGAGCTGGGGATTGAACTCAGATCATCAGCCTTAGTAGCAAGCATGCCTCATCCACTCAGCATCACCAGTGCTTTTACTCTTGCTTTTTTACTACGCAGTCCTGACTAGCCTAGGAATTGCTTTATAGACCACACGGGTCTTAATTATGATACATGTCTTTGCTTCCCAAGGGCTAAGATTACAGTCATGAGCCAACCATGCCCAGCCTAAAGTATTACCTGAACATTGATAATTATGCCTGACCCACAATTATATCTACAATCCTTATAAATCTTCATTTTCCCAAGCAATGTTTGGTAACAAAAAAAAAAATCTAGAATATAGATAAGAAAGTAAAACAAAACCAAGTCTATCATTCAAAAACAAAAACTAATTAAACAAACAATAAAAGCAATTTAACAACTAGAACCAAAAAATGCTCTCCAAACTACTGAGTATTTCACATTAGTCCCTCCATGAGGTTCACCGGCAAATTTAAACCTTAGCACCAAGAACTTCGAAACACAACTCAAGTAACTGAAGCAGGCATCGGATGAAGTTGCCTATTCAGCTAGCCTGGGTTCACTGTGCAGCTCCTCAGAGAAGCCAGGCACGCGTGCAGGGGCAATCCCTGTCTTTCAACAGTTTCCCAATTCTGAATATAATAGTGCTTACTCTGGAGCTCTAAGTGTTCTGGAAACCTAAGCTATCACTATTAGTCTAGTGTCCCTTAGCATCCGAAAGCTCAATCAACATCCTCTTTCTAGAACTCTCCAAATCTCAAGAGTACCTTACACATCCTTTCAGTCTCTCAATTTACCAAGAGAACAGATGAGGAAAATGCTCCAAAGAAGCCTTCCAGGATGCACCATTCCCCACACAGTACAGCTAAGAAAAATCATGACTAGAGAATTTAGGAGCCTCACCTCAAAGTTCATGCTCTTTACTTCACACGCTATCAATTGTGGGTAAAATTTGTTTTGGGCCCACAACCTCCACTCCTCCCATAATATCTGCATCTCAGGTGACCCACAACCAGCTTCCATTGGCGAAAATAAGCATCAATTTGTCGCTCAAAAATTTGTGATAACTGTATTCGTAATTTCAGTCCTCTGGAAAAATACTTACTTTTAGTTTTCCTCTATTAAATGCACATACAGAAACTTGATAGGCAGAATGTCCCATGTCTACAAAAACTACATTTCTTGGTTTTTCTTCTAAGGCAGGAAGATCTTGTTTATAGATTCCATATGCAAGAGCAACTACAAGAGTGAAAAAAGTTAAGCTCAATATAGCATCTCCTAAATACTAAAATTCATTTAAGCAATAAAAATTTTTATTTTTAATTAATCCCAACACTCATGAGGCAGAGGCAGGTGGATCGCTGTGAGTTCGAGGCCAGCCTGGTCTACAAAGGGAGTCTAGGACAGCCAAGGCTACACAGAGAAACCTTGTCTCGAAAAAAACCAAAACACCAAGCCCCTCGCCCCCAAAAAAGGCATTCCATTAAAAAACCAGTAATAATAAATAAAAAATAAAGGCAGCCGGACGTGGTGGCGCACGCCTTTAATCCCAGCACTCGGGAGGCAGAGGCAGGCGGATCGCAATGAGTTCAAGGCCAGCCTGGACTACAAAGTGAGTCCAGGACAGTCAAGGCTACACAGAGAAACCTTGTCTTGAAATACCAAATAAATAAATAAATAAATAAATAAATAAATAAAGGCATTCCATGCCCAGCCTCATTAATACCTCTTAACCGCACTTGTTTCATTCAATAGTCCCTCTTACCTGCTGTTGTTTCATTCATTAACCGCAGGCAATTGAGACCAGCAATCTGTGTGGCATCCATCACTGACCGGCGTTCTGCATCAGTGTAGAAACAAGGAACCTACAACAGAAACCACTCTCTTTACAAAGGCCTGCAGAAAGTTGATCCCTACCTGACATCTAGTAACTAGATGCTACAGGTTCCTACACTTCCTGTGAAGGAATGAGTGCACCTGTACCTCATTTCCTCCACAAGGTGCTTCATTACCTTTTCCTGTTGTCTGCAGCATCCTTTCACCACAGGAGAATCATCCCAGCACATCCCTCAAACCAAGTGAGGTATTAAGGACTTTTGGGGGGGCGGGGTTAGGGGGTGGGTGGAGGATTGCAAGTCAGGGTTTTCTCTGTGTAGCCTTGGCTGTCCTGGACTCGCTTTGTAGACCAGGCTGGCCTTCAACTCATACAGATCCACCTGCCTCTGCCTCCCAGAGTACTGGGATTACAGGCATGCGCCACAATGCCCAGTATCTTAAGGACCTTTCCCCCTCCAAGACAGAGTTTCTCTCTGTGTAGCCTTGGCTCTCCTGGACTCACTTTGTAGACCAGGCTGGCCTCGAACTCACTTCGATCCACCTGCCTCTGTCTCCCAAGTTCCAGCAAGGATTAGAAAAGAATTAGAAAACCCTTTTTTAAAAAAAGAAGAAGAAGAAGAAGAAGAAGAAGAAGAAGAAGAAGAAGAAGAAGAAGAAGAAGAAGAAGAAGAAGAAGAAGAAGAAGAAGAAGAAGCAGCAGCAGCAGCAGCAGCAGCAGCAGCAGCAGCAGCAGCAGCAGCAGCAGCAGCAGCAGCCGCCGCCGCCTATGCTGGGTTGGAGAGACGGCTCAGAGGTCAAGAGCATTGGCTGCTCTTCCAAATGTCCTGAGTTCAATTCCCAGCAACCACATAACGCTCACCACCGTCTATACGGAGATCTGGTGCTCTCTTCTGGCATGTAGGCAAAACACTGTACACATAAATTAATCTTTAAAACAGCAGCCTCTGTCGTGCCGGTCATCATGGCGCACACCTGTAATCACAGCATTCAAGAGGCAGAGGCAGGCGGATCGCTGAGCTCAAGGCCAGCCTGGTCTACAAAGTGAGTCCAGGACAGCCAGGGCTACACAGAGAAACCCTGTCTGGCGGGAAAAAAAGGAAAAAAGAAGCATCTGCCTCATCATGCGAGGATTGTGGAAGCTCTCCCTACTTAAAGCAGCTCCCTAAAACCAGAGACAAACTCACCGAAACAACACAGTCTACAACAGGCTTCTTAAGAACACTTTCTGCTGTCTCCTTCAGTTTAGACAAAAGCATGGCAGTCACTTGCTCTGTGGTAAAATTCCGCTCTTCTTCCATATATGTAACCTGCAAAAAGATGAAAGGATCCAATTTTAGTCCAGTTCATGTCCTACTCAATATAACAGTGCCTCAAGAGGGAACTGGCTTAACATACTTTCCAAGCATGACAGCAAAAGGCAACCACAACTTTGAGGCAATTACTTGAGCCAACACCAATTCATCCCGCCCTGCCATAAAAACTGGTGGTAGAAACTACCTTGCCACCTGCCATACTGTGTATACTATACACTGTGTTTACATTATTCATCTTCACAACCAGGACACAAGCACAGCCACATAAATGCTTATTGGGCTAATGAATGAATGATGATCAAGTCTCAGGATATGTTTCACGATAAAGCCCTGCCCTGGATAAAGTCCGCTGCCCTTTTAAGAACCAAATGCTCAAGTATTGCCCAGGATAACCCACTCTCCACCCTTAGACCCGCCCAGCAGTTAACATCCAGAATCAGTCCTCTTCTCAACTTGGGAGGAGCTTATCTGAGCAACCACCTCCACACTTCCCTCCAATCCTAAACTCAGTTTACATCATAACAGAGACAGTGGCAGACTGGCCTCACTGAGCCCCTTTGTAACCGCCCCACCTACTGACCTTTTATTTGGCTCTTGGTCAATTCCTATGCCTTGTGTCTACATAGACCAATCCCCTCAGATCTTCCTCCTCCTTTTTCTGCCTTATCTATAACAAGTCCCCATTTCCTCATAAAACCTTTTTCCCTTTCCCTTTGTGCATTCCAACCTTATCCTTCAGCGAGCCATTCAAACTCTTAGCCAGGCGTGGTGGCACACGCCTTTAATCCCAACACTTTAGGCAAAGGCAGGTGGATCCCTGTGAGTTCGAGGCCAGCCTGGTCTACAAAATGACTCCAGGACAGCCAAGGCTACACTGAGAAACCCTGTCTCGAAAAGACAAAAACAGAAACAACAAAGTCTTCTCAGATTACTGCCATAGGTACCTTACATAAACCTAGTTGTCATTTTAAAATTACATTTATTCAAAAGGTGTAGATGTAAAGAGAGGTCGCCCAGAGAACAATTTCCAGGATTTAGTTCACCAACACTGTCAGTCTTGGTGACAAACGCCTCTACCCACTGAATCAGCAGGTGATTATGTTTAAGAGAACCTTTCACTCCTAATCTGAATTCTTAGCTACAGTGCCAGAACTACACTATTCTCCCACTCTCCACCATCTGTTGTGTGTGTGTGTGTGTGTGTGTGTGTGTGTGTGTGTGTGTGTGTGTTGTACTAGGATTCAATCTGGACCTCAAAAATTGCTTTACTATCAGACCCCTTTGGATCTTTTTTCCCCCTAAGACAGGGTTTCTCTGTGTAGTCTTGGGTGTCCTAGACTCTTTATAGACCAGACTGAGCTCAAAATCACAACAATCCGCCTGCCTCTGCCTTCCCATTGCTGGGATTCCAAGCATGTGCCACCACCTCTAGCCAAGAATCTCATGATTCTTATTTCTACAACTGTTTTGGTCTCAAATACCACATTCAGCTGAGGATGGCAGCTAACATTCAGGAGGCCAAGGCAGGTGAGTTCAAGACTACCCTGGGTTACAAAATAAGATCTTGTCTCAAAAAACAAAAACACAACACATCAAATATCCGCTCTTATACTCATTTGCCTGGATTCCTTTTATTCCACTGTAGAAGATGCAGGTACATTAAACAACACAAATCACAACCTCTTAGTGTTACGTGATGGGGTCACTATTGCTCCAAAGACTCTTCTGTAATGTTCCAAATACAAAGATAAAAATCATTCTTCCCCTAGAACATCTCTTTGCAGCTTCAGTCCTACTGACATAACTATAGACATAAACCTGGCTAATAACTTTAAAGTTATTCTCTGGCCTGCTCTTCCACAAGTCTTCTCTAAAATCATCTTGGAATGGTAGCTCTCCGTGAACACCACAAATAGACGTGATCAAGTTAACATGACTCCCCAGGCTTCCAATGCAAAGGAATAGCACCATCAATAGCTCCCAAACCATCACAGTCTTTCAAAGACTGCCAGCCTTTATCAGCTGGGGCTGAAGAGATGGCTGAGGGGCTTAAGAACACTGTCTGCTCTTCCAGAGGATGGGAGTTCAATTTCTAGTACCCATTATATAAGGGTTCAAAACGATCTCTTACTCAAGTCCCAGGGAATCCAGCCACCTTCTTCTGAACTCTGAGAGCACCAGGTACACACATAGTGCACAAACATACATGCAGACAAAACACTCATCCATATTAGATTTTACAAAAACGTGTAGACAATGTTTCATTACAGATTCAGCAGAACTAGATACAAACTGAGCTGATGAAATCCTGCCTCATAACAGTTATCTGCAGAATCTTACCTTTATGCCCGTTAATCCAGTGGGCAACTGCACAACATCATATGCAAGATTAGATTTTTCTGCCTCCACAAATGGATCAGAGAATGCACGTCCATGAAATCTTTTAAAGCCTTGGACTGTGTTCTTGGCATTGGAAATTACCTAGTAGAGAGAATAGCATAGAAAAATCACTCGGTTTTCAATTTTCAATAGCCTAAGGTTAGTTACGATCTTTGTAAGTCACAAATGTTCCTATAGAGCCACGCAGTGGGGTATGACAAGTGGGAAGGCAAGAGTAGAAAGTCCATTGAGAAGGTGCAAGCCAACCAGGGCTACATAATGAGGAAGGGGAAGAAGCAGCAGAAGAAATTAGAAAGAAAAAGAATTACAAAGAGGAGAAAGAAGAATCAGAGGGCTGGAGAGATGACTCAGAGATTAAGAGCACTGGCTGTTCTTCCAGAGGTCCTGAGTTCAATCCCCAGCAACCACATGGTAGCTCACAACCATCTATATATAATGAGATCTGGTGCCCTCTTCTGGTAGGCAGCACATTGTATACATAATAAATAATCTTAAAAAAAAAGAATCAGAATCAGAAGAAAGGAAGGGAAGGAAAAAAGAGAAGAGGAGAAAAGAAGACCACACCCAACAGGCAGGTGCCTGGCATGCTCCCATTCTTATGAGTACTTTCTCTTTCTTAATAAACCTAGTCCTTTACCATGTGTCCCTGGGGAAAACTCTTTGCTATGAGACAAAAGAACCTGGCTAATTCACTAAACCATCTATATATCTTTCTGTAACAATCTTAAAGTGCTTATGCACCACCCCCCAAAACCGTTTAATTAATAAGAGATGAGGAAAACATATTCTTCCAAGTTTCAATTTTCTTTACACATTCAACTTTTGTTTGTTTTGGGGTGTTTTGTTTTTGTTTTTTGAGACAGGTTTTCTCTGTGTTAGCCTTGACTGTCCTGGGATGCTCTGGAGGACCAAGGTGGCGATCCGCATGCTTCTGCCTCCTGAGTCATTCAACCTTTTGAATGAAGTAACAGGAGAACAGGGGTTTCTGTGGGTCTCAGTGGCAGGGCTGACAACCATCTAGGATGGTTTCCCTCTCCATCAGTCTGCACTTACTTAAATAGTTTCTGTTCCTAAACTTTTAATATTAACAGAAAATGAATATTAACTTATAAACTACTAATTTATGCTTCAAACTTTTCAGGAACAAATACTTAACTCATAAATTCTCATTAAACAGACAGCATAGGCTGGAGATACAGGAAGTCAAACAAATCCCTAGCGCGAATACCACTCTGGATTCAATCTCTAGAGCACACACACACACACAGAGCCCATGAAGAAAAATTACCACGAGTACATGTGCAAAACAAAGGCTATTTTATTGGGGGGGGGGGGGGGCCCTAACTATTCTTAACAGGGAAGTGAAATAAACTATGTTATGTCCAAATACTGAAATACTATAAAGGTTAATACTTTGTAAGTGTCTATATAGTATGATCTCAACTACGGGGAAAAACCACTTTTAGATGCTTACAAGGATAAGGAACAAAAGAGGGCTGGAGAAGTGGCCAGGTGGTTAAGAGCAAGTACTGCTCTTCCAGAGAACCTGAATTAAATTGCCAGCACACAGATCAGTTGCCTACGACCACCTGTCATTCCAACTCCAGGGGACCCAATACCTCTGACCTCTGTGGGCGCGCGCACACACACACACAGAAAAATAAATCTCAAAAAGTAACGAGAGGTGCCAGGCGTGGTAGCACACGCCTTTAATCCCAGCACTCGGGAGGCAGAGGCAGGTGGATCGATGTGAGTTCAGGGCCAGCCTGGTCTACAAAGCAAGTCCAGGACAGCCAAGGCTACACAGAGAGACCCTGTCTCGAAAAACCAAAGGGGAGTGGGGGGAAGGTAAGTGAGGCTAAGGAAGAATAGGCACACAACATGCACAAGGTCCTGGGCTTAATAAAAAAAAAAAATAGTAATAATAATAAAGGTAACTAACAGTCATTTCTCTCCATAATGGTTGAACAAGTGACTTTTATAATCCCTATACTTTTCTAGATACATTTCCTAATTTTTCTAGAATAGACCATAACTAGTGGGAATAGTGGTGGACATTTTAAGTTCCAGGATGAATGTGTGCTCTTCTTACTCACAGCACAAGAGATGCAAGGAGTCTGCACAGAGAGAAAAGGCTCTCTACACAATTCCTTTCCATCTAAGCCAAACCAGTGAAGCCTCCAAAGTCAGGCCTGGCCTGAAACAGAAACTCAGTACATCAATCAATTCTTGAGCACAGAATTAGGTAGCCAGCATAATACACTAACTGTTCAGTAGGGAAGGCAGTTTCAAACAAATCCGTTGACAAAATTTATAGAACCATTTAAGATTAAACATAAATTTATTATCAACTGCCCCCCAAATTATTCCATAATTCTCTACAAATAAGACTGAAACAAGCAAGATACGGTGGCAACAAACTTGAATCCCAGCACTTGGGAGGCAGAGGCAGGTGGAGCTCTATGCGTTCCAGGCCAGCCTCATCTATCTACACAGAAATACCCTGTCTTAAAAAAAAAAAAAAAAGAAAAAGAAAAGAAAAGAAACAAAGAAAAAAAAAGGAAAAAAATACTGAAACACTCAAATAAGAGCCAGGCATGGTGGTGCACACCTTTAATCCCAGCCCTTGGGAGGCAGGGGCAGGTGGATCGCTGTGAGTTCAAGGCCAGCCTGGTCTATAGAGCGAGTTTCAGGACAGCCAAAGCTACACAGAGAAACCCTGTCTCGAAATACCAAAGGGGAAAAAAAACAAAGCACCATTTTTCTTTGAGGCAGGTCTCTACTCGTTTGTCCTAGGCTGGCCTTAAACTTGTTATGTAGCCAATGATAAGCCAGAAGTAGTAATCCTCCTGATTCCATGTACTGGCTGATTTTATGTCAACTTGACACAAACTAGTCATCCAAGAGCAAGGACCAGCAACTGAGAAAATGCATCGTAAGATTCAGCTGTAGGGCTGGAGAGATGGCTCAGCAGTTAAGGGCACTGGTTCCTCTTCCAGAGGACCTGAGTTCAATTCCCAGCTCACAACTGTAACTCCAGTTCCAGGGGATGCAACACCCTCTCACAGACAAACATGCAGGCAAAACACCAACACAAATAAAATTTTCTTAAATTAGTAGTAATCAATAGGGGAGGACCCAGCCATTGTGGGTGGTGCCACCCCTGGCTGGTAGTCCTGAGTTCTATAGGAAAGCAGGCTGAGCAAGCCAGTAAGCCATCATTCCTCCATGGCCTCTTCATCAGCTCCTGCTTTGAGGTTCCTGCCCTGCTTAAGTTCCTCTGACTTCCTTTGACATAAACAGAGATGTCAAAGCATAAGCCAAATAAACCATTTCCTCTCCAACTTACTTGGTTTTTCCTTTGTTTGTTTGTTTGTTTGTTCAAGACTGGCTTTCTCTGTGTATCCCTGGCTATCCTGGAACTCTCTCTGTAGACCTGCCTGTCTCTGCTTCCCCAGCACTAAGATTAAAGGCATGTGTCACCAAGCCTGGGTCCAACCTACTTTTTGGTCATGGTGCCTTGTTGCAGCAATAGATACCCTAAGACACCCAAGTCCTAGGATTATAAAACAAACCACCCAGGCCTCATGCATCCATCCATCCCCAGGCAAAAAACTGCTCTCTGACTTTTGTGTGCACATAAAGTCGGTGTCAGGTTCCTTCCACTGCGCCTCATTTTCTGAGAAGAGCACTTTACCCACTGAGCCATCTCCCAAGCCCCAGCAGCACCATCTAGGCTCATTTTAGGTCCTACCTCGTCAAAAAAGCTACTCACACATTTGCTGCTCTAGACTGACCTGGAACAAGGTCAAACATGGACCACCTTAACTCTATAGGTACCTCAGACATTCAGGGTAACAGGTTCTGAGCTTTAGTTGCTCTGGTTACTCAGAAACAAACAAACATATCAAGACCCGGCTGACAAAGCACATGGCAAGTCTTTACTAAGCCTCTTCAGGGCTACTGTCTTTTCTTGTGGAGCCTGATTACAATAACCTTAGGTATGAGAAAGATTAAAGACCCAGCACAAAAGACTTCAAAGAGCATTTAAAATACAAAAAAATTAACAACCTTTTGCTTTTATTTTGTTTGGTTTGGTTTGGTTTGGTTTTTCAAGACAAGGTTTCTCTGTAATATCCCTGGCTGTCCTGGAACTCTCTTTGTAGACCAGGCTGGCCTTGAACTCAGAGAGACCCACCTGCCTCTGTTTCCAGAGTGCTGGGATTAAAGGCGTGCACCACCATGCCCAGCCAACCCTTTGCTTTTAAAAGATCTATGCAGACTGAGTGCACTGGCATATAGCACATGGGATGCTGAAGCAGGAAGATCTTGAATTGAAGGTCAGCCTAAGCTACAAATTGAGTTGTAGGGCAATCTGGAGCATAAAGAAAAATATCCAGGCAACAACATACAGTAGCAATTTGCATTATATATTGTATGCTGCTGTCATTTCCTACAAGTACATAAAAAAAGAGGGCTTTGGTGCTGACTAAAGAGAACAATCAAAAATAAGTCATTTCAGGAGGGAAGACAGTTGGGCGTTGTACCTGGCTCTTAGCTGCTGCTCCGATCGAACGATTCTTAGGACCAAAAGAAACACAAGCCCTAGAAGATAAAAACAAACATTTAGAAACCAGACCTTACTATAATACATATGAAAAATTTCCAACTATCACCTAAAACCACGTGGTTTTTGAAATTTTTTAAATTAAAATATTATCATTTCCCTCCTCCTTCCAACTCTTCCCATGCCCTTCCCACTCCCCTTAAATTTGTGGCCTCTTTTTATTAAACACATACACACACAAATATATAAATAGGTAGTGCTGCTTGTCTATGGTTTGAGGTGTAAGCCATGTATTTTACCAGCATATGACATTTCTACAACCTCTACATTCCTACTGTGTAAAGCTGTCATGACATAGACTACCTTAGGATGAGGTCTTATGTGATAGCTACCTGTTTAAAATACTGAGGAAAGGTGGACAGGGTAAGAACTACCATCCTAGCCAGGCATGGTGGCGCATGCCTGTAATCCCAGCACTCAGGCAGATAGCTATGAGTTTGGGGCTAGCCTGGTCTACAAAGCAAGTCCAGGAAAGACCAGACTACACAGAGAAACCCTGTGGGGGTGCGGGGGAGGGGGGGGTAGCTGGGTGGTAGCAGCACACAGCTTTAGCTTGGGAGGCAGAGGCAGATAGATCTCTTTGAGTTCAAAGCTAGCCTGATCTACAGAGTTAGTTCCAGGACAGGGCTAAACAGAGAAAACCAGTAAGAACTACCACCCTAACCTTCCATATCACATATTCAAATTCCAATACAAAGCAACACATTCCCATATCAGACCACACACCCCCTTTTCAGACCAGTCTTGTTTTTTAACACAGCTCAGCTTCAAAATTAAGTCTATAAGAACTACTGGGGTTCAGTGGTTAAAAGCGTCTGGTTCCGTTCCCAGCATCCACATTGGAGTTCACCATCAGCCATCTTTTTTTGGTGGGGGCAGGGGGTTTGAGACTGTTTCACTGTGTAGTCCTGGCTATCCTGGAACTCACTCTGTAGACCAGGTTGGCCTTGAACTCAGAGGTCTGCCAGACTTTGCCTCCCACGTGCTGGGATGAAAGGTGTACACCACCACCACCCAACCCATCATCCATCTTCCACACAAGGAAACACTCACACATATAAAGTAACAGTAAATAACTCTTACCCTATTTGTCTGAGCAAAGAGTAATTTATTTAGAACTAGCTTCCAGTCTCAACAGTATACTGCCAAGAAACCTCATTCCCACCTCCTGAACGCTTTTCCAAGTGAATGTACATATACTGCATTGAGATATTTTTTAAAGCTTATCTTTACTATTATTTATGCATACCCATATATGTCTGCATATGATTAAGGAAGACAGAAGGATGTCACATCCTCTGGAGCTGGAGTTGTGAGCTGCATGCAAGGTGTAAATGCTGGGTATTGAATTCACATCCTCTGAAAGACTGGCGTGTGCTCCTAACCACTGATGCACACCACTCTAACCCCCTTTGCTGCTGCTTTTAAAAAGCAAAATCAGAAACCTGCTTGTAGATTTTAAACAAAACCCTCTGTGTTTAAAAGTAGGCTAGGGAGTTCATTGACGCCTTTGTTACCTAGACTTCCATTCTGCAAGCTAACACCCCTAGACCCAGGTCATGCTCCCTTTATGCTCATATGTCACTTCCCTTTCCAGTAACTGGCTTCCTCGTCTTTCCCACTTTGCTAACAGTGACTTTATTGGTTGCTAACTTCCTGCATTGTCCCATTTACCCTCAGAAGCATCCTGTCTTACCCCATTTATCAGAGAGGAAATAAGTGGGAAATGGCCATTAGTGTTAGAAAGTTATTCATCTAGGGTCTGAAAGTGATGGACTTGGAACTCTAAATCCTCTCTCTGTACCTCACACTCCAGCTTTGACCTTCTCTAATCCTCAACACAGACCTACATCTTCCAATTCAGCAAAATTAAGAGCCCTAGAGGGGCCATCAAGCATGTCAACCCGAGTTTAATCTCCAGGCCCCACAAGGTGGAAGAGAACTGATTGCCACAAGCTGCTTTCTGACTCCTGCATGGACACCATGGCATCTATTCACTCTCAATAGCACTCACACAAAATAAACAGACATTAAAATATTTAAGTCATGGGCTGGAGAGATGGCTCAAAGGCCTGTTCTTCCAAAGATCCTGAGCTCAACTCTCAGCAACCACATGGTGGCTCACAACCATTTATAATGAGGTCTGGTGTCCTCTTCTGGTGTATACATGCAGGCAGAACACTATATACATAATAAATAAATAAGTCTTTAAATATATGTATTAAGTCATACTGGGGGCAGGGAGCCCACTGGAGAGAAATAAGGTCTTTCCGGGCTTCAGAGGCTAAGAACCTTTAAGCCCACCTTTCAGAGGTGCTGTACTGCCCCATGACAGATAGAACACATCCTGCGAGCTCATGAACTTTTCTCTGAATCCTGAGCTTTTTGTTTGGGCCTAGATAAAAGGTAGTTCCTTTTTTAAATGAAAGTGCCAAGCTTTAAAAATAAAAGTAAAAATCACAAATCTCACAGGCCACATACTGCCCTTTAAACGATAGTCCAAGCAATCTTACTCCACTAACCCCACTCCAAAAAAGTGGCCTCTCCTAACCCTTGGCAACCTTCCATCTTTCTACAATCACCAGATCTGACTTCTGAGCAATGTAAGACCACAATCCCAACGTAGAGCAGTGCTATTCATCTTCCATGTTTTCTGTAGCCCTTTGTTCAAACTCTAACCTCAAAAGTGTTACATCATAGGAGTGGGAGGAAGCAAGTGTGACCAAAATATATTATACACCCCCATCAAACGGTCAAAGAATAAATTAGCTGAAGGTGCAGTACAGTGGTAGACTTGACCAAAATACCTGAGGTTACATGACGTCCTAGTTTCAAGTTATGGTGGGAGGGGGGAAGGACCAGCAGCCATGAACTGAAGGTGCACTGGCAATGCTTTAGCATACATTGCAGTCATTAGTCTCAGTGGGTTGTGAGAGATAAAGACGGGGTGAGAGAATATGGGAATACATGCTCAGGAAGAGTTAGGGGGGAAGAGACGGCAATTACGTTTTAAAACCATTATATATAATAAAAAAGAAAACAAACAAAAAGCCATTGTATATATACATAAAATCTTCAAGGAATAGTTTTCTAAAGAATAAGTTCATTTTTAAGTTATGACTACATCTAAAAAAAAGGGCACTGTTCCTACTGAACAGCTCATTTTGTTTTGTCCCAGAACTCAGTCTGTGGACCAGCCTGGTCTCTAAACTAAGATATCCACCTGTCTCTGCCGGGATTAAAGGTCTGTACTGCTACCATCTGGCATAATTTTTATTCTACTCAGTAGCTTGTTACCCTCAAGACAAAACCAACTGCCAACAAACATATCCCGTACTCCTGCGTGTGGAACCTAAGGCCTCTGTTATTCCAAGCCAACCCCAACTGCATACACCAAAAAAGAAGATTGAATAACTCAAGCTCTGAAAGGCATTCTTCTCTCTAACCTCCATCCCCACCCCTGACAGGCTGACAGTGCAGCCTCCATTTGAATTGTATTTATTTAAATTTAAATAATACATAAAACTCATTTCTTCCGACTGCATCACCAGTACTTCAAAAATTCAATGTGTGGCCTGTGACTACTGCTCTAGACAACCTGATACAGAACACTTTATCACATATATTTAATTAATGTTATTAATTTATTTATACGAATGTTTTGCTTGGTGCTCTCAGAAGCCAGCAGGAGAACCCTGGAATACTTGTTCTACATGAGGTTAATGTTTCTTTTAAAGTCTCTATCTACCTTAATAGTGCTAAGGTTTCATACAGGCCTCTGAGAGGAGAGAGCAAAAAGGAATGTCTTTCACAGAGGATGAAAGGTCAGCTGGTAAATGTGCTTGATACCAAATAGAATTCAAGCCCTGGGACCCACACAGTAGGAGAGAATTGATCCCACAAGCCTGACGGCCATGGGCCTGTGACAATGCGTGTGCATGTACACACACACATAATATAAATAAGCGCAAGTTTTAAGTTGTTTTGAGGGGTTGGTTGTTATTTGGGGTTGTTTGGTGTTTTTTGGTTTTGCTTTGTTTTGTTTTTAGTTAGTTTGTTCTTAGTTTTTGTTTTGAAACAGACCTCACTATGAAGTTCTGGCTGTCCTGTAACTAAATCAACCAAGCTAGCCTCAAATTCCCAAATGCTAGGACTAAAGGTGTATGCCACCAGGCCTTATTAATTCAACTTTTTTTGTTGTTGTTGTTTTTCCAGAGACGAGGCTCCTCTTGTAGTCCTGGCAGTCATGGACTCACCTACCTCTGCCACCCAAGTGCTGCCACCACACCCAGCCTCCTTTTTGGTTTTCTGAGACAGTTTCTATATGCAGACTTGGCTGTCACTCACTATATACCAGGGTGGCCTGAAACTCACTACCTCTCCCTCCCAAGCACTGGAATTAAGCACTGCCCAGCACAGTTTTTTAATTTTTAAGAATGTCTTTTAGACTGGACAAGGTGGCTCACACCTATAATCCCAGCACTCAGGGAGGCAGAGGCAGGCAGATCTCTGAGTTCAAGGCCAGCCTGGTTTACAAGACAAGTTCAAGACAGCCAAGGCTACACAGAGAAACCCTGTCAGGGGTGGGGATGGAGGTTAGAGAGAAGAATGCCTTTAGAGCTTGAGTTATTCAATCTTCTTTTTTGGTGTATGCAGAAACAGTATGAACAGTCCTCACTTTCTTTTTTAAGTCCTCACCTTCTTAAAAAGCATGTCACTAATGAAAGATTCCTCTTGGCCACAATACAATAATTAACCCCTAAGTCTGAACTCCTGTCTAAGGATCTTAAACATCCTTTGCTGTTATCACACTACTAATATAAACTCTGTACCAACACCACCTACTGAGACCTGCAGGATTTCCACGCTATCAACATGGTGGGTGACTTGAACAAGGAAGGGCAAGCTGCTGCGGCTCTACAACCAAATGCTATGGGCTTCTTTCCAGCTGAGCAACTCCTGCTACTCATCTGAATGCAATGTACTTATCTGACCCCGGGGGAAATCACAGCATATATCTCATTGCATTGCTAAAGACTAATTTGATTATCCACTTCTAAAGGGCTCATGTCATCTATTACAACTTTAAAAAAAAAAGCCATACAGACTAGGTTTCATACACAAATGTCAGATTGTTTACTCTGAAAATTGACTTTCCAAGCTGTCCACTAAAATCTAGATGCCTTTCTTTAAAGTTATTTGTATTTGATCATCGTAATTTTCTATATATGAAAAACTCATCTAAGTGCTTTTCACAGCAACCCCAGAATCCAAAATCAGGGCTTTTAGGCTACAGACCACAAGCATCTGTGCCCTTATTTTATGTGCAACTGTGTTTTATGTGCAATCCAGGACACCAAGTCAATCCTGCACAAACCCCTAGGAAGAGTCACACAATCACAGGCCTGAGAGTGTTTTTCTGCCATTCCAAATTACAAACTGCCACTATAGGAAACTAACTCACACTTAAGCTCTAAATTGCAAATCCTACAAACAGTATCCCTTTTCTCAGGTAGAGAACACTTGCTCTAGCTTTTCTAGATGAGATACTACTCCCCAAATATTTATGCATTTCAACAGGATAAAGTGAATAACTACAGCAGCATGGGATCCTTAAACACAGGGTCACAGTATTGAGTGCGCAGAGAACTTAGTAGCACATTAAAGAAAATGTTACTCTAACTCACTTTCTTCAACAACTAGTCTCTTCAACTTGCCTGGTAATGGATACTCCTTAAAGAGTACTCTCTAGTTACTGGCTAAGCCTAAACTAGAAAACAACAGAGTTATTGTCAAACAAACCAAACAACTAAGACTCTAAGATCTGCAGTTCCTGAACTGGACATGGCGGCATTACCCCTTTAATCCCAGCACTCAGGAAGCAGAGGCAGGTGGATCGCTGTGAGTTTGAGAACACTCTCAATGGTCTAATGAGTTCCCAGGACAGCCAGAGCTATGTAGAGGGACCCTGTCTCAAAACAAGGCAAGATCTGTCCCTCCTAAATTAAAGATAGCTCAGTCAAACAGGACTGCACTCCCACAGACTGTCCTCCAATCTTCAAAGTGCACATACACACACACAAACACATAAAGTTACATAAATAAATTAAGGGGGGCTAGAGAGATGGCACTGGCTGCTCTTCCAAGGGTCCTGAGTTCAAATCCCAGCAACCACATGACTCACAATCATCTGAAATCTGGTGTGCAGGTGTACATACAGGCAGAACACTGCATACATAATAAATCTTTTTGAAAAATTAAGGGGGAGGGGGGCTGGAGAGATGGCTCAGTGATTAAGAGCACTGGGCTGCTCTTCCAGAGGACCTGAGTTCAACTCCCAGCAACCACATGGTGGTTCACAGCCATCGGTAATGTAATCTGATGCCCTCTTCTGGTGTGCATGAAAACAGAGCATAAAATAAATCTTTTTTAAAAAATTAAGGGGGAGGGGTAAACAGATGGCTCTGATTTGAAAGCACCTGCTGCTCTTGAAGAGAACACAGGTTTGGTTCCCAGCACCCACACAGCAGCTCAGCACCGTTTGTAACTCCAGATCCAGGCTCAGGCAATCAGAAATCCACCCTGGCTCCAAGAGCACTTCACGAACATGGTACATGGACACACATAGGCCAAACAACCACAGACACTAAAGACAGAATTTTTTTTAAAGATTTATTATTTATACAGTATCCTACCAGCATGTGTGCCTGTACCCCAAAAGAGGGCACTAGATCTCATTATAGATGGTTATGAGCTGGGAATTGCACTCAGGTCCCATGGAAGAGCAGCCAATGCCCCTAACCTCTGAGCATTTGAATCAGGCTTTTGTTTTTGATTTTTGAGACAGGGTTTCTCTGATAAAAATGTTTTTAATTAAGAATAGTGCACAAATTTCCAGATTTCATCTTAGTGTAATTATAATTACTACAAAAAGGTCCAGGTACAGCAGCTCATGCCTGTATCACTGCTAAGGAGAGGCTGGAGGATCATGATTCTGAACTCAGCAAAACAGCAAGATGCTGTCTACTGTCTTCAAGGGTGCGGGGATATACAAAAACCAACTACTGGCAAATCCTCTGGTACTGTACTACTATTCTATGCACTCATCAAGAAAAGGGCAGGCATACTAGCATACACATAGAATCCTGTGCTCAGCAAGTGGAAGCCAAAAGATCAAAAACTCAAGGAACTCCAGCCGGGCGTGGTGGCACATGCCTTTAATCCCAGCACTAGGGGAGGCAGGCGGATGTCTGAGTTCGAGGCCAGCCTGGTGTACAAAGGGAGTCTAGGACAGCCAAAGTTACAAAGACCGTGTCCTCAAAAAACAAAACAAAAAAAAAAAACAACAAAAACCCACAACAAACTCAAGGTCATTCTTGGCTACACAGTTCAATACCAGGGACACAGTGATAAAGGTAACTCCCAAGTTGTCCTCTGACCTCAAATCATGCCATGGCAAGTGTGCTCACACCACTGCACTATAATAAAGTAAAAAATTAACATTAAGTTTAAAACCTCAGACTTACTTAAAAGCTACTCATTTCTCTCCCATTGCTATCACAAAAGGAGAAACCAAATACAGCAACTTCCTATCAATCTATTTCTTTGTTTTTTCTCACATCCATTCTCATTTCTTACAAGCCAATCACATTTTTGTTGTTTTTTCAGATAGTCTTTCAGTGAAGCCGTAGCTATCCTGAAACTTGGTCTGTAGACCAGGCTAGCCTCAAAGTCAGAAATCCACCTGCCTCTGCCTTTAGGAGTGCTGGGATTAAAGGCACGCTGCCAATCACATTTCAAAAAGTTGGATCATCACCTTCTCCTCCCAGACAGTTTCTCTGTGTAGCCTTGGCTGTCCTGGACTCCCTTTGTAGACCAGGGTGGCCTTGAACTCAAGCGATCCACCTGCCTCTGCCTCCTGAGTGCTGGGATTACAGGCATGGGCTACCATGCCTGGCTAGAAGCTAGTTCATTTTCCACAGAACCTACAGGAAAAATCTTAACCATTCCCTAAGCCTTGCTTCAAAATGAGCAGGCACTGCTTTGCCCGGTCTTCTGCTTGAGTAACTCCTCCTCAAACCCTCCATGGCCTTCTGCCCACCTTCCAGGTCACAAATGACATTTTGGACACAACCTCCAATTCCAGCACACACCCAGTTATGTCTATTACACTCTCACCGTCCCTATGCTGTACTTTTCCACCCTGGTCTTCACCTGATAGTAATAGTACACTCTTGTTTAGCATGTGTCTTTTTCCACTACCATGCCTAAGATGACAAAACTATTTTGTTGTTCACCACAGTTATCGCCAGTGTTTAACACATAGCCAACAGTTACACTATAGAGAAATACAAAGATCTGGCTACTCCTCTCATTCTGGCTCAAGTAAATCCCAATCTGAAGCTACGTACATCAAGCTGCATCTGCCTTTGCCAAGTTAGTCCACCTGCGAGTGTTAGACTGGAAATGAGGTGCACAGTCACAGCCACACCACTGGGGCCTGCGCCTTTGCACTTTCACCTTAAAACAAACCTGCAGCAGTCTCTGCATGCTCATGGGATCTAAAGCCAACTCTTCCCTAACCTGAAAAGGCACTGACCTGCCTGCAGCCTCAGGTAAATGCCCGGGGCACTTCAATGAAGCCAGCCAGACATAGTGATGCACACCTGTGATTCCAGCACTCAAGAGGCTGCTGGCTGCAGGTCCCCCAAAGCTAGCACTGTCTCAAAAAAAGAAAGCAGGGCTGAGTGTGGTAGTGCACACCTCTAATCCCAGCACTAATGAGGCAGAGGAAGGTGGATCTCTATGAGTTTGGGGCCACTCTGTTCTACAGAGTGAGTTCTAAGACAGCCAGAGCTATGAAGATAGACCCTGTCCAAAAAACAGAAAGAAAGAAAAGAAAAGAAGGAAGAAAGAAAATTACTTGGACGATGAAGGAAAATACATGGGAAACATAAGGCTTAAAGGAAGGCTTCTGTGCTATGGAAACCACGTGGTCTACCTAATCAGATAGTCTTTATGCAAATTTGAATGCCATCAAGAAAACAACTCCGGCCAAGTGTGGTGTGGTGTAAAGCACTCAGGAGGCAGAGGCAGGTGGATCGCTGTGAGTTCGAGGCCAGCCTGGTGTACAAAGGGAGTCCAGGACAGCCAAGGCTACACAGAAGAGACCCTGTCTGAGTGTGTGTGTGTGGAGGGGGAGAAAATCCTGCAGGGCATGGCGGCACACACCTTTAATCCCAACAGAGGCAGGGAGATCGCTGTGAGTTCGAGGGCAGACTCCTATACAGAGAGTTCCAGGACAGCCAGGGCTATTACACAGAGAAACCTTGTCTCAAGAAAGAAAAGAAAACAACTCCTAATGTTTCAATAATGGAATTCCTGGCAAAACTTCTGCCACAGCTGCAGTCCAGATAAGGCTAAGATGGGTTAAGGCACTCTAAGGGAAGAATATGAACACTGCTTCCCAAGCCTCCTGCTTCTTCAGGTCAGGTCTCTCCTCCCCCATCCCACACCCAGCTGAAGTATGTTCCACTTTAAACAGGTGAGGATAAAGCAGCCAGATTCTGCAGCTCAGCCTGCTTAAAACATCTTTGATAAAGTGAGGACCCAGCAGAAATATCAAATATGAAATTAATGCCAAAATGCCTAGAAGCAAAATATAACTCTTTTCAAAACGCAGTACAAACAGAAATAGTAGAAATACAAAAAAAAAAAAACCAAAAAACAAAAAACCTAGTTTTAAAATGACAAATGGGGGCTGGAGAAATGGCTCAGAGGTTAAGAGCACTGGCTACAAAAGGTCCTGAGTTCAACTCCCAGCACCCACATGGAGGCTCACAACCATCTATACTGAGATCTGGTGCCCTCTTCTGGCAATGCAGGTGTACATGTAGGTGAAACACGGTATACATAATACATCTTTTAAAAAATAAATAAAATGACAAATGGGAAGCAGAGCTTGACTGGCTACTGGGGGAAGGGGAGATGATTTTGATAACAGTCCCAGAACTTTGTGGCACCAAACTTGAGGACTGGGTGGCAATAACTTATTTGTAGTGTTTAATATGCACTAACCCCTGAATTCAATCCTCAAATATACGTAAAACTGTGTGCTGTGATATATACCTGTACACTTGGGAGGTGGAGGGAGGAGGATCAAGAGTTCAAGGCTATTTGCAGAGAGTCATTTCAGAACAGCCTGCTCTACAGGAAACCTGCCACAGACTGATTAAAAACTTGAGATGAAGGGGCTGGAGAGATGGCTCAGAGGTTAACAGCACTGGCTGTTCTTCCAAAGGTCGAGTTCAATTCCCAGCAACCACATGGTGGCTCATAACCATCTATGAGATCTGGTGCCTTCTTTCTGGCCTGCAGGCACACATACAGGCATAATATTGTATAAATAATAAACCTTTAAAAATAAAAAAACACAGATGAAAGCAATCAACTGGGGAAGTGAATCCAGAAACAACAGCCTCTTTCAAAATTTGTCTAAATGATATTCAGTAGATTTTGGGGGGGGGAGGTCGCTTCTCTGCGTAGCCCTGGCTATCCTATCACTCAGCTCAGCAAACAGGCTGGCCTCAAATTCAGAGATCCACCTGTCTCTGCCAGTATTAAAGGAAGGTGGGCGCCACCACCGCTAAGAGAAAAAGGGAGAATTTGTCCTTTAAGAGAAAAAAAAAAGGCATCAACTTCCATTGAAAAAGTACGCTCCCTTCTACTCCAACAAGATCTGAGTGAGCCTCTTTCTTGCAGATTTGTCTACACTAGTCCCATTAACTTTATGTAAGTTCTAGAAGTCAAGGTTGAGCCCTTGAGTCATGCATTAACAATTGTGGCCACCAATCGGATGGAATTCATTAGCATGGGAAAGTGCAGCGCTATTACGGTACAGGTGAACAGATTTGGCAAAGAATGACCCAATATTAATTCAATGTCCAGAAACGATTAGGGGGAAGTTGAAATGCTACCAAGAAAAAGGTCAATTTTATTAAATCTCTTGTCGTGTATCCTGGCCACCCACCCCCAACTGCTAGCTGCCGGAGACAGGGCCCTGCATACTCAAGACGCTCCACATCTTCCGGGCGCCACCCCGCCCCCACTCACGTGGGACTCAGACCGCTTCCCAGTCCTGAGGCCACAATCTGCTCAAGTTAACTTTTATTAAACGCTTGCTGTGTTCAGGGTTCCGACCTCTGCAGTAAGGCCTGGGGCTAATTTCAAACCATCTTCCCAAAAAAGAAGGGAGAAGGCTCCATCCTACGGTCTCAAGCCTGCCTTCCCTATCGGTTCCTACTCGTGCCCTAGGCTGATCTGAGTACCGGCTCAAAGCCTTCGTTTGGCCCGCGGGAAAGGCCTCGCGCCTGGCGCAGGCGCAGGCCCAGGCTCCCAAGCAGGTGGCAGCCGCGGGCGACCCGGCACCCGGCGGGAGTCTCCTCCTGCCGACCCTCGACTGGAAAAATGAAGCGCAGCCCCGCCGGCCAGGCCCACACTTACGGCGTGCAGCGGTCGCTGTACTCATTAGCGATCGTCTCGATGCCGCCAGCGCGGGCCACAGCGACATAGCAGCTCTGAAAGCCCAGGTCTATGCCCACCACCGACATGGCGCCGGCTACTGCTCGGGCTCGGGCCCAGGGCCGGCCGCCGACACTGCACACGGAACCCGGCGGGGTTGGCGCGTGGAGAGAGAGCGAGCCGCGTGGGCTGACGGAGCACTGCGGAGAGGCGGGCGGCACCGGACGGCCGACCACCTGGATGCCTGAGTCCTTGAAGAAGACGGGCCTCTGCCGTTCAGGCCGGCTCCGGCTCCGCGGCCGCAGAGGAGGCGCCGGTAGCGGGGGCGGAGAAGATCTCGAAGGCTCTCGTTGCGACAGGAGCAGGGCTGCAGCGCGAGAACTGCGCAGGAACGGAATGTTCTCGCGAGACCTCCAGCTCCGACGCTTTTCCTCCTGAGGCTCCTCCCCCGTGTGACGTCCTACTGCGTCACGTCCTGGCAGAGGAAACAGGGGGCGGGGGCGGGGGGGGGGAAGAGGACTAAAGCTGTGTCACGCGATGTTGTCAACTGAGCATGCGCGGAGAAGCCCCAGCCACCGCAGCAGCTGCTGTACAGCGCCTCCCTTCCAGAAGTTAAGCAGGCAGGAGTGAGACAATACTTCTAGAAAGACTCGTTGAGCCCACTTCCGCTGTAGTTCGTCATCGCGGAGGAACTTCCGGCTGTGGCTTCGCCGGCGGGTAGCCTTTTTATTAGTCGTCCGTCGTCCCCCTCCCCCGCAGTTGCTAATCCTCCAGTTGCTGAGGGTCCCTCTCTTTCTAACTGGCTTTTCGTGAAAACTCAGTGTTAGAGACAAACGCTAACCAAAACACTCTTTCAGCCAGCTTTTAACCGCTCGGGTCCTTAGGTCAGATGACGGGCTTTTCAGTTATAGTAGCTGTCCTTGAACTGAACACAAGGGCCCAGATAACACGCTCCGTGCATTGGAAGACTAATGGCAAACCTACGTGATGCTGATATGTACGTTATGATGTGTAGCGCGTGGGGGGAGGTGACAATCTCATGCGGGCCAGGATGACCTTGAAATTCTAAAGCACCTAGTTCTATGTCCCTTGGGCTGGAATTGCAGGCATTGCCCCCCACCATGCCTGGTTAAATTAAAGAATCTGAAACTATAGTGATTTCCCCCACTTGTTTTCTTTTTCGAGACAGCGTTTCTCTGTATAATAGCCCTGGCTATCCTGGAACTCTCTTTGTAGACCAGGCTGGCCTCAAACTCACAGAAATCCACCTGCCTCTGCCTCCCAGTGCCTGAGATCGGCAAGCGATACCATGTCCTGTTTTATGATCCCCACTTTAACCAGGGAGTTGCTGAGTGTTGGAGAGAGATGAGGTCAGCTTTAAAGCATTTCTGATAGTTACCTGGAGATTGCAGCAGGAAAAATCCTGAGTCTCCCAGTAACTGGTTATTTTGTGGCTGAGGATATAGCACAGTGGTAAAATAGTTGCAGGCTTAAGGCCTTGGATTGGATCCCCCCAACACCTCCAAATTGTAAATATTTTAAAATTTCACTTATTTGTAAAATAAAAAAAATTTTTTTGAGACAGTTTCTCTGTGCAATAGCCCTGCCTGGCTCTCTCTAGACCAGGATGGCCTCAAACTCACAGAGATCTGCGAGCCTCTGCCTCCTGAGTGCTGGGATTAAAGGCATTTGCCGCCATGCCCAGCCTGTGACTTTTTTTTTTCTTTTTTTTTTTTCCTTAAACCTTTTGTAGGCTTGAACTCAGTAAAAAAAAGTATGTCAGGGCCTGGAGAGATAGCTCAGCAGTTAATATTTGCTTAGAAGCCATGAAGACTGGAGTTTGAATCCCACCACACACAAGCTAGACTCTCTGTGTAGCCCTAGGCTGTCTTGGAACTCACTGCTTTGAAAACATAAGGCTAGCCAGGTGGTAGTGGCGCACTGTTTTACTCCCAGCACTTGGGAGGCAGAGGCAGGCAGATCACTGTGAGTTTGAGGCCAGCCTCATTTACAAAACGAGTCTAGGATAGCCAAGGCTACACAGAGAAACCCTGTCTCGAAAAAACAAACAAACAAACCCAAAGAAAAGGAAAACCTAAAGCATGTAGCCCAGGGTGGCTTTGACGTCTTTTTCCTTTTGCTTTTGTTTTGTTCTGGGACTCACTCTGTAAACAAGCCTGGCCTTGAATTCAGAGATCTGCCTGCCTCTGCCTCCTGAGTGCTACGATTAAAGGTGTGCACCACCACTGCCTGGCTAAAATGATGTTTTATGTTACATATTTTTTTCTTCTTTTTTTCAGTTTTATTTTATTTTATATGCATGAATGCTTTGCCTGCATTTATGTATGTGCACCATGTGTATGACTGATATTCTCAGAGGTCAGACGTGGCGCACAGCAGCCAGGGCTGCACAGAGAAACCCTGTCTCAAAAAACCAAGAAATAAAAATAAAAAATAAAAAAACTTAGCTATTCAAAAGCTAAGCAAAATGTTCACTTGAAAGACAATCATGGGGACTGGAGAGATGGTCCCGTGGTTAAGAGCACTGACTGCTCTTACAGAGGACCCAGGGTCAATTCCCAACACCCACTTGTCAGCTCACAACTGTCTGTAACTCCAAGACTGACACCTTCACACAGACATAACATGCAAGCAAAATGCCAATGCACATAAGATAGAAATAAATAATTTTTTAAAAAAGAAAGTCATGGCACCCAGGTGTGATGGCACACAGCTTTAATCCCAGCAGAGGCAGAGGCAGGAGGATCACTATGAGTTCAAAGCCAGCCTGGTCTACAAAGACAGTTCCAGGACATCCAGAACTACACAGAAAAACACTGTCTCTTTAAAAAAAAAAAAAAAAACTAAAGCCAGGCAGTGGTGGCACACACCTTTAATCCCAGCACTTGGGAGGCAGAGGCAGGCAGATCGCTGTGAGTTCAAGGCCAGCCTGGTCTACAAAGCAAGTCCAAGATAGCCAAGGCTAACACAGAGAGACCCTGTCTTGAAAAATGAAAATAATAATAATAAAATAACAAACAAAAAAAGACAGTCATGGCAAACACCGTAATCCTGGAACTTAGAAAGAGAAAGCAACAGGATCAGGACTTGAAGATGAGTCTCAGCTACATCACAAATTCAAGTTCAGCCTGGTCTATATGAGATTCTGCCTTGATATTTGGGGCAGGATTATATGCAAACCTACCTAGCTTTGAACTATGTAGATAAGGCTGGCCTTGAACTCACAGATGTGCCTGCCTCTGCCCCATATATACAGACACCTATAAAAACAAACAAAAAGGATCCTTTAGACCCAAGAGTTTAATGCTAGCCTGGTTAATATAGCAAACAACACATCAAAAAATAAAATCAAGTTGGGTTTGTTTTTTTTTTTTTTTTTTTTTTGGTTTTTTGTTTTGTTTTGTTTTGTTTTTTTGAGCTTGGCCCTGATCTTTCTCCTGCCTGTATGAGGAAATGAAAAACCCCTATGGCTGTGGTTTTATTTATGACAGAGTCCTGGTTCAACCGAGTAATTAAGTACTGGGCGGAGTCCAGGCTACCCAGCCCAAAGTCTCTTATCAAACTGAAGGATTTACTGACCTTCTCCTGGGAGCAGATACATTTAAATCCAGGACTTGAGAGACAGAGGCAAGAGGATCTTTCTGAGTTCAAGGACAGCCTGGTCTATATAGTGAGTTCCAGGCCAATTAACCAAAGCCATAGAATAGTATTTTACCTAAAGGAGAGGGGAAGAGACTGAGACCCTCTCTGCCTTTCTTCTTTTGGAAGTCTTCTCCACTTTGACTAAACTACAAAAGGAGAGAGGGGGGGGGAGGGAGGGGGGGCTTATTTTTCTGAGATGATTTCTCTGTGTAGCCTTGGGACACTTTTTTTTTTCTTTTTTTGGTTTTTCGAGACAGGGTTTCTCTGTGCAGCCTTGGCTGTCCTGTACTCACTTTGTAGACCAGGCTGGCCTTGAACTCACAACAATCCGCTTGCCTCTGCCTCCCGAGTGCTGGGATTAAAGGCGTGCGCCACCACTGCCCGGCTGACACTTTCTTTTTTTACATACAAGCTTTGTACCTGCCCTGCCCTGTTGGCCATACTACTATTTTCCATTCAAAATGCCAAAGCCCAAGCTAAGCATAGTGGTGTACATCTTTAATCCCAGCACTCAGAAGAAAGAACTCTATGAGTTTGAGGCCAGCCTGGTCTACAACTCAGGGACAGCCAGGGCAGAAAAGCTGTCTTAAAAGAAAAAATAAAACAAACAAATCATAGCCCTATCAATCTTTTGTTTTGCTTTGTTTTGTTTTTCGAGACAAGATTTCTCTGTGTAGCCTTGGCTGTCCTGGACTCACTTTGTAGACCAGGCTGGCCTCAAACTCACAGAGATCTGCCTGCTTCTGCTTCCCAAGTGCTGGGATTAAAGGCATATGCCACCACCGCCCGGCCCTATCAATCTTTTTAACATGTGTCTTTCTCAAAATAAAATATTGGCTGGGCATGGTGTCACACACCTTTAATCCCAGCACATAGGAGACAGAGGCAGGTGGATCTCTGTGAGTTCAGGCCAGTCTGGTCTACAAAGGGAGTCCAGGACAGCCAAGGCTACACAAAGAAACCCCATCTCAAAAATAAATAAATAATAAATAAAAGTAAATAAATAAAATATAACATCAGTCACAGAGTACTCATTTTGCTAAAAATAGTTTCCTGGATCATCAAACTTATAGCTCAAGAGGCTATTCTGGGATATTCAAATACACAAAGTCGGAAAAGTTATTTGAGAATTATGAAGAATCTAAATGGCAGGGTTCCCAGAGTCTCAACTGCACAGCCGTAGAGTTTCCAGGATGTGTGGCACTGGAGGTGCTGTGATTACAGCACACAGGTTTTCCATTCAACGAACATCTTGAGTATTTTAGAAAGAGGAAGTTATCTGATGTTTTTCTCCGGTGCATCTTAGTTCTTTTTTTGTTTGTTTTTTGTTTTCCAAGACAGAGTTTCTCTGTGTACCTCTGGCTGTCCTGGACTCACTTCGTAGACCAGGCTGGCCTCGAACTCACAGTGACCCACCTGCCTGTCTCCCAAGTGCTGGGATTAAAGGCGTGCGCCACCATGCCTAGCTGGGCATCTTAGTTCCGATCAAACTTACTTCTAAGCAATCAAAAAACACTATTTGTTTTCTTTTTTTAAATATGAAAGTCTTCACAAATTTGTGTGTCAACCTTGCGCAGGGCCATGCTAATCTTCTCTGTATTGTTCCAATTTTAAATATAGGGTACTCATAAGGTGCCCACCAAGAGCCTAAAGGGTCTCAGTCAGTAGAGAACTCACACTCCCCATCTGGTCACTGGAATCCTGGCCTTCTGCCAGTCACTTGTGCTCCATGCTTGAGTTATGATATCCTGGCCTCCCCCATCTCACAGTGAGTTGAGCAATGGGCTTTAGTCAAAGTAACTCCCCGTTCTTAAGTCCCAGAACTCCAAACTGGGAGCCTGCACCTGTAATGCAACACTTTTGAGAGGCTAGAAAAAGGAAGATCATGAGTTTGAAGGCGGCCTAGGCTACGTGGTAATTTACAATCTAGCCAAGGATGTACAAGAAGATACTGTCTAAACACACACACACACACACACACACACACACACACACACACACACACACACACACGGAAGCTGGCTTGAGCTGGATGTGGTGGTGCACGCCTGGAATCCCAGCACTTGGGAGGCAGAGGCAGGTGGATCACTGTGAGTTCGAGGCCAGTCTGGTCCATAAAGTGAGTCCAGGGCAGCCAAGATATCACAGAGAAATCCTGTCTCGAAAAACCTACAAAAAAAAAAAAAAAAGACTGGTTTAAGAAAAGGTAGTAGGATAATCCCAGCACTCGGGAGGCAGAGGCAAGTGGATCACTGTGAGTTTGAGGCCAGCCTGGTCCACAAAGCGGGTCCAGGACAGCCAAGGCTACACAGAGAATCCCTGTCTCGGAAAAAAAAAAACCAAAAAAAACAAGAAAAGGTGGTAGGAAGCCAGGCCCAGTGTCACACACTTGTAATCCCAGCACTCAGGAGACAAAAGACGGATAAATCTCTTGTGAGTTCGAAGCCAGCCTGGTCTACAAAGCAAATGCAGCACAGCCAAGGCTACACACACACACACACACACACACACACAGAGAGAGAGAGAGAGAGAGAGAGAGAGAGAGAGAGAGAGAGAGAGAGAGAGAGAAGGTAGTCGGGACTGGAGAGATGGCTCCGAGCTTAAGAACACTGACTGCTCTTCCAAAGGTCCTGAGTTCAATTCCCAGCAACCACATGGTGGCTCACAACCATCTATAATGAGATCCATGCCCTCTTCTGTGCAAGTGCACAAGCAGGTAGAACACCGTATGCATAATAAATAAACATTTAAAAAAAAAAAAGAAGGAAAAGAAAAGGTGGTAGAGTGGGCTGGTGAGATAGCTCAGCGGTTGTGAGCACTGAATGCTCTTCCAGAGGACCAGAGAACCAGAGGTTCTGAGTTTGGTTCCTGGCAACCACACGGTGGCTCTCAGTCATCTACACTGGGATCTGGTGCCCTCTTCTGGCATGCAGGCGTACATGCAGACAGAGCACTCTCATATACATAAAATAAATAAATAAAAAATAAGAAAAGGTAGTAGAATATGGTTTAGTCTCCTATTGTTTTCACAGCATTTTCATATTATGCTTTTCTGGTATAAACACTGGGCTTGGGGTGTGGTTTCGTAGCTACAGTGCTTGCACAAAGCCCTGGTTCTATCCCCAAACACTACATAAACTAACCTGGTGTTGCATTCATAACCTCACCACATGGTCATCATCCACTACATAGTTAGAGGACAGCCTTTATTACATAAAACACACACATATAACAACAACAACAACAACAGTAAACCCCATGGTTCCATTCCGTCCCGTACTGGAGACCTCCTTAGGTTATTATCCAACTCTGTCAAACTGCTTACTTCCGTAGCAGCACTATATATGGCTGAGTTCTTCCCCAAAGCCACACACTCCTGCCCTTGTTCAGGCAGTGCTGCTCTTACACATCTGCTCTGCAGTGTCATTAGCAGTTGAAGTCCTTTGCCCCTTCGCGATCTTGAAACACTAGGTGAACTTTGCACAGACTTCTACAGGCCTAAGCTGATAGGATCAAATTTAACTCTAAGCCCCTTGATCACCAATCTTTTTCCCAGCATGAGTCATAGTCTCTTTATCCACCTTCTCCCCGACCAGCCCCAGGTTGGGCCTTCTTCCATCTCCAGCAGCTGACATTCCAACTCTACTCCTGAGTCCTGTCTGATGGCCTGGTCAACCGACAGCAGAAGCTGCTCAGCCCAACCGTCCCTAGGCCCAGCAGCAACCACTATCTAATTGCTACAATTTAAAGTTTCTGGGGTGTTTTTAATTTTGATGCTCAGACTCATCAGGACTCAGCATACGCTGGGCTGATTTCCATCTGGCCAAAGCACAGTTCACTTTTCTCAGGAAGCAGCACTCTTTGGTTCTTAGAAAGGATGCCTTGTACGGCCTTGTGACCCCTATAATAGGGTCACTTTCAGCATTCTTCACATAAGGTGAACAATGGGCCACCCGGGTCTCATCCCTAGCATTGGGAGAAGGAAGAAAAAAAAAAAAAGCAAGTCAGAGAGTCTGTAATCTGATACAGGATCACCGCTATGTGGACTGGCTGCAAGTTCTTGTGGCTCTCAGCCCAGACATTGCTTCACAACCAAAGGAGGACCATTTATTTTCTTGTTGTCATCTAGTTAACGTTCAAATGCAATGTGAGTTCAAAATCTAAATATATCCTAGATGCTTACGGTTTGACACTTGGATAACAGTAGCACACACCCTAACTTGGTCTCTAGGGAATGGCGCAGGAAGCCAGTTGTAGGCAAAGGAAGGAGCAGAAACACCCAGCAAGGAGATGATGAGCTGAGCTCCCTCGGAGCATCAGGAGTCTTCCTCCAAGTCAAAGGCAAAGCCTCAACCAGAAGAAGTGGCCTGACAGCATCCAAAAGCAGCTCCCACTACAGAGATGTTGTGAAGTAAAAAGTGAAGAACATCTGTGTTCTTGAAATGCTTTGGAAAATGAAATTTAAAAGTTATTCAGTAGCCAGACAGTGGTGGCGCATGCCTTTAATCCCAGCGTTTGGAAGGCAGAGGCAGGCGACTGCTATAAGTTCGAGGCCAGCCTGGTCTACAAAACACATCCAGAACAGTCAAGGATACACAGAGAAACCCTATCTCAAAGGGGAAAAAAAAGTTATTCAGCAACGAGAAGAAATGTAATGAGTCATTTTTCTTCAGAAAGAGATAATTGAATCTGGGTGTAGAGGCACAGACCTCTGATCCCAGACTGTGGGATTGTGGAGCCAAGAGGATCATAAGTTGAATATCAGTCCCAGCTATACAGCAAGTTCAAAGCCAGCCTGTGAGACTGTTACACACACACACACACACACACACACACACACACACCACACACACACACCACACAACACACACACACAACACACACAACACACACACACAACACACACACACACACACAGTCTTTTAAGAATATATACTTTGCAATCCACCAAACATTGGTATTTATTTATGCCATTTCCACAAATGTAAAAGGTTTCTTTGGGAGCAAGGGAAGGCTGAAGAGATGGCTCAGTGGTTAAGAGCACGTGCTGCTCTTCTTCCGGAAGACCTGAGTTCAGTTCCTATGTTCCCATCTTTTACAGCTTTTTTTTTTTTCAAGACAGGGTCTCTCTGTGTAGCCTTGGCCGTCCTGGACTCACTTTGTAGACCAGGCTGGCCTCGAACTCACAGCAATCCGCCTACCTCTGCCTCCCGAGTGCTGGGATTAAAGGCGTGCACCACCACGCCCGGCTCTTTTATAGCTTATAAGCACCTGTAACTGCAGTTCTAAGGGATCCAGCAACGCTCTTTCGGTCTCCGTGGGCTCTGCACACCTGTGGCATACACACACATAGACATACACATAAATAAAATTTTTAACTACATATTTTTATCTTGGAAATGTCATCACTAGCTTAAGTTGTCAACTTGACACAAAGCTAGAGTCACTTGGAAAGAGGAAACCTCAAGAGAGTAATTGCTCAGATCAGATTAGCCTGTGGCATTTTCATGACAGCTAATTGAGGTAGGAGGGCCCAGCCTAGAGTGGGTGAGTCCATCCCTGTCCGGTGGCCTGGACTGTGTGAGGCAGCTGAGTAAACCAGAGAAAGCCAATGGGTACGTGGTAGTCTTCTGTGGTTTCTGTTTCAACATCCTGCCTGGAGTTCCTCCCTTGGCTTTCCTGTTACTCGTGAACCAAATAAATTCTTGCTTTTGGCCATGGTGTTCATCTCAGCAACAGGAAAGCAAACTAGAATGCGCAGCCCAGACTGGGCTTGAAGTCACTTAGCAAGGATGCCCTTGACTGATCTTCCCGCCTCTAAGCCTCAAATGCTGGGATCAAGGACTGTGCCCCTACAACCCACTATCAAAAGTTGGGTTTTTTTTTTAAACATCTATTTATTTATTATGTATACATTGCTCTGCCTGCGTTTACACCTGCACACCATAAAGGGCATCAGAACACATTATAGATGTTTGTGAGCCACCATGTGGTTGCTGGGAATTGAACTCAAGACCCCTGGAAGAGCAGTCAATGCTCTTAACCACTGAGCCGTCTTTCCAGCCCCCAAAAGTTGTTTGTTTGCTTGTTTGTTTTGTGGCAGTTTTATGTAGCTCTGGCTGGCTTCAAATGTGCTCCTATGCAACAACCTGGAACTTCGCTCCTTCCTTATGGACAGCACAGGAGGAGAAGTTATCTTAGTGGGACGTGTCTGTGGGGAAGCAGTCTCAGAGGAGTCCCCTCAGAGCAGGAAGCCGCTTGCTGTCCACCTTGGGGACCTTTGAACACATTCAGAGGAAGCCTGTCAATTCCTTGAGCTGAACCCAGGGAGGACTTTGCTAATTAGCAAGTAGTCTGAGGCACTGGGGTCCTTTTTTTGTTTGGTTTTGTTTTTTGTTTTGTTTTTCGAGACAGGGTTTCTCTGTGTAGCCTTGACTGTCCTAGACTCACTTTGTAGAGCAGGCTGGCCTCGAACTCACAGCAATCCGCCTGCCTCTGCCTCCCGAGTGCTGGGATTAAAGGCTTGTGCCACCATGCTTCGCAGTACTGGGGTCCTTAACATGGCCAAATTCATGTCAACAATCTGCGTTTCCTAAAGACAGCGGGGCAAGATGGCTCAGTAGGTAAAGGTTCTTGCCCTGTAGCCTGTAGCCTGACAATTTGAATTGACTCATTGAGACCCACATGATGAAAGGAGAAAGCTAAAACAAGCTGTTCTCTAACCTCCCAGCATATATGCATGCAAACACACACACACACACACACACACACACACACACAGACACACACACGTGTGTGCACACAACATTTGACAGAAAAAGGCACCTAGCTTATTGCAAACACAAACTCTTCATCATATGGTTAGGTCAGCCTGCCCTGGCACCCTGTTGGCCTGTCACAGACCAGACGCAGACGCTCCAAATTCCCAATCCCTGTCTCATAAACTGCATAAACCATGAGCTAAACTGTTTGTCCCCTGAAACTGGCTAGACATGAAGATAAATATTTCCTGTCTGGCTGACACACTGATACTCCCCCTGAGGACAAAACAGTGAAGTCGCTGATAGCTACTCAAAAAGAAGACTGTGTCAACTATCCCGGAGCCAGCGTTGAGGCAACACTGATCCACTCCTCTATGAACCCCAGGCCTACCACATACTAGGCAAGGGCTCTATCACTGAGACGTATTAGGAGGTCCTCGCCCATGCAGAGTTAGTAGAGCTTCAGAAATCTATGTTCACTGGAAGATAATATGCATCTTCTCCAAAATTAATTTCTCAAAAAAAAAAAAAAAAGAAAGAAAGAAAATAGAAAGAAAAAAAGAAAAAGAAAAGAAGAAGAAGAAAATATAGTCAGGTGTGGTGGCTCATGCCTCTAATCCCAGCACTCAGGGAGGCAGAGGTGAGGTAGATCACTGGAGTTTGAACCCAGCCTGGTCTACAAAAGGAGTCCAGGACAGCCAAGGCTACACAGAGAAAACCCTGTCTGGAAAAACCAAACCCAAACAAAAAAACAAAAGCAAAAAACAACAACAACAACAAAAAACAACAACCAAAAAACTGGCAATGAAATGTGGAACTTCAAGCTGGGCGTGGTGGCACAGGCTTTTAATTCCAGCACTCAAGGAGGCAGAGGCAAGCAGATCTCTGTGAGTTCAAGGCCAGCCTGGTCTACAAAGTGAGTCCAGGACAGCCAAGGCTACACAGAGCAACCTTGTGTCGAAAAACCAAAACCAAATAAATAATCATCAAAGGACAGGAGAGCCAAATCTAGGAAGGCTTTTGTTTTTTTGTTTTGGTTTTTCAAGACAGGATCTCTCTGTGTTAGCCCTGTGCCTCCTGGATTCACTTTCGATCCGCCTGCCTCTGCCTCGCAAGTGCTGGAATTAAAGGCACCACCACGCCCAGCTAAGGCTTATTTTTTTTTTTTAATATGTCAACTTCTTACTCTATTATTATAGATAAGCTCCTTTGCATATATAAGTAATTTTTGAGACAAGATTATGTAGACCAGGCTGGCCTCGAACTCAAAGAGATGTGCCCGCCTCTGGCTTTGTGTTGTGAGGCTGCTTCTCAGTTAGTTCCGGCTGGCCTCAAGCCCATTGTGCAGTCGAGGATGACCATGAGTTGCTCATCTCACTGCCAAGCGCTGAGATCACGAGCCTGGGCCACCACACCTGGCTCTGCAGACAAGTCCATCCCAAACTCAGAATCTGACAGCTTTATGGTCCCTCCCTCTGATGTCTCATAGCACAGGGCTGCGGTGTAACTTAAGGGCTCTGAGGAGTCGGAGCAGCTGCACCTGAAGTGAGTTGGTCATAACCTTTTGTGTATTTTGTTTTTAAGGCTCTCTTGGAAAGCCAGGCATGGTGGTGAAAGAAGCAGAGGCCCATAGGTCTCTGTGAGTTCCAGGCCAGATGGAGATACGGAGTGAGACCCTGTCTCAAATAAATTTTAAAAAAAAGATAAGAAAGGAGGAGGTGTGGTGGCACACGCCTTTAATCCCAGCACTCAGGAGGCAGAGGCAGGAGGATTGCTGTGAGTTCAGGCCAGCCTGGTCTACAAAGTGAGTCCAGGACAGCCAAGGATACACCGAGAAACCCTGTCCCAAAACAAAACAAAACAAAACAAAACAAAACAAAACAAAACGGAATGAAGGAAGGAAGGAAAGTGACTAAAGCAGGAAGATCTCATCTCAATCCAGGAAGTTTCAGGTCCCATTCTGACCTCTTAAGCCCAGCGAGCCTCGTTCATAGCCTAAAGCCTTGTACCCTCTGGCCTGCCACTGCTCTAAAATGAGTTAGTCTTCCTTAGGAGTCCTACTGCTGTAAGGACACACCATGAGCAAAAGCAAGTTGAGGAGAAATGGCTTATTCAGCTTACACTTCCACATCACTATTCATCACCAAAGGACGTCAGGACAGGAACTCAGACATGGGAGGCACCTGAGGCAGGAGCTGATGCAGAGGTCATGGAGGAGGAGTGCCACCAGGGCTGCCAGCCCAAAGATGGCACCACCCACAATGGGCTGGGCCTTCCCTTAACTGATCACTAATCGAGAAAATGCCTTACAGTTGCAACTCATGGGGACATTTCCTCAACTGAGGTGTCTTCCTCTATGATGGCTCTAGCTGTGTCAAGTTGACACACAACCAGCCAGTACAATCAATTAATTAATTTTTTTATTTGTGTAAACTGCATTTATATTCATTTACTTTATTTACTTGATGTACTTATATTGTGTGTGTGTGTGTGTATGTGTGTGTGTGTGTGTGTGTGTGTGTAAGTACAGGTGTCATGGTGTGTTTCTAGAAGTCAGAGTCCAATTTGTAAGAGTCAAATTGGTTCCTTCCACCAAGGATCCAGTTTGGCCAAGCTCAGGTCAGACCTTGTTGGCAAGCCAGGCACTCCCAGCACTTGGGAGGTAGAGGCAGGCAGATCTCTATGTGTTCGAGGCCAGCTTGGCCTACAAAGCAAAGTGAGTCCGGTACAGCCAAGGCTACACAGAGAAAACCTATCTCGAAAACAAAACAAACAAACAAAAAAAGTGATTTGGCTGTGTAGATATAAAAATAGACTTAAAAAAATTCTTTTTAGTTTATTTATTTTTATTTTAACTGGAGTTACAGATAGTTTTGAGCTGCCATGTGGGTGCTGGGAATATACCCAGGTCCTCTGGAGGAACAGCCAGTGCTCTTAACCTCTGAGCCGTCGCTCTAGTGCCAACTTTAAAATCTTAGTAACTAAAATAGTGAGACAGTGATGAAGGCAGCAGGATTTCAAGGGTTTTTTTTTCCTTAAAAAACAAAAGACCAAAAAAAAAAACATTTTGTTAATACAAAGTCTTGTGTTTACTAGGCTGGCCTCAGATTTGCTATATAGCCCAGATTGGCCTTGAATTCCTAGTTCTCCTTCCTCTAGGTCCTGAGTCCTGGGATTAGAGACTTGTGTCATTATGTATGACTCAGGAGTTACGCCTGCCTGAGTTTGTAAGGACCAGACAAACTCCATCTTGAAAAAGACACTCCATTCTTAAACCTAGCCAAGGGCTGAACCTGGATTCCAAGAAACCCACAAACGAGTCTAAACAGGAAACTATTCCCTAGCACTACAATCAGCTTCACCTTAGGAAAGTCCAAATATACTCTCTGCTGGTCAAGCTGACCAGCAGGTGGTCTGGCGCATAGCAACACCCAATTAGGAGAAGCCAGGCCAAAGTTCCTAACGCCCCATGACTGCTTCAACCAATCTTTTCTATAGGCCAACTTGCCCCTACACCTGTTACCCAACCATGAAATGCCAAGGCTTGTAACTCCTCCCTGCTGGCAGCTTTTCTGCCCAATCATATACTGTAAAACCCATTTCTTTGTCTAAAACATATAAAAAACCCCTCTCAATTGAGACTTGAGGCTACTTCCCTGCATCTTCTGTGTCAGTGCATAGGAGGGGTGGCCCTGGCGGGAACCTGCAATAAAGACTTCCTTGCCATTGCATTTGGACTCGGCTCCTGGGTGGTCTATTGGGGGGGGGGTCTCTCAAAAATTGGACATAAAAAGCTAAGTTTCTGGCCAGCCTTGGAAATTTAAAAATTTTATCTTTAAAATACATAAATACCTACATAGGTAAACAGGGGCTGGAGGCCTGGCTCAGTGGTTAAGAGCATTTGCTGCTACTGCAGAGGACGTAGGTTCAGTAACCTGCACAGCATCCACAACTCTAATTGCAGGGGATCTGATGCTCTGTCCTGACCTCCTCAGCACCAAGCATGCACACACATGATGCACAAACACATACCTACATGCAGACAAAACATTCATACATACATACATACATACATACATAAAAAAAATCTAACAAACAAGAGCCTGGCTCACATGCCTTTTATCCTTGCACTCAGGCAGGCAGAGGCAGTTGGATCTCTGTAAGTTTGAGGCCCAGCCTTGTCTTCAAAGCCAGGACAGCTAAGACTACACAGAGAAACCCTGTTTTTAAAAGGCCAAAAAGAGCCAGGTGTGGTGGCCCCTTTAATCCCAGTACTCAGGAGACAGAGTCAGGCAGATCTACAAAGTGAGTCGAGGACAGCCAAGGCTATACAGAAAAACACTGTCTGGGTTTGAGGGGAGCCAAAAAGAAGGAGGAGGAGGAGGAGGAGGAGGAGGAGGAGGAGGAGGAGGAGGAGGAGGAGGGGGAGGAGAAGGAGAAGAAGAAGAAGAAGAAGAAGAAGAAGAAGAAGAAGAAGAAGAAGAAGAAGAAGAAGAAGAAGAAGAAGAGGTCCAAATAGATTTTTGGAAAGAGAAAAATAAAAATAAAACAGAATGATTCATACCTATAATTTCTTGTGGTTTCTGTTTTTTTGTTGTTGCTGCTGCTGTTGTTCAAAACAGGGTTTCTGCGTGCAGCCCTAGCTTTCAAGGAACTTGCTCTGTGGACGAGGTTGGCCATGAACTCTCAGAGAGTGTTGGGATTAAGGGCATGGGATACCAACGCTTGGCTTGTTTGTTTGGTTTTTTGAGCTAGGGGCTTACTTTTTCCCTGTTGGGCCTTGAACACATGGCAATCTTGTCTCAGCCTCTAGAATGCTGGGATTACAGATTTTTTTGAATACCACACAATTCCACTGCATATAGTATACAGATTGCTTCTTTGAGAGTGCTCCTTGAAGTAGTCACCCTACAAGGCTCCATTCATACTGAACACAAGACCCACATTAGCAACAACACAACAGCTAGCGGCCACCAATCGCCTCTGTTGACAGGAGCCGTCTGGCCCCGCCCAGGGTCGCGGAGGGTTTTTTTTTTAAAGGCCCCTCCCACCCTATGGAGTTTCCCGAAAGCCCTTGCGTGCGCCAATATCCGGCTGTTCCAAGATGGCGACTCCCATGCATCGGCTCATCGCTCGGAGGATAGCGTAAGTGAGATGCCCAGTGGGGTCTGCAGTGGGGCTTGAGAAGCGTGCGGAGGCCGGTCGGCTGGCTAGCGAGCCCGCGCGGGCTGGGGGACCGAGCGGGATCTGAAGAGAGTCCGAAATGAACTCGATAGTTGGTCGCTGGATGGTTTATGTCCCTCTGTCAGTTCCACGCGTTGTCAAGGAGAGCCTTGGTACATGCTCACACCTCCCGAGGACCCAAACTTTTTCCCTCTGCCGCGTTCTCCGTTTCCTGCCCGTCTCCCTTCCTAAAAACAAGCCTGTCTGTCTGCAATGCCGTTTTCTTTGCTACCCGCTGTCTCACCTTCTGCGGCTCTCTCCTTAAGTAAATAATTCTTTTACTACCGACCACTTCATGCTGGAGTTTCAATTTGAAGAAAAATGCGTTCAAGACACGCAGCTTACAGTCTAACTGTGGAACCTGCTGATACTCGGAACCATCTGGTGGTTTAAACGCTTTGTGGGACACTGGGTAGTGATGGTCAGGTGGCAGAAGCCTGCGGGTCTCTGGGTTTGTGGCCAGCCTGGTCTACAGAGTGAGTTCCAGTACAGCTATGGCTCTTACGGAGAGAAACCCTGGCTCGAAAAGCAAAAACAAAAACAAAAAAAAAAATTAGGCTTTGTAGGAAATAAGCTGTGCTGGGGAAAGGCCCACCTCAGGTTAGACTAGATGCACCTGTGGAGGGGTGACATTTGAAGCCAAGGCTGAAAGGCAAAGAAAGGACCAAGTTACCAGAGGGTTTGGGAAAAGATAGACAGTGGTATAATTGTTTTGAGGCTGTTTGTTTTGTTTTGGAGGGAGGGGTTTGAGACAGGGATTCTCTGCCTAGCCCTGGCAGTCCCTGATCATCTGTAGACCAGGCTGGCTTCAAACTCAGAGCTCTGCCTGCCTCTGCTAATGTGTGCTGGGATTAGAGGCATGTGCCACCATGCCCAACTTAAATAAGTATTTTTTTAGTTTTTACTTTTGAGTCTTGGTAACTACGAGGTGTGGTGGCCAGATGCATTCAAGGTCAGCCTGGTCTACTTAGCAGGCTCTAAGTAGCAAGCTCCAGGTCAGTCAAGGCTGTGTACGCAGACAAAGACTCCAAAAACAAAAAGCAAACCAACTCAGTAACTACCCGTTCAGTGGTGTAAGCTGCTGAGGGCGCTGAGACGGTTTACTGGAGCCTGTGAGTTTGAGACCTCCTCTTAAAACAAAACCGTTCAGAAATATTATGCCCATCCTCCGAATGTTTCTCACACCTATCAAAAGTTACATGAAACAAAAAAAAAAAAATACTATTTATGGATCTAATTACCCTGTCTCCAAAACAAACACGAAAACAGCTGAGTGTTGGTGTGGTGGATTATGCTTTTAGTCCCAGCACTCAGTAGGCAGAAACAGGCGGATGTCCTTGGAAGTTGCAAGAGGGTGTCAGATCCATGGGACCAGAGTTATAGATGCTTGTAAGCTACCATATGGAATCTTGGAACCAAACCATTGGCCGTTTGCAAGAGCAACAAATGATCTTGACTGTTGAACCATTTTTCCAGCTCTAAATGTGCCTGGTTTTAAACTACAGCTTTCTTGTCAGGTATAACAATTTCCATTTGTGGTTCCTTGGTGTTCCAAAAAAAAAAAAAAAAAAGTGCTTAGATTTCAAATGTTTTTGGTTTGGTTTGGTGTGGTTTTGGAGACAAGGTTTTTCTTGGTGTAGCCTTGGCTGTCCTGGCACTCTCTTTGTAGACCAATCTGACCTTGAACTCACAAGAGATACAGAGATCCACCTGCCTCCTGCTTCCCAAGTATTGGAATTAAAGGCCTGTGTCACCATACCCAGCTCTCAAATGTTTGTTTTGTTTTTGTTTTTTAGTTTTTCGAGACAGGCTTTCTCTGTGTAGCCTTGGCTGTCCTGGACTTGCTTTGTAGACCAGGCTGACCTCGAACTCGCAGCAATCCACCTGCCTCTGCTTCCTGAGTGCTGGGATTAAAGGCATGTGCCACTGCGCCCAGCTTCAAATGTTTGTATTAGGAATTTCAGTCTGTATTGCAGAAGATTCTTGCCCATAAATTTTATCAGTAGGCACAAGGTTAGTTGTGTATTTTTTGGAGGGGTGGGGGGGGGAGCTCAAAGACTATTTAATTAAAGTTTAAAATTAAAACCCTTAGACAGGCAAGCCATGCTTTGAGGTAGGGACGGAGGTCTCCACGTAGCATCATGACAGATGAGCATCTGCATGGCGGTGGCAGTGAAGGAGAGCTTCAGATAGAGTGAAGACAGTTTACCTCCACAGTATTGGGGAAAGCGGGTAAGGAAAGAGAGAAGAAAAGTAGCCTGGGCCGTGGGTGGCTCACACTGTCTGTAACTCCAGTTCCTCTTCTGTCCTCACTAGGCACACTCATGGTGTATAACCATACATGAGCACCAGACAGTCATACAAACAAAATAAAAATAACAAATTAAAGGAAAAAGTTGAGCCAGGCATGGTGGTGCACGCCTTTAATCCCAGCACTCGGGAGGCAGAGGCAGGCAGATCGCTGTGAGTTCGAGGCCAGCCTGCTCTACAAAGCGAGTCCAGGACAGCAGCCAAAGCTACACAGAGAAACCCTGTCTCAAAAAACCAACAAACAAACAAACAAACAAAAAAGGAAAAAGTTGTACTTTCTTTAGTAGTTAGCCGGCAGGCCCAGTGCAACTACATAGCTGCAGTTTCCTTTATTTACCTAAGTTTTATTTCCTTGCCTGAAATATTTTTTTTGGGGGGGGGGGAGGTTTCGAGACAGGGTTTCTCTTTGTAGCTTTGGCTGTCCTAAACTCGCTTTTGTAGACCAGGCTGGCCTCGAACTCACTGTGATCCGCTTACCTCTGCCTCCCGAGTGCTGGGATTAAAGGCGTGCACCACCATGCCTGGCTCCCCTTGCCTGAAATATTAATTGCTCAATTAATTTGTGAATACAGGCTAAAAGTTTGTTATCTGTAGTTGTACAGTCTGGCCTACAAGGTAGACATTAATGAATAAACATTCAAATTATGTTCTCTCTCTCTTTTAAAAAAATAATTTGTTTGCTTTTATGTCCATTGATATTTTGCCTACATGTGTGTCAGTGTGAGGGTGTCGGATCTTGGAGTTATGGACAGTTGTGGGCTGCCATGTGGGTGCTGGGAATTGAGCCTTGGTCCTTTGGGAGAACAGTTAGTGCTCTTAACCACTGAGCCATCTCTCCAGCCTCTATGTTCTCTCTTTTAAAGAATTTATTATTAACTGGGCAGTGGTGGCACATGCCTTAATCCCAACACTGGGAGGCAAAAGAAGGCAGATCTCTAAGTTTGAGAAACCCATCTGGAAAAACCAAAAAGAAATTATTCTTGAGTTTGAGGTATTTTTGTCGTTGTTGTTATTTTGTTTTGAGACAGGGTCTCTCTGTGTTAGCCTTGGGTGTCCTAGACTCGCTTTGTAGACCAGGCTGGCCTCGAACTCACGACGATCTGCCTGCCTCTGCCTCCCGAGTGCTGGGATTAAAGGCGTGCGCCACCACGCCTGGCAAGTTTGAGTTTGTATATGTACTGCGTTCATGCAGGTGCCCTCAAAGAACAGGGTGGAATACAGTGGACTGGACTGCAGTTACAGGTGTTGTGAGCATGGTGTGTGTCCTGGGAACTGAACCCAGGTCCTCTGCAAGAGTGGTTACTGCTGAGAGCTATATTCTGTTCGCTGTCTCTTTTTTGTTTTGTTATTTTTGCTGTTTTGGTGTTTGTAGCCCTTTCCGGTTTGTTTTTGTGGGGGAGCGATTGATTTTTGTTTTTTATGTTTTTGTTTTTATTGTATATGAGTGCTTTATCTGCAGAAGAGGGCATCTATGTATATACACACATAGATGGTTGTGAGCCACCATGTGGTTGCTGGGAATTGAACTCAGAACCTCTGGAAGAGCAGGCGGTGCTCTTAACCACTGAGCCATCTCTCCAGTCCCTTTATGCTCTTTCATATCAGAAAGACACAAGACAAAACTTCTAAGGCTTGTGTTTCTGTTTTTTCTTTGTAGTGAAGCCAATAAGCAACATGTAAGATGCCAGAAATGCTTGGAGTTTGGACATTGGACTTATGAATGCACAGGGAAAAGAAAGTACTTACACAGGCCTTCAAGAACAGCGGAGCTGAAGAAGGCGTTAAAAGAAAAAGAAAATAGATTATTGCAGCAAAGGTAGGTTTACATGTGGTATCCAGAGGAACTTACCAAATTTCTACATAATTGACTAAAGGGCTGAAAGTTTTAGCTAATGCTAACTGATATTTCTGTTTATTTTGGGTTTTAGAGATTTTCTCAAATTTGCAGTCCTCCTGTATCAGTTTCCTGGGCGCTGGGATTACAGGTTTGCACCACCACAGCCAGTTTATAATAGCAGTGGCTGACTTTTAATGAATGTTTACTGTGTCAGGCCCTGTATGTCTTTTATAAGTATTAGCATATGGAAACCTGAATCTCTACTAGTAAGGTGGCTATTATTTTTTGAAGATTTATTTATTATGTATACAGTGCTCTGCCTGCATGTATACCTGCACACCAGAAGAGGGCACCAGATCTCATTATAGACAGTTATGAGCCACCATGTGGTTCATGGGAATTGAATTCAGGACCTTTGCAAGAGCAGCCAGTGCAGTTAACCTCTGATCCATTTCTCCAGCTCCAAAGTGGCTTTTCTTAACCTATTTGTGTGGTCACATATATGAGTATGTGTGTACACACACACAAACACACACACACACACACACACACACACACACACACACACCACAAATACAAATTAAAAATTTTTTAAATTCTTTTTTGTTTGTTTGTTTTTGGAGACATGATTTCTCTGCATAACAGCCCTGGCTGTCCTGGAACTCAACACTGGAGACCGTGCTGGCCTTGAACTCAGAGATCTGCCTGCCTCTGCCTCCTGAATGCAGGGATTAAAAGTGAGTACCACTGCTGCCCAGCTAAAGAAATCATTTTCTAGCTCACTGAATTGATGTGTGCTTTTCCCAAAAAGCAATCTGAAAGACTCTGTTAGTTTTCTTTTTTGATATTCTTCTTTCCTACCCCTTATTATAAATTAAAAATCTGGGGAGGCCCTTAGTCCTACTCAAAGAATGATTAAGAACAGCATAACAAGATTATTATTTTAAAAGATCCTATTGAAAATTGTGGAAGATGGTCTGTAGGTTCCACTCTTACAAGACTGGGAAATCCTCACACAGCCAGCGAACTGGGCTGATAAAGTTACAGTACCATGCAGAATTTACAGCTGAATTCGTACCCTGTACTGGAAGGAGTAAGAGTGAATTGTCCCTAGATAATGCTCCTGACTAGATCCTACGTATCCAAATTCAGAAGACATGGGACATTTCTGTCCCATCCACTTCAGCTAGGTGAGGTGGTACATACCTGTAATCTTAGCATTTCTGTCCCATCCACTTGAGCTAGGTGAGGTGGTACATACCTGTAATTTTATCATTTCTGGCATGGAGGCAGGAGCATCAGGGCCATCCTTGGCTATACAGTGATACAAAGCCAACCTGGGCTACAGAAGACCCTGTCACCAAAATTGGCAAGTGGAGCAGGGTATAGTCGTCTACAGAGGAATTTTAATTCAAAGCTTGGCTGCTCTGGCAAGAGATCACATCCAAAGACCTAGTCATGTGATCCAGCTGAAATACAGGCATGCCTTTATTCCCAGGACACAGAGGCAAGCCGATCTCTTGTGTTCAAGGCTAGCCTGGTATAGCACAAATTTCAGGTAAAGGAAAGCTTAGGTGCAGCATGGTGGTATATGCCTTTAATCCCAGGACTCAGGAGACAGTGGCAGATCTCTCAGTTATACTGAGTTCTGTCCAGGAAGTTCAGTTGAGTCAAGGAGTTAAAAGGCAGTGTGATGGGGTTCAGTGTGTGGCAGGTCTTTTGTGGGATTCAGAGGCAGTTTTACCAGAGATATGGTGAAGAGAAAACTAGATACAGGTGACGATAGAACAAACCAGAGAGTGAGAATGAGAAAGCAGTTCTGAGAGAAGCCAGGTGGAATCAGTCAGCTTGGAGAGAATCTGAGCCAGAGCAGCTGAGCTGAACCAGCCAGCCAGAATTCAGAAAGAACTAGAAAAGGTGAGTTTATTCTGTAGTAAGTCTCAGAGGCTGAAAGCATTCTGAGCCTAGATTAGATTGTACAGAGGCTAGAAGCTTCCAGGACTAGGTCTAGGTTAGCAGATAGTGGCAGTAAGCCTTTGAGACAACAGTCACCTCAGGTGAAAAAAAATTACAGTGGCCCCATCTCTAGTACTAGCACTTGGAAGGCAGAGGCAGGTGGGTCTCTGAACTTGAGGTCAGACAATGTTATATAATAAGACCCTGTCTTCAAAAACATCCATCTCTCGGGGCTGTAGAGATGGCTCAGAGATTAAGAGCACTGACTGCTCTTCCAAAGGTCCTGAGTTCAATTCCCAGCAACCACATGGTGGCTTCCAACCCTCTGTAATGAGATCTGGTGCCCTCTTCTGGAGTGCAGGTGTACATGCAGGCAGAACATTGTATACATAATAAAAAAAATACATCTTTTTTTGCTTTGTTTTGGTTTGGTTTTTTGGATTTTTGTTGTTGTTGTTGTCCTGGAGTCACTTTGTAGACCAGCCTGGCCTCAAACTCACATCAATCCACCTGCTTCAGCCTCCTAAGTGCTGGGATTAAAGGCGTGTGCCACCATGCCCAGCAAGAGATACATCTTAAAAAAAAAATCCCACTCTGAAATTGACAACACCTTATGAAATTAAAAATCTTATGGACAGCAAAGAAAAGCACTAAATCAAGTGAAAAAAAGCAGCCTACAGGCTAGGCCAAGATCTTTACCAGCTATCCTTCTTGACAAAGAGTTGGTATCTAGAGTGTGCCAAGAACTAAAAACACTGAACAGGAAGACAGTCTAATTTTAAACTTTAGACTAAAGAATTTAATAGCTACAAAAAATACAAATGGCTAATAAGTATTTCTTTAAAGTGTTCATCATCCTTAACAGTAAAATGCAAATTAAAATTAGTTTGCTATTCAGTCTTATCCCATTCAGAATGGCCACCATCAAGAAAACCAAAGCTGGCAAGCATTTGAGTAAAGACAAACCCTATCCCCTGTTGATGGGAGCTACCATGGAAGTCAGTGTGGGCACTCAAAAAACCCTAAGGAGAATTAACCCTGTGGCCTAGGGCATACACCCACTGACCCTAATCCTACTACAGAAGTGTTTTGACAGCCATGTTTATCGCTGCTCTATTCACCACAGTAAGCAAGTGGCATCAGTGTAGGCGTGCAGGTGACACCGAATGGATAATGGGTAGTGGGCACTGAATGGATAATACGGGTTATATACACAGTGGAGTCAGGGACCCTAGCTTTCCAGCTTTCATGTTTGTGTGTTCATGCGGGAGTGCGTATGTATAGACACTGGGAAACTAGAAAAGGTCCAGGAGAGGAGGAAAAGAGGCTTTCAGAAAGGAGTGGGGCAGGTGAGATAGAACACATGAGATAGGAAAGAAGAAAGAGTCAGACTGGGATGGGGTGAGAAAGGAAGACAAACAGCAGCTACAGACAGAAAGATACAGAAAACACAAGTATTTTCATGTTAGGGGTAAGAATGCAGCTAAGTGGTCAAGTTACTGCTTGGCATGCCTCAGTGGCTCCCCCCCACCCCCAGTACCACATACACACATTACATACATATGTACGACACACACAGACACACTTGTGTGGCTTTTCTGTTTCAAAACTTTGTCTCTTTGGGTTACTCATGTTTCTTAGCAGTGAGTCTAAAAATCAAAATTAGAAACTGAGTTAATATTAAACCTTGCCAAACTCTAACAATAAATCCTTACTCAGCCAGTGTGGTGGCTCACACCTCTAATCTCAGCACTCAGGAGGCTGAAATCTATGATCCAAGGCCCACCTGGGCTGCAGAACTAAATCCATGTTGGCTAGGACCATGTAGGCTGACCCTGTCTGAAATTAACTCATTGTTGAGCCCTGCCAGGGATGATGTCTAGGCACTGAGAATGGTCTCATGTGTGATACGCCACTGGGGGCTTTTCTGTAGTGTAGCCTCTCAGGAAACAAGGCAGTGCCTGCCCCCAGCTAACAGAATCGCCTCCTGCTGTTCCAGAGGAAATGGAAATGCTCACAGCTCTCCATGAGACTGTGCCCTGCAAACTTTGAACTCAGTTTTTCAAGAGACTGCTTAGAATGCTAAAACATGTCCGCAGGGCCTGTGCTCACTGTGTGTGGTGAATATGTCCGTGTCAGGATCCTAACCAAGGAATAGAATCTCATTTTGAAAACATTTAAGGCACAAGCACACAGTAAAACTTGGGCTGAGATGAAGCTCAGTTTGTAGAGTGCTTGCCTAGCACGCACAAGGTTCTGAGTTTGATTCTTTTTTTGTTTGTTGGTTTTTTTTTTTAAGATTTGTTTATTTATTTATTTATTTATTTATTTATTTATTTATTTATTTTATTATTATGTATACACTGCTCTGCCTGCTTGTACCCCTGCAGGCCAGAAGAGGGCATCAGATCTCATTATAGATGGTAGTGAGCCACCATGTGGTTGCTGGGAATTGAACTCAGGACCTCTGGAAGAGCAGTCAGTGCTCTTAACCGCTGAGCCATCTCTCCAGCCCCTGTTCGTTGTTGTTGGTTTGGTGTTTTTTTTTTTTGTTTGGTTTTTTTTTTTGTTGTTGTTGTTGTTTTGAGACAAGATTTCTCTATGTAGCCGTGACTGTCCTGGACTTGCTTTGTAGACCAGGCTGGTCTTGAACTCATAGCAATCCAACTGCCTCTGCCTCCTGAGTGCTGGAATTAAAGGTGTGCACCACCACCACCTGGCATCTTAGTTCGATTCTTTTGTTTGTTTGTTTGTTTGGTTTTTTTATTTTTCGAGACAGGGTCTCTCTGTGTAGCCTTGGCTGTCCTGGACTCGCTTTGTAGACCAGGCTGGCCTCGAACTCACAGCGAACCACCAGCCTCTGCCAAGTGCTGGGATTAAAGGCGTGTGCCACCACGCCCGGCTTTTTTTTTTTAAGATTTATTTACTTATTACGTATACAGTGTTCTTTCTGCATGTACAGAGGGTACCAGATCCCATTACAGATGGTTGTGAGCCACCATGTAGTTGCTGGGAATTGAACTCAGGACCTTTGGAAGAGCAGCCAGCGTTCTTAACATCTGAGCCATCTCTCCAAACTCCCCTGAGTTTGATTCTTAATACAGCATATATGTAGGCAGAAGGCTCGAGTTCAGCATTATCCTCAGCTAATAGCTGAGTTCAGGCCCAGCCTAGGCTACATAATACCTTGTCTCATAGAAGAAATTTCACTGCGTAGAATTATTAAGAAAAAGAAAAAAGGTAAGCTGGGCAGTGGTGGTGTATGCCTTTAATCCCAGCACTTGGGAGGCAGAGGCAGGTGGATTACTGTGAGTTCGAGGCCACCCTAGTCTACAAAGCGAGTTCCAGGACAGCCAAGGCTACACAGAGAAAACCCTGTCTCGAAGAAAAAGAAAAAGCCGGGTGTGGTGGTGCACGCCTTTAATCCCAGCACTCGGGAGGCAGAGGCAGGCAGATCGCTGTGAGTTCGAGGCCAGCCTGGTCTACAAAGTGAGTCCAGGATGGCCAAGGCTACACAGAGAAACCCTGTCTCGGAAAAAAAAAAAGAAAGAAAAAGAAAAAGGAAAAAGAAAAAAAGGTGATATTTTATAAGGTATAGAGTGCTTGCCCAGCATGTACCAGCCCTGGATTTGAACCACCGCACCAAGTATTGTAGTGACAGGAGCAATTCTGTAATCGGAAAGCTTGGTCATTGCACATGCTGATGGCAGAAAGACTACTCTTTTTATTTATTATGTGTACAGTGCTCTGCCTGCGTGTAACCTGCACACCAGAAGAGGGCACTAGAGCTCATTATAGATGGTTGTGAGTGGGTGCTGGGAATTGAACTCCGGACCTTTGGAAGAGCACCAGTGCTCTTAACCTCTAAGCTATCTCTCCAGCCCGAGTGTTTGGAAGCTGTGCAGAAATTAATTTGCTTTTGTAAAAGTATGAAATGGCTGTGTGTAATTCTAGGTACTCGGGAGCCGGGTGTGGTGGCGCATGCCTTTAATCCCAGCACTCGGGAGGCAGAGGTAGGCGGATCACTGTGTGTTCAAGGCCAGCCTGGTCTACAAAATGAGTCCAGGATGGCCAAGGCTACACAGAGAGACCTTGTCTCGAAAAAACAAAAAAAAAAAAAAAAAAGAAAGAAAAAAAAAGAAAAAAAGAAAATTCTAGGAACTCGGATTATAGCTATTGTACTATTGTTTGCCTTGCTTGTTCAATAAGTAATTAAAGTTGTAAACAACAACAAAAAAAGAAACAATTTTATGTGTTCAGTCACCTTAATTTCTAACTGGCTTTGATGGTACAAAAGGTGTTTTGAGACAGGATTTCTCTGTGTATCCTTGGCTGTCCTGAACTCGCTTTGTAGATCAGAATGGCATGGAACTCACAGCGATCTGCCTGCCTCTGCCTCCTAAGTGCTGGGATTAAAGGCGTCACCATCACACTGTTGGTGCAAGAGTTATTAACAGGAGCTTTTGTTCTTCTTTGCCCTTTTAGCATCGGAGAGACCGACACAGAGAGAAAGACTAAGAAGAAGAGGTAGGTGTGCTTTCGGGGAAACTACCTGGTGGAGGAAGGTTGGGTCTGAAGTCTTTTTTTGCAATTCTTTGTTTGTTCGGTTTTTTTTTTTTTTTGTTTTGTTTTCGTTTGTTTGTTTGTTTGTTTTGAGACAGGGTTTCTTTATGTAGCCTTGGCTGTCCTGGACTTGCTTTGTAGACCAGGCTGGCCTCAAACTCACAGAGATCCATCTGCCTCTGCCTCCCGAGTGCTGGGATTAATGATGTGCACTACCATATGCAGAACCTTTATGTTTGGCTCTGCGATTAAAAAAAAAATTATTTAACTTATTATTTATATAGTATTCTGCCACCATGTGTGCCTGCATGCCAGAATAGGGCACCGGATCACATTATAGGTGTTTGTGAGCCACCATGTGGTAGCTGGGAATTGAACTTAGCACCTTTGGAAAAACAAAACGGTGCTCTTAACCAGTGCCCTGCAATTCTTGCTTTGTTTTTAAGATTTATTTACTTATTATGTATACAGTACTCTGCCTGCATGTATCCCTGCAGGCTAGAAGAGGGCACCAGATCTCATTTTAGATGGTTTTGAGCCACCATGTATTTGCTGGGGATTGACTTCAGGACCTTTGGAGGGGCAGCTAGTATTCTTAACCTCTGAGCCATCTCTCCAGCCCCCTCTTCCTTTCCCCCCCCCCCCCCCCCCCCGAAGACAGGGTTTTTCTCTATGATAGCCCTGGCTGTCCTGGACTCACTTTGTAGACCAGGCTGGCCTTGAACTCACAGAGGTCTGCTTGATCAAAGGCATGCACCACTACACCTGGCTTCAGCCCTGAAATTGTTAATTATCATCCGATTTTCTAATATTTTCCTCTTCTGTGGAATTTATTGGCTCCGTTTTTCCTTTTTCTACAACATTCTAAAATCCTTACACTTGAAAATAGTAACTACCTTCTCTTGTTAATGGGCACTGAACAAATGGCCCAGTTAGTGAAGTGCTTGCTGTACTCACATGTAGATCGCCAGGTGCAGCAGGGGTTCCTGCTGGGGAGGTAGAGGTGGGAGGGATCCCAGTGACTCACTGAGCATCCAGCCCAGGTGAGTCAGTGCACCCCAGGTTCAGTGACAGAGCCTCTCTCTCAAAAGGATAGAGCGAGTGAGGTGAGCACCTGATGATGACCTCTGGTCTTTATGTGCAAACATACATATACGCATACTGGCATGTACTTGTTTATACACACATGCCACATAAAACAGACACAGAAATGAAAATAAAATGTTTTTGTTAAGTCCAGGCATAGCCCTGGCTGACCTGGAACTGGCTCTGTAGACCAGGCTAGCCTCAACCTCAGAGATCTACCTGGCCTCTTTTATTGTGGTTTTGTTTTTGTTTTTCGAGGCAGGGTTTCTCTGTGTAACAGTCCTGGCTGCCCTGAACTTACTTTTGTAGACTAGGCTGGCCTCAAACTCACAGCGATGCGCCTGCCTCTGCTTCCAGAGTGCTGAAATTAAAGGCGTGTGCCTGGCTTTGCTTTTCTCTTTGTTTGGAGCTTAAGTTACTGGGGTTTTGAGCTGCTGGATCTGGGATCCGGGATCCTCCAGTAGGACAGCAGGGCCTCCAAATGCTGAGCCTCCTCCTCAGCCCTTGTTCTGGTTTCCTGAGACGAGATCTCACTCTGTAGCCCAGGCTGGCCTCACGCTTTTGGTCACCATTCTAGTTTAGTTTCCCGTGTGCTAAGGGCACAGCCACTACGCCCTGCTCTCTTCTTGTTCTTCTTACATTTGCGTGAGACAGGCTAGCCTTGTCCTTGCTGCTGAGGGTGGCCTTGAACTCCCGACCCTCCTGCCTGCACCTCCATGTGCCAGCATGCTCACAGTGGCATAGTATGGGAGGCGCACCTTCTGCTGAGATGATGGAAAGCTCGGCAAGTGAGGAGCCACGTGCCTCAGCAGCTAAGCAGTCCCAGACGCTGGGCCGGGGGCTGTGTGCAGGGAGCTCAGCATGAGCATTCTTTAAGCACAGTGGTAAATGCCAGCCTCCCATGTGCGCCCACTTTGTGTGACTTTATAGGTCTAAGAGTGTCACAAGTTCGAGCACCTCTAGCAGTGACAGTTCGGCCAGCGAGTCTTCATCAGAGAGTGAGACATCTGCCTCCTCCTCCTCAGAGGACAGTGACTCAGATGAGAGCATCTCTAGCTCCTCCTCTTCGGCTTCCTCTTCCTCTTCCTCCTCCTCCTCTTCTGACTCGGACTCGGACTCCAGCTCCCCCAGCAGCAGCAGCAGTAGCACAGAGAGCAGTTCTGATGATGAGCCTCCAAAGAAGAGGAGGAAGAAGTAGAGCTCTCTGTCCTTGGGCCCAGTGGACCAGAAGCGCTCGTGACTCACGGGGGAGCTGAAAACATGCTCCCGCAAGCCGCTGACGGCTGGTCAGACTTGTTAGACTCAAGAACTGTGTGAGTACTCTCTACTGTACAGGCTATTAATAAAACATTATGTATATATACAAAGATGTTTATTTTAGGAGTGAATACTGTCTTTCTTTTTTTAAAGACGGAATGTCACTTTGTTGACCTGGCTGTCCTGGAACTTGCTCTGTAGAGCAGGCTGGCCTTCATTTCACAGACATCTGTTTGCCTCTGTTTCTTCTAATGCTGTGATTAAAGATATGTGCCACCCTCACAATCATCTGTAATATAATCTAATGCCCTTCTGGTGTGCATGAAGACAGCATACTCATATACATACATACATACATACATGTATACATACATGTTACAGTATTTTGTATCTGTTCAGCCTATAAAGCAGATAACTGACACAGGGAGACTAAAACGTACTTTAAAGTGGCCAGCACTACGCTTCTAATCTACTCGTAAACTAAACAAACTACTCTAAACCTTATAACATACATATATTCCAAGCACTTGCCACTATGACCCCTGGGCCGGTCCACGTCCAGCTCCATTCTCCCCCCCCCCCCCCCCCCATCCTTCTCCAACCGGCAAAAACCTTGTCCCTTTTCCAACCCTCAAACTTTCTCCTCTCCTCCAGGAAGCCCCCCTCCCACTTCCTGTCCTTCCGCCCAGCTGATTGGCTAAACAGCACTTTATTGACGGTTGATACATTCACTCCGCATTCCCACACACATACATACATACATACATACATACATGCATGCATACATACAGTCTTTGTCCGAGTGATGGTGGCTTATTCCTTTAATCCCAGCACTCAAGAGGCAGAGGCAGGCGGATCTCTGAAATCATAGCCAGCCTGGTCTACAGGCGAGATCCAGGACAGCCAGGGCTACACAGAGAAACCCTGTCTCAAAAGACAAAACAAAAGTGCCACCATGCTCAGCTTTTGTTGTTGACTTAAAAAAAATACTTGAAATACATCTGTAGTACATAAGCAAAGCTGACAACCAGGAACTCTGATTCAGTGATTAAAGTCATTTTCTTTCTGCCTATGAAGTGAATGCTTTATGTGGGCATATGTTAAGGTGTGTATGGGACAGGCTTTGAAGATGCTGCATCAGCTATCAAGTGAGAGGTTTCTCGTGCTCTTTTGGCTGTGTTTATTATGTGAGATTTAATACATTGTTACTGTAAGTGTAGCTTTCCTACTGTTAATAAATGTGCTCTATTTTTATGTTTGTAGGGAAAAAATTATTCTGGTTTTCCTATCCTGAATATATAAATTCAACCTAATACAATACATTGAAATGATATACGTTTCAAGTTTCTATGTTTGGTTCTCTGGGGTTTGTGGGGTTTTTCCTGTAAGATTTACATGTTTGTTTGTGTGTGTGTATGCCTATATGAGTTTGTGTGCACCACATTTGTGTGAGAACATGCAGAGGTCAGAAGAGAGCATAGGACCCCCTGTGGTAACTGGGGCTACAGGCACTTGGAAACTGCTATGTGGGTACTGGGAACCAAACCTGGGCCTTATGCAAGAGCAGCAAGTGCTCGTAACTGCTGAGCCGTCTCTACAGCCCACGCTGCGGCTGGCTCTCGTTTATCATTCATGGCCTTTTAATTTTTTTATTTTTTAGTTTTTTGAGACAGGGTTTCCCTTATGTAGCCTTGGCTGTCCTGGACTCACTTTGTTGACCAGTCTGTCCTCGAATTCACAGCGACCCACCTGCCTCTGCCTCCCGAGTGCTGGAATTAAAGGCATGCGCCACCACCGCCTTGCTTTAAGTTCTTTTTTTTTTGTTTTGTTTTTTTGTTTTTTGTTGTTTTTCGAGACAGGGTTTCTCTGTGTAGCCTTGGCTGTCCTGAACTCACTTTGTAGACCAGGCTGGCCTCAAACTCACAGTGATCCGCCTGCCTCTGCTTCCCGAGTGCTGGGATTAAAGGCGTGCACCACCACACCCAGCCAAGTTCTTATTTGTATGCACACGATCCTGTGTGTGTAGGCCAGAAGTCAGTGTCACATGTTGTCTTAAACTGCTCTGCTCACCGCCTCACTTAGGACAGACTGACGCTGAATCTGAAGCTCACTGACAGGCTACAGTGGCTGGCCAGTGAGTGCCAGGAATCTGCCTACCTCAGTCCCTCCCGATGCTGGAGTTACAGACAAGGTGACCATGCCTTGCTGTTAGGTGGGTGCTGGGGACTAAACTCAGGTCGTCATGCTTGTACAGCAAACATTTTACTGACTCAGCCCTTAAAAAGCAAGCTTTTAACTATAAAGCAACCAGGGGCTAAAGAGCTAGCTCAGCACTTAAGCACACTTTTTTCGAGACAGGGTTTCTCTTTGTAATAGCTCTGCCTGTCCTGGACTCACTTTGTGGATCAGTAACTCTAGTTCGAGTTCTCTGGCCTCCAAAAGGACCCACACACGTGTGTGTGTGCGCATGCGCATACACACACACTCGTAAAAATAAGAACGTCAGGAATGAGCACCAGAGGTGAAGGAAGAAGGTTGAGCTCAAGGTAATCCTCAGCTACACAGGCAACTGGATGCCGGTCTTGGTCATATGAGACCGGTGCCTCAAAATCTCCCAGGAGCCTTCCTGAGATGTTTGGTTCTTCAGCCAAGACTCAAAAAACAAACAAACAAACAAACAAAAACAAAAACCTCATGGATGCTAAACTGGGAGACATGCTAACCCGAAAGGTGTGCAGTAGAGCACTGAGTTTACACCCAACATCACACACTGAGGTTATGCCCAATACTACAAGTCCATCAGCATGAGTAAAGAGCACAGCTGGGGTTACCATGGTGCTGGCACACATGGGCTCTTCCGTTGCTGTCTTTTTGTTAGCAGAAACACATACATCACTGCTGTGTAGGTCCCAGGAGGGGCCAGTATAGAGGACTCTCTGTACTCCTAAATAATAAAATACTCAGTTCTGTTCATGAAGAAGTCAATAAGGACCTGGGGGGTTGCTGGGTATGGGGGCTGGGGGTGGAGATGGCTCAGAGGTTAAGAGTTCTTCCAAAGGTCCTGAGTTTAATTCCCAGGAAACACATGATGGCTCACAACTATCTGAGATCTGGTGTCCTCTTCTGGTGTACAGGCAAAACACTGTATACTTAATACATAAATAAATCTTTAAAAAAAAAAAGTGAGTGGGGCATAGTGGCACACGCCTTTAATCCCAGCACTCGGCAGAGGCTGGTGGTTCGCTGTGAGTTCGAGGCTAGCCTGGTCTACAAAGAGAGTCCAGGACAGCCAAGGCTACACAGAGAAACCGTGTCTCGAAAAACCAAAAGGTGACTGAGCTTGGGGCTGAGATGGCTCAGAAGTAAAGAGCACTGACTATTCTTCCAGAGGTCTTGAGTTCAATTCCTAGAAACCACATGGTAGCTCACAACCATCTATAATGTGTTATGATGCCCTCTTCTTGCCTGCAGGTGTACATGCAGGCAGAACACTATATACATAATAAATAAATTTTTTTTTAAGTGACTGAGCTGGTCATGGTGGTGCACACCTGTAATCCCAGCACTTGGGAGGCAGAAGCAGGCAGATTTCTGTGAGTTTGGGGCCAGCCTGGTCTAAAAAGTGAGCCCAAGATAGCCAAGGCTACATAGAGAACCCTGCCCCCCCAAAAAGAATTTAAGCTTTCATAACAATTGCATTTTATAATTTTTCTCCCCAGTATTAGGGTTAGAACCTAAGGCCAAAAATAAAAAAATTAAAAAATGGATCCCAAGGCCGGGCGTGGTGGCTCATGCCTTTAATCCCAGCACTTGGGAGGCAGAGGCAGGCGGATCGCTGTGAGTTCGAGGCCAGCCTGGTCTACAAAGTGAGTCCAGGACAGCCAAGGCTACACAGAGAAACCCTGTCTGGAAAACCCCAAAAAAAAAGGATCCCAAGGCCACTGAGCCGCATCCCAGCTCTGTTTCTTACGGTTTCTGTGGGACCGTTTCTATGGCAATTGATCCTACCAGACTTCATCAACATGAAGAATGAGGGAGAAGATGGCATGTTGATATAACGTGTACAGTTTAACAAGGATAGAGAAATACCGTAGATATTTTAAAAAGTAAATTATAACGTACTATAATGTGAAGTTAAGCCACATTATTCTGTGGCCTTACACTTTTTAGAAAAGAGGTATCATTTGTTCAACAATCTTGATTTGGGAGCAGGGAACATAGCTCAACCCAGCTGAGTGTTTGGTTAGCATGCAGGAAAGTTGAGGTTTGATTCTCAGCTGCACATATGGTGGGCAGTATGGTGGATGCCTGTTTTTTATTTTATTTTACTTTATTTTGGGGGGCGGTTCGAGACAAGGTTTCTCTGTGTAGCCTTGGCCATCCTGGACTCACTCTGTAGACCAGGCTGGCCTCGAACTCACAACGATCCACCTGCCTCTGCCTCCCGAGTGCTGGGATTAAAGGTGTGCGCCACCACGCCTGGCTGCCTGTTTTTTATTTATTTATTTATTTATTTATTTATTTACTCATTCATTCATTTACTTTACAGCCTGGTGGTAGCCTTATCTTTTCTACACTTGTCTTTGTTTTATTTGTTTTGTTTTTTGTTTTGAGACACGATCTCACTATATAGATTAGGCTCACCCCCAACTCAGAAATCCTCCTGCCTTTGCTTCCTGAGTGCTAGGATTAAAAGAGTTGTGCTACCATACCCTTCTGTGCAAGCCTATAATAATGCCAGCACACTGGAGACGGAGGCAGGAGGATCAAGAATTCAGAATACGGGGCTGGAGAGATGGCTCAGTAGTTAAGAGTGCTGTGTTGCTCTTCCAAAGGACCTGGGTTCAAGTCCCAGCACCTACATGGCAGCTCACAACTGTCTGTAATTCCACTTCTGAGGGATCTGACACCCTTACACGAATGCTCAGAAATAAAAAAAAAAAAATTTAAAAATAATTCAGGCCATGTGTGATGCCACACTCCTTTTTTTTTTTTTTTTTTTTTTTTTTTGGTTTGGTGGTGGTGGTGGACCACACTCCTTTAACTTTGGAGGCAGAGGAAGAGGCAGGTGGATCTCTGTGAGTTTGAGGCCAGCCTGGTCTACAAAGTGAGTCTAGGACAGCCAAGGCTAGACAGAGAGACCCTGTCTCAAAAAAAAGAAAAAGAAAAGAAAAAAAAAAAGAATAATTTCGAATATATCATATCAAATTAGATGTACGTGGGGAGACCATAGCAAGGACTCAACAAGGTCGTTTGTTTAATGAAGCGGTCAGGTTTTTTGTAGCAAGGTTTCACTATGTAGCCCAGCCCTGTCCTCTCACTCTACTCCACTCTTTCATGTGCTAGAATTAATAGCATTTGACCCTACACCCAGCTTAAAAAGTTATTTTAACTAATGGAATATGAAAACTAAATATGTCAGTATTCGTGGAATGTCAGTAAAGCAGTACATTGGTGACACTTCCCCTACATTTCACTTTTGACTTTGGTTATTTTTTTTTAAAATATTTATTTTATTTACTGCATATGAGTGTTTTATCTGTGGGAAAGGGTACCAGATTACATTTTAGATGGTTGTGAGCCACCATGTGGTTGCTGGGAATTGAACTCAGGACCTCTGGAAGAGCAGGCGGTGCTCTTAACCACTGAGCTATCTCTCCAGCCCGACTTTGGTTATTTTTTGATAAGGGAACCCACATCCTCCTGTGTGAAAGATGGAAGCAACCTTAAGTAGCTGTGACCCTAAATTGTAGGTGGGGAGGGGGATATCTAGAACAAATAACTTCAGTTTGTATTTTTAGAAATTAGGAAAATAAATCCCTGAAGAAGCATAAGGAAGGAAGGAATAACATTGAATTAAGGCCGGGTGTGGTGGCCCATGACTTTAATCCCAGCACTTGGGAGGCAGAGACAGGTGGATCTCAGAGTTCAAGGCCAGCCTGGTCTACACAGTGAGACCCTGTCTCAAAAAAATTAATGAAATAGAAATCAGTTAAATTGAGGACTTGGAGAGAGAGAGCTCATCAGTTAAGAGTACTTTCCAAGGTCATGAGGACTGGGGCTTCTGATCCTGGCACCCACATAACAAGCCACCTGTGTTCCTGCAAACACCTGGAAGCCTAGCTTGGGGGAGGGTGCAGATAGAGGGAGCTCACAGGGGCCTGCTGGCTTCCAGCCTAAGCCTCTGCTCAGATTCAGGAAGAATCCGTGCCTCAGAGGAACAGCTGGAGAGATGGAGGAGGACACTGGGCTCTGCACGCACATCGCAGGGAATCTGCTTGGTAGAGTGTGTCTAGCATGCTGCAGGCCCTGGGTTCAAGTTCCAGCATTGCATTCACCAAATTGGTGAAGCAAACCTGTTATATCTCAGCACCCTGAAAGAAAGAGGAGGGTCAGAAGTTCAAGGTCATCCTTGGCTTTGAAGACCATCCTTGACCAAGTGGTGGTAGTTCTTCCCTTAAATGCCAGCACTCAGGAGGTGGATCTCTGTGTGTTTGAGACCAGCTTGGTCTACAGAGGGAGTTCCAGGACAGCCAGGGCTATTACAGGTAGGCGAGACACCAGCCTAGGCTACATTGTGAGCTTTTCTCAAAAGAAGAAGAAAGGAAAAGTCAAATCCAAAGTTGTTTTTATGAGATTAATAAAAACCGATCAGCACAGCTAAAATGCTCAGTAAAAGTAAGAGAAGATACAGGCAGACGTGGTGGTCCACGCCTTTAATCCCAGCACACAGGAGTCGAGGCAGAGGCAGGCAGATCGCTGTTGACTTCGAGGCCAGCCAAGACTAGGCCAGCCAAGGCTACATAGAGAAACCCTGTCTTGGGGTGAAGGGGAGAAAGATACAAATTACCAAGACTACAAGGAGAAACCCTGTCTGGGGGTGGGGACAGAGAAAGATACAAATTACCCACATCGGGGATAACAGTAGCATTACTACAGATCCCACAGATGTTAAAGGGAAGCTGCGGGAATGGTACTGCTAACAGCTTTACTGGTTCTTAAATGACAGTACAAATCATTCAAGGGTTTTTTTTTGGGTTTTGGTTTTTTGGTTTTTCGAGACTGTCTCTCTGTGTATAGTTTTGGCTGTCTTGGAACTCACTCTGTAGACCAGACTGGCCTCCAGCTCAGATCCCCCTGCTTCTGCCTCCCCAGTGCTGGGATCAAAGGCCCATGTCGCCATGCCTGAATTTTGTTTTTCTTAGCAGAGGTCTCTCAGTGTTACCTACTACAATCTTGAACTGATAGATTCTCACAAATGATTCTCACTCCTCACTCTCTCAAGTAGCTGGGACCACAGCGATAGGCCACTCACTATACTTGGCCCTGGAAAAGACCTGAAAGACAGGTACTAACCTATATTAAACTCAATTGTACTTTAAAACCTTAACCACGAGAACTACATTTATTAAAAGTGGCTTTGGACTCTGGAGAGATGGCTCAGTGGTTGAGAGCACTGACTGCTCTTCCAGAGGTCCTGAGTTCAATTCCCAGCAACCATATGGTGGCTGACAACCATCTATAATGTGATCTGATGCATACTATATACATAATAAATAAATCTTTAAAAAAATAAAAGTTAGCTGGGCGTGGTGGTGCATGCCTTTAATCCCAGCACTTGGGAGGCAGAGGCAGGTGGATCGCTGTGAGTTCGAGGCCAACCTGGTCTATAGAGTGAGAAACCCTGTCTCGAAAAAACAAAAAACAACAACAAAAAAAAATAAAGTTAAATACCTAATTACATATACTAAGAGGAAATAAACTTTGAATTGGAAGTAATAATGTACATAGGGTGTGCATATACATAGGGCGTACACGTAGATAAGTAAATAAATTGAATCAATGTAAAAGTTACTGTTGTTTATAGATAGGTTCCCTGCCTCTGTGTAATAGCTTCAAATCATTCTAAGGGCATGAGAGAAAAATGCTGCCAAGGTGATTCTTTTCCAGGCTTACGTTATCTTGTGTAATCCTCATAATTGAATCAGCACTAATCTATGTGACTAGACTGGAGCAAAGGTCTCTTAAAGCACACTCTGGCTGGGCGTGGTGACACACACCTTTCATCCTAGCACTTGAGAGGCAGAGGCAGAGGCAGAGGCAGGTGGATATCTGTGTTCGAGGGCAGCCTGGTCTACAAAGTCTAGGACAGCCAAGGTTATTACACAGAGAACCCCTACCACACACAGGCACACAACTGCATTTTCTTCCTTGGGTCTTGTGGTAGATAGCCTTTGGTGATCCCGCCCCTTGACACTTCCTGTCCTCTCTCACATCAAATATGACTCACTTACACAACCAATAGGATGCTGCAGACGGAAGTGTGACTGAATCATATGACACCTGTAAATTCTTGTGGAATATCGCATCATAACTGAATTTCCTTACAAAACAAAAGAAAAGGTGGCTAACTTTCTCTCCTTTCTTCCTCCTCTTTTTTGAGGAGGAAGTCTTATGTAGCCCAGGCTACCCTTGAACTCATGATGCAGTCCAGGGCATCCTCAAACTCTTATCTTCCTGCCTCAGCCTATCAAGTCCTGAGATGACAGATGTACATACACCACAGTAAGTTTCTGAATGACTCATTTCTTAGCCAAACAGTAATAGCCATTTACTGATGGAAAGTTAATCATTAAATCAGGTTGGATTGCAACAGTTAAAAAATACATGTCCAGACATGGTATGTCTTATTCCAGGCAGGCCAAGTCCAAAAGAATAATAATTTATTTCTTTTCTTTTCTTTTGTTTTCTTTTCTTTTTCTTTTTTTTTTTTTTTAGTTTTTCAAGACAGAGTTTGTCTGTATAGCCTTGGCTGTCCTGGATTGCCTTTGTAGACCAGGCTAGCCTCGAACTCACAGCGATCCACCTGCCTCTGCCTCCTGAGTGCTGGGATTAAAGGTGTGTGCCACCACTGCCCGGCTTTCTTTCTTTTTGGTTTTTTGAGACAGAGTTTGTCTGTATAATCTTGGCTACCCTGGACTTCTTTGTAGACCAGGCTGGCCTTGAACTAACAGATCTGCCTGCCTCTTCCTCGAAAGTGCTGGTATTATAATGTGTACTCTCGCCTCATCATTGTAGGTAATTGAAATAGCTTTTCTTTTCTTTCTTTCTTTCTTTCTTTTTCTTTTTTTTTAAAAAAGAATCGGTCCCTAGCAGGGCGTGGTGGTTCATGCCTCTAATCCCAGCACTCGGGAGGCAGAGGCAGGTGAATTGCTGTGAGTTTGAGGTCAGCCTGGTCAACAAAGCGAATCCAAGACAGCCAAGGCTACACAGTGAAACCAAAGGGGAAAAAAAAAGAATTGGTCCCATGTATCATGACAGAAGATGACCTTGAACTTCTGATCCTTCTGCCTTCTGAGCATTCAAGTGCCCAGGGTTTTTTCCCCCCAATTCTAGGCAAGTGCTTTCCAAACCGAGCTGTAGTTTGTGACTAATTTTTTTTTTATTGATCTATCATCAACTTAATAAATTGATAGATGATGCTACCAGAACCACTCGGGTGTTTGCACAAAGAAAATGTTGAGTGTGCCACGACTGAAGAGTTAGCCTCTCGGATTACTGTGGATGGAACAATACCTGTGCGAAGGTATAAAGAGAGGCTTCGTCGCCTGTTATTAACAGTAGGATGGACAGTAGTCTTTTAATTCCAGGATCTCTTTTCAGAGAGACTTGCACTTTGTGCCAGAAAGTACATACCTGTTAATCCCAACAGTTGGGAGGTAGAGGCAGGAGGATCAGGAGTTCAAGGCCACCCTTGGCTACATAGCAAGGCCGAGGCCAACATGAGCTGCAGGAGACCCTGCCTCACAAACAAAATAAACAAAAGAGGGAAGGCTGAATACACCCTGCTTTGTCTACCATACAACAGTGTGATGGCTCAACATCTGTAAATTATTACTGGGATTGTTTGCACTTAAGGCCAGGGAAGGGGGCATTTTACATTTTCTTTCTTATCAGCATGTACATTATGTATATGTATATGGGCCTGAATGCCACATTATGCATGTAGGAATCAGAACAACTTTGAGGAGTTGATCGCCTTGTCCCACCCAACCTTCTGTGGGTTCTGGGATTGGAACTTGGGTCTCCAGGCTTCTGCAGCAAGCATCTTCACCCAATGAGCCCTATGCACCAGCCCTGAGGTGGAAAATAAGAGCCTACGTAGGCCATTCTCATTCAAACCACCACACAGTGTACCCTAGGCTGCCTTCAAACTTGCTATGTGGCAGGAAGTGACCTTGAACTCCTGATCTACCTGCCTCTGCCTTCCAAGCTATGGGATACAGGACTGTACCACCCTGCCCTGTTTGTGACTTTCATTTGTTGGAGCAGAATAAGCATAAAGTAGACCCAGTTCATCTTTTTTTTGTTTGTTTTTTGAGACAGGGTTTCTCTGTGTAGTCTTGGCTGCCCTGGATTGCCTTTGTAGACCAGGCTGGCCTCGAACTCCCAGAGATCCACTTGCCTCTGCCTTCCGAGTGCTGGGATTAAAGGTGTGTGCCACCATGCCTGGCCTCTGTTCATCTTTTGCTGTGCTTTTGTTGTTTTGTGGCACTGGGGATCATACTGTGGTCCTTGGACATAGGATGCTATGGCTTCCCCAGGGAGCTGCATCCTTGATGCTGGCTTCACTCCTTTCCCCTCCTTTTTCACATGTGCGAGTCAGCTGTATGAAGCTATTCATCTCACCGTGAAGCCAACTCCGTGGCCTCCACGAACTCCACTGTCTTAGCAGAGCTTTCCATTTTGCAAAGCTGCACCTCCGTACCTGTCTCTTCCAGCTACCACAGCAATTAACCTGCTTTCGGTTTCTGCACAATGGCCACCTTGCTGCCTTAGTAAGTGGAAGGATACAGCAGCCGGCCCTTTTGTGACTGGTTCATCTCACTTAGCATAAATGTCTTCACTTTCCCCCATGTGGTGGCACAGGTCAAGCTTCTTCCCCTTTTAAGGTTAAACAACAGTGTTGTATTGTGTAGCATTCTTTGGTCATTCATTTACCCACTGATGGACACTTGGGTGACTTCCGCTCCTTGGCTAGGGTATAATGTGAGATCTGAGATTCTTAGGCTAACACCCCAGCCCCACCCCTCTGTTTTTTGAATACTAAACAATTGTGGAAATTAGCTTTTGCTGAAGATGTGATCATGTTTTTAAGGAGTTCAGTCTCTGAATCAAAAGATTGTAAAGCTTTTCGCTGAGGTAACGAATGCCATTGAAGCAGCCACTCAGTTTGAATAACAGGACTGTTGAGTTGCTGTATACGCCGCTCATCAGTCAAAAGAAAAATACGTCCATGCTGTACACACCCTGCAGGCTTCTTTTCAAAGCCCCCACTATGGTGCACACAGCCTGCCTGCTTTCGGCATAAAGGAGGTGGGAGAGTAGGCTACATAAGACCTTGTCTCACAGAACCAGGAAGAATCCATTTAGCTACATGATTAAGGCTCGCTCACCCAATTTGTAAAGATTTTTGTCTTTATTCTTCTTAATTATGTATAGGTGTGTGCATCTCCACTAAATGCCGGTGCCCTCGCTTCAGATAACCCTGGTGCTGGAGTTGCAGGTGAGGATGAGCTACCTGCTCTGGGTGCTGGAGACTGAGCCTAGAGCATCTGGAAGAGTGGACAGTAATCGTCAACTGAGCCTTTACCCCAGTTTGTTTTTGTTTTGCTTTGCTTTGCTTTTGATTCTGGGACTGAACATAATGATGTGATTCCAAAGAGCGCTATTTCCACCATACCTAAGTGGGAATACGTCACATGCAGTGATATGCACTTATTAACCCCTTAGCCACCATTTCGCTCCTGTGATTGCCCATCGCTAGCCGGCTGGTTTATGTCTCTTTACTCTGTTACTCAAGAGGTTTCCTGTTTGTTTTATGTCCAGCCTACTGCTCATGTACAAAATCAAGAACCTTTAACTTCCATGTGACTCCTAGCCTCGGAGCCATCTCTCCATCTCCTCCCACCCGGTTTTTACTTGGAGTTGATCACTCGTCCATGTATTATGTGCTGATAAGAATCTAAGAGAGCTGGAAGTTTTTCTTCCAGGCAAGAGACGTTCTCAGGCCCTCAGCGTTGTATGGCCATGGATTAATAGTAGATATCTGGTGGTTTATTTTTGTATGTAAAACTATTTCAAAAGTGAAATGCGGAAGTTGTCTATGCTTCTGTGAATAACCACTCAGCCATGCTCCTGTAAGCAACACTAAATTAAACTCACCACTCACCCATGCTCCTGTCAGCAACACTAAATCAAACTCACCAGGTTTTCCCGGCACCACCCAAAAAGGCCATGAAAGGTAGAGGGGACTGGTTGGGAAGAGAAAAGCAGTTCATGAGAGGAGTGGGGACAAAGGAATGTGGATTAAAATATATCCAGGAATGAAAATGTCATAATGAAGCCCATCATTGTATATAATTAATACATGCTTATAAACCTATCATGCTGGTCACGTAGCTTAGTTGGGGGGGTGCTAATCTAGCATGCAGGAAGCCCTGGGTTACAGCCCACTGTGTCAGCAGGGAGTGGGGGGGGGTTGGCCTCACTTGCCAGGCCAGCATTCTGTAGCCGGATCTGAAGTTCAAGATCATCTTCAGCTACAGTGTGAGTCTGAGCCTGAGCTACATGAGACTTTGTCTTTTTTTGTTTTTGGTTTTTTTGAGACAAGGTTTCTCTGTATATCCTTGGCTGTCTTGGACTCACTTTGTAGACCAGGCTGGCCTCGAATTTACAGAGATACGTCTGCCTCTGCCTCCCGAGTGCTGGGATTAAAGGCGTGCGCCACCACACTGGGCTCCTTTTTTATTTTTTGGTTGGTTTTTTTTGTTTGTTTGTTTTTTGTTTTTTGTTTTGAGCCAGATCTTGATATATGACCCTGGCTGTGACCCTGGCTGGTCTCTTACTCAACAAGTACTCCAGGATGGCCTCATACAGCAATCCCCCTGCCTCAGTCTCCTGAGCACTAAGACTATAGGTATGAATGAAATACCTCCTCAGCTTTAAGTTCACTTTTGCTGATAGGAAACATTTTCTTTGAATCATAATTAGTGACGTGTTTTCACCTAATAAAATTACTTCATTTTACTCAGTGGTAATACTGAATACCAAATGTAACTATCATATTTTGTATTTATCAATACACATTATATGGAACTGTTCATATTATATATAATTAGCTGAATAAAATCCCTGGTTTTCCCACTTGGCTTTAAGTAGTTTTGTGTGTGTGTGTGTGTGTGTGATATAAGCACATGTCTGTGTGACTAAAGAAGGGTGCTGGTGTCATTTGTAGCCCTCTTATTTTGAGTCAGGGCCCCATGTGGAGCCCCAACCTAGTGTTTTGGTTGCAAGCCTAAGCCTTTAACAGCCGAGCCATCTCTCCTGCTCTGGAGTTTGTGTTTGTTATCTAAGCTGGCAGCCAGCATGCCCCATGCCCCAAGTACATGGTGATACAGACCTGTAATTCTGACACTTGCCAGACTTAGATAAGAGGATTGGCACAATCTGAGGCAAGCCTAGAATACATAATAACTTCCACACCTTCCTGAGATACAGAATGAAACCCCATCCAAGAAAATAAAATAGGGCTGATTATGATTATACAATTCACCAGCATACAGATGCACACATACTAGACAGATGATAGATAGATAGATAGATAGATAGATAGATAGATAGATAGATAGGTAATCTTGGGTCTGCAAGATGGCTCAGTGGCACTTGTTAGCAAATCTGACAACCTGAGTTCAACCCTGGGCCCCACATGGTAGAGAGAACTGACTTCAAGGTTCATCTACATGCGCGCGCGCGCGCGCGCGCGCGCATGTGTGTGTGTGTGTGTTGGTGTTGGTGTTGGTGTTGGTGTTGTTGTTTTGTTTTTTTCCGAGACAGGGTTTCTCTGTGTAGCTCTGGCTGTCCTGGAACTCTCTTTGTAGACCGGGCTGGCCTTGAGCTCAAAGAGATCCACTTGCTTCTGCCCTATCCCCAAGTGCTGGGATTAAAGGTGTGCGCCACCACACCTGACTATAAATGTGGTATTTTAAAAGTTGTCTCAGATTTATTGAAAATATACCATCGTGCCCTGCTCAGAATAGACTCAGACGGTTCCACGGGTATTTTGAAATTCATCCCATTCGTAGGCCAAATGACCTGCAGGGAGGAGAGACTGCCAGAGTCATTTTAGCATTTCCTTTGAGTCTGGATATACCTCAGTTATCTCCTGATCTAGGGCTGAAACCTCCGGAACATAATTATCTCTCATATCTTCCTTCCTCCTGAAACATGATAGAGCTTTCACAGGGCCTCTCTGAATCTGCTTCTTCAGATGTGTGAACAGCCCTCTCTCTTGTTTCAGAATTTCTTTTGAGTGGGGGGCAGATTGGGAGGCTGGTGCCCTAGGGGGCAAGGCTAGGGTGTAGGATGGGGTGCTGTGGACAGCCACACTACATGAGACACACAGTACAGTGATGATCTCCTCGGCTCTTTGTATAGAAGTCATTACCTGGGCCTGTGCAGTTACTTCACGCTGATGCCTTCTTCACAGTCTTCGTGTGAACTTGGGTTGTGTTGGCAGGTCTCCGGTAAAAAAAGGAATGTGGGGCTGGAGAGATGGCTCAGAGGTTAAGAGCACTGACTGCCCTTCCAGAGGTCCTGAGTTCAAATCCCAGCAACCACATGGTGGCTCACGATATGTAATATGTAATGTAATGTGATATGCCGTCTTCTGGCCTGCAGGTGTACATACAGACAGAGCAGTGTATACATAATAATAAATAAATCTTAACAACAACAAAAAAGGAACGTGGTTTGCTTGGTTGCTTTTTCTGGAAAGAGTGTATCTGTGTAGCCAGGGCTGTCCTGGAACTCTGTAGACCAGAGATCCTCTTGCCTCTGCCTCTGCCTCTGCTGGGATTAAAGGTATGTGCCACCACACCTGCCCAGCTTTTGTTTGTTTGATTGTTTTTTTTAGAAAAAAAATTGTAGAAGAGACACTACTGAGTCTCAAAGAAAAGAAGTAATTACAGTAAAAATTAGTTCTAAAAATTTTAGGATGTTTCAGAAAATTTTTCTCACCCTGGTGGCTAGATAAGGAGAGAAATGGTCTAAAGATAAGATTGCGCGTCACCTCCTAGAAATCAGAAACATGGAAGAGTGCCAGCAATAGGAAGAAGAAAACAAAAACAAAACCACACAGGATGTGGCTGGCTCTCAGCCTAGAGAGAAAGACCTGGAGGGTTCAGAGGAATGAGAAGACTGTTTAAGCCTCTCATGGGCTGAGAGTCATGAATTTTGTCACATAAAGCAGAGTTCAGTACTGAGATCATCTATGTAGAGACAAGATCCTTTTTAAAAAATATTTATTTATTATTATGTATACAATGCTCTGCCTGTATATACACCTGCAAGCCCGAGGAGGGCTTGAGATCACATTATAGATGGTTGTGAGCCACCATGTGGTCACTGGGAATTGAACTCAGAACCTCTGGAGGAGCAGTCAGCACGCTTAACCTCTGAGCCATCTCTCCAGCCCCCCAAGATTCTTTTTTTTTTTTAAATGAATGGGGTTTTGTTTGGTTGGTTTTGGAGATCTGCCTGCCTCTGCCTCCCAAGTGCTGGAATTATAAGTGTGCTCCACCACACCCAACTAAATAAGTGTTTTTTAGAGGCATATTCCCATTATGTTGCCCAGGCTTACCTGGAACTCACCATGTAGCCCTGGCTGGCCTCAAATTCAAAGAGATCTACCTGCTTTATATATATATATATATATATATACATATATATATATGTATATATATATATACTGAGAGATGGCTCAGCAGTTAAGAGCACTGGCTGCTCTTCCAGAGGTCCTGAGTTCAATTCCCAGCACCCACATGGTGGCTCACAATCATCTATAATGAGATCTGGTACCTTCTTCTGGCTTGCAGATGTAGATGCAGGCAGAACATTGTATATAAATAAATAAATCTCTTAAAAAAGAAAAGAAAAAAGTCATCTTGCCAGGTGGTAGTGGCACATGCCTTTAATCGCAACACTTGGGAAGGCAGAGTTCAAGGCCAGCCTGGTCTACAGAACAAGTTAATTCTAGGACAGCCAGGGTTACACAGAAATTGGTTTTTGTTTGTTTGAAGTAGAGTCTAGTTTAGTCGGAGCTAACCCTGAACACCTAGCCTCTCTGTCTACCTCCTGAGTGCTGGATTACAATCACATCCCATCATATCCAGTTTTAGGTGATTTATCAGTGGCAGCAGTTCCTGGAGATACATTGTTTAAAGGGTTTCAAAAAAACTTTGCTTCTTTTAGTTAATCAGATCTTAGGTTAGTTCCTGAGGTGCACTAGATAATAGGTAGAGGCTGATGAGATAAAACTACAGACCTGAGCTACAGAAATGACTTAATCATTACTTGCTGCTCTTTGTAGAGGACTGCCAAGTGTTGTGGAAGTTTTGGTTTGTATGTCAACATGTCTTTGTTTTAATTCCAGGTGTGAGATATGGGGGCTGCTCCAGTTTGTCCACAGTTGACAGTTGCCTCCTGGGACACTTAATGTTTGTCAGCTGTGAAGTGCCTCATGCAGGGACATAGTCTTTATGGTGGGGGGAGACAGACAGATGGGGGGGAAGGGAAGGAGGGGGAGAGAAGAGAGAGCGGGGATGGAGGTGGAGGAAAGGAGGGGGGACCAGAGACGGGGGGGGGGGGGGGGGCTTGGAGAAAGGAGGCAGCTGGTGTTTCCCCCTGCTGCTCCTGGCTGCTGGTGATGCAGGCTGACAAGAAGAACCTGGAGGCAGACTGACAGAAGGATTGGACTTGCCCCAGGGAACTGCAACCCCTCCTGTACCGACTTCCTTCCTCTCCTATCTGGTGTTGGGGTGTTGGAAAGAATTGGGGTGAAAGGAGAAAGAGATTTAAGGAACCCAAAATAAAAATCATTAAAAAAAAAACCAAACCAAAAAACCCACTAACACTGGGGTTTGGTTTCAAACACCTACATGGCAGCTCAAAATTGTAACTGTGGTTCCAGGGGATCAGACACATTTTTCTGGCCTTCATGGGCACCAGGTGTGCATATAGTACACAAATATCCATACAGGCAGGACATTCATATCCAAAAAAAAAATTAAAACAACAGTCTACAAGTCAAGGGCCTGAGGAATCCTTATCATACTAGGTCACAGTTCAGATACGGTGTTTTAACCATCAACAGCGTTTGGAGTCCTGATTGTGAGATTTTCAGGAAATTACAAGGTCACAACTGGGAAAGGAATAAAGTTAATCTCAAAGATTACATGAGGTTAGGCCTTAAATATGGTTGCTCTTTTAACACTCTTATTTGCTAAGGCTTGCCAAATGCCTCCTCTCAGAACTCAGGAGGCAGAAGCAGGAAGGTCTTGAGGCCAGCCTGGTCTACACAGGACAGCCAAGGATACACAGTGAAACACTGTTTCAAAGAAATCCAAACTAAAAACATTGATTTAAAGCTGACGCCTGGGACATTTTTGAGCTACTTCAGGTGTGTCTGTGCCTGGTGTTTTTAGAGATGATTGAGGAACAAGAACCATCCTTGTGGGGGAGGGGGAAAAGAACTATACTGAATGTAGTTGCACCTTCTCATGGGCTTGGGTACCAGAGTGAACAAAAAGAGGAAAATGAGGAAGTCGCTGAGCACCAGCATTACTCTCTCTGCTTCCTGATCTGCCCAGATGTGAACAACAGTGTGAGGCTCCGACCACCTTACCTTCCTTGGCTAACACTATCTCAATCATAAATCAGTCGTCTTTCCTCATGTTGTTTCATCACAGCAACAAGAAAAGTAATCATGGCCAGGCAGTGTTGGGTACCCTTAATCACGGCAGTTAGGAGGCAGAAGCAGGCAGATCTCTGTGAGTTCTGTTCCAGCCTGGTCTATAGAGCCAGTTCCCGGATTGCCAGGGCTACACAGAGAAACTCTGTGTTGAACCACCCGACCCCACCCCCTGTAAACGTTTTTTGTTTTGTTTTCTTTTTGAGACAGGACATTGTTAACTTGCCCAGGTTGGCTTCCAACTTGCTATACAGCCTAGGAAGATGCTGAATTTGCAATCCTCCTGCCTCAGCCTGGTGAGTAGCTAGGATTCCAGACTTAGTTTGAGATCCTCTATGATCCTGCCATCTCTGCTTCCAGAGTGCTGGGAGGTAGTACACCAGACCCATTTAGTGTTTTTGAGACGTGACCTAGAACTCAGTGGGTAGTTGAGAGCAAGACTCCCAAGATGCGAGATTATAAACTACGAACTTAATTGAAAAAGAATGAGTTAAGAATCTTAGTGGTGGAGAATCATAAGGTGCCATCAAATAATGAAAGCAGTTAAGAGACATGTGACACCAATGACAGGATTCTATGTTTTTCAGATAAACAGGAAGAGGACACCTTTCTTGCAGTACACCCAGTACCCATTACTGGCTTCCAGCAAACCTTAAAACCTTGTCTGTCTAATCACTAATTTCAATTAAATTATAGCTTGCCCCGACTGGCAGGGTGTTAGGAGGTGATGGAGTGTTGCAAAGTGAGTGTGTGTGTGTGTATGTGTGTGTGTGTGTATGAGTGCACAGGGTTTTGTTAGTAGCTCAGACCGGCCTTGAATCCACTGTTTAGCTCACAGAGGCCGAATTCGTGGCGATCCTCCTGGCCTTGGTCTCCCAAGTGCTGCGACTACAGGCCTGCCATGACGCACGACTTCACAAGGTTTTCTTTTTGTTTATTTTTATTTTTATTTATTTATTTGTTTATTGATATGATGGAGGGGGCCCGATCATCATCCTACAGTAAGTCACAGGTAGCCGTGGACGACGTGCTGCGGACATCCACGTCACCCTTCCCTCCCCAGCTGTGCGGAGCGCTGCGGGACTCGGACAACCCGGGGCCTGGCCTTCACCTGCGCCCCAAAACCGGTCTGCCCGGCTGCTCCCCGCCCCACCCGGGAGCGCCTCCCTAGCGGGCTGCGCAGGAGGGCGTGTGCCCGGAGCCAGGTTCCGTCGGCCCGGGCCGGCCTGATGCTGGTGCGGCTCCCGTGGAACCCGCTGGCGGCCCCCGCTTTGCCTCCCAGGATCCCCGGGGCCCGGCCGTCCCGCACCCCAACCCCGTGGGCGCCGCCTCGCTCGCTTGCTCGCAGCAGGCCCGCAGCCCCCGCGCAGCCTGCGGGAGGGGCGCGGCCTGGTCACGTGACGCTCGCAGCAGCCCGGCCCCGGTCACGTGGGCCGCGGCCACTGCGTCAGTCACAGTCCGGGCTGCGGGAGTCCAGTCGTCGCTGCCGCCACCGCCGCCGCCTCCTCCGCCGCCGCCGCCCCCAGCGGACGGGGCGGGGATCTCGGTGCCAGGGCCTCGTCAGCCCGCCCCCGCCCCCGGCCTCGGTCACCCGTCCCCGGCTCGGCCGTCATGGAGCGGGGCGGAACCCTGGCGTCCGCAGAGTGAGGTGCGCCGCCTCGGCTCCCCGTGGCCTCCGGATCCGCCGCCGCTGCCCCTCGCCCTTGGCCAGCCGGTCGCCGCCTCCTGGGCGGGCCGGAACGCGCGTCCGGTGAAGGTGCAGGCCGAGCGCAGCCGCCGCCGCCGCCGCCACCGCCGCGGTCGGGAGATGGTTCGGGCCTAGCGGAGCGGGGACTGGAGGTGAGCAGCAACCTGACTATGACTGACGTCTGGCTGAGGCGCGGCCGCGCCGCGGGGAAGGAGAGGCTCTGGCCGCTGACGCTGGCGGAGACCCGCGGGGGGCGGGGAGCCGGGGCGGGGAGGGGGGAGTCCGCTCGATCCGGCTTCGCCCGCCGTCTTCTTGTCCCATTTCCTCTCCAAAATAAATTTCAAACAAGAAAAATAATTAAAAAAAAAAAAAAGAGGCCAACCCATTCCCAACCAACATTCCCGACGCCCATCTTCTGGCCGTTTCTTTTTTTTTTTTCCCCTCCCGTCCTCCCATAGATTCGCTCGGCGCATTTATCCCTTGAAAAATGTATCCTTAGTCGGCCTCAAGTCATTCCTAGTTAAAGAGAAAATAGGCCCAGATTCTGGCTATCACCTCTCAAGTAGTTCTCGCCTGCCTTCTCGCGATCCTGCGCACCTCCCCCCTCCCCCACCCCCCTCTCCCCTCCACCGAAAGAAAAAAGAGGGGTGTGTGTTTGTGTGTGTGTGTGTAATTTCCGTCCTTGATGGTCGATGGGGTTTTGAGTGAAAAAAAAAATAATAATAATGGGACCCTGGCTTGAAGCGTTCCTCCCGGTCGGGATGGGCCTGGTACCTGGCGGTCGCGATGGCCGGCCTTTGGGTATTGATGTTTAGGCCTCTCCTCCAGCTAGCTGCCTGAGCTCGGCTTAATCTCGTAATTGACGTCAGTGCTTTGTTCCTTCCACTTTGCTGTTGCTTCCACTCTCTGAGAACGGATCGTGGGGGTACAGGAGCCCCAGGGTGCCTCTGTGTGTGTGTATATGTGTGTCCGTCCGTCCGTCCATCCTTAGCCTTTTCATTCACAGATGACACCTTTGAAGGGAGTCGAGGGCTCTCCCCCCGCGCCCCTCCCCCCCGATCTAAAAATGGTTGTGAGTGAAGTTCGAACCAAGACAGAGAGTTCGATTCAGCGTTCTCCCGAGTTTCGTCAGTTGCAAGTCAGAATTCTGCTTTTTCTTCCCCGCTGAGATTTTTAAACTGAAGCGAGCCCCCTTTCCAGTGCCGGAATCTAAGCTCTAGGTGCCCGTGAATAGGCTGTTTGTGTGACATTTAAAATGTGTGCTTTTTGTGGGGCCGAGGGGGTTGGGGGGGGCGCACTCAGATTGTGAAATGCTTAAAGCTTTGTTTCCATATTGATTCTGCGGAGCTTATAAAATCTTTGTTTGACGGTCCTTTTAACTTACCAGAATTGAAATGTTTATGAGATCCTTCTTAATTCGAAATTTAATGAGAAGCCGATGTGGACCGAGAGGAAGCCTAGAATCATCTTTGGTCATATATACATAAAGAAGTGTTGGCAAGTGGCCACTTGGTTTTTAACAAAGCTGGCTTCTTCAACTCCTTCAGGTTTATGTTCCGTAGTCATCACTGCATTTCTCCAAACAAAAGCCTCAAAAAGTTATTTTTAATTGCTCTTCATGACGAACTTCCTGAAAACCTAGAAGTAGTATTGCTTGTTGTTGTTGTTCGCTTTTTGTTGTTTTGTTTTGTTTTCTTTCTTTTTTTTAATTAAGTCCAGCAGTTGTCATTCAGTTTGTGGTCATTTGCAGCCTGATTTTTCTTAGCTCTGTAGGAACAGTAGGCACATTTTACTTTAAGTCAAATTTATCTTCATGTGGAGACAAGGTGTAGGGTGTCTTAAGAATAGCCAATAGCCAAATCTTTACTGCTTGGTTGGGGTGGGCTTCCCTGTGTGTGGTTTGGAAGGATCTGGGCAGTTTAGCGGAGTTGTGGGATTAATTCCTAACAAGGGATATTTATTTCAGTAAATGTTCCGTTTGCCACACAGTCTTACATTCAGATTCATGCGTTCTCTTCTGTGTTCAGGTTACCATATCTCTTTTGGAACAATGAATTCATTTGCATGTTGTAATTTTCTTAAAGGTCTATTGTAGTGTCTTTAGAATGAGTACCTTGTTTATTCTAACTCTTTATCTTCTCCAGTATTTATGTAGTTAGCTTGAATTTGATAGCATATTGAAGTTGAAATTGTCTGTTTATCGGATCTAAGATTTTACAGATAACCTAAAGTTATGTGAGCAAGTGATCAGTAGTTGAAAGGGGATTGGCTTCAAAAAGTGCTGTGGAAGATCAAGAATGCAAAAAGTTATGGATCTTAATTTTTTTTGAGGGAATAAGGTAGACGTCATGGCTTTATGTGTACCTGAGAGGAACAAAGAAAACGGGAATTTAACAGGTATTTCTTCTTTTTGACTACTATTGGCTTAGAATGGAGTCCAAAATGTAGGAAACCTTCCCTTTTCTTTGTAGTACTTTTCAGAAAAATCAAAGGTTTTTATTTTGTTTTGTTTGTTTTTGAGACACAGTCTCAAAAGGTATCCCTGACTGGACTGAACCTTGCTGTGTAGACCAGGCTGGCCTTGAACTCCCAGAGCTCCACTTGTCCTGCCTCCCAAATGCAGAGATGAAAGGTTTGTGCCACCTGATTTTAAAGAGATATTCTTTTATTAAAGAGTTATTTATTATATATACAGTGTTCTGCCTACATGTATACTTGCACAGCAGAAGAGGGCATCAGACCTCGTATAGATGGTTGTGAGCCACTATGTGATTGCTGGGAATTGAACTCAGGACCTTTGGAAAAGCAGCCAGTGCTCCTAACCTCTGAGCAATCTCACTAGCCTCCAAAGAGGTATTAGTAAGTATTGAGGACACAACCTGAACCCAGAAGCCTCAGATTGGTTGCAGTCCTCCTTTGGCTTCCCGGATTGCCAAGGTTTACAAACATGCTCCACTATGCCAGGCTTCTGGGTTGTTTGTTTTTGTTGTATCTCTGTTCCACATACATTCTAGATTTAAAAAGTAAAAACCAAAAAACCCCAAAACAAGCAAACAAAACCTTTGCTGCATATTATAAAGGTTTCACAGCCCTCACATTTAAAAAATCAAAAGATTTTTTTTTTTAAATGTATATGAGTACGCTCTCTTCATGCACACCAGAAGAGGACACCAGATCTTATTATGGATGGTTGTGAGTCATGTGGTTGCTGGGAATTGAATTTAGGACCTCTGGAAGAGCGGCAAGTGCTCTTAAGTGCTGAGCCAACCCTCATATTTTTACTGTTTCCTTTTTCATTTCCTCTGATAAATTGAAACAATGATTTCATTTCTGGGAGGCTGTTTGCCTGTCTCAGTTATTGTGAAATACTTTGTAGTTAAAGGTTCAAGACTAAGTAGCTATACTTCTGTTGTAACTTTGTGTTTGTTCATTCGTTTTTAGTACCCCTACGGCCTTGTTGTAACTCAGTCCATCTTGGTGTATTTGAAGTGACACTATCTAGTACGTGGGATAGTAATAATAAATATTCCTGTTATTAACGCTTGCCTTACCACCTGATCTATTTTGTCTTGTTCATTTTCACTGACAGTTTTGTTTGTTTTGTTTGAAACAAGCTCCTGTGTTAACTTTGGCCCCAAAGTTTCAGCTTTGTGCCTTAGCCTCTTATAGACATGCACAACCACACCTTGAGATTTTTGTGGTACTGTCATACAGGGAGAGGGAAAGCAGAGTAAATTTAGTTTTATCTTAATATTGGATTTAGAAAAAATTTGTTTTTAGGGTTTTTGTTTGTTTGTTTGTTTTTATGTGTTTAGCCTTGGCTGTCCTGGGCCTGATGTGTAGACCTGGCCTCAAACTCAGAGATCCCCCTCCCTCTGCCTCCCGAGTGCTGGGATTAAAGGCCTGTGCCACCATACCTGCTCTTTTTTAGTTTTGTTTTAGTTTTTCGAGACAGGGTTCCTCTGTGTAGCCTTGGCTGTCCTGCACTCGAATTGTAGACCAGCCTGGCCTTGAACTCACACTGTTCTACCTGCCTCTGCCTTCCGAGTGCTGGGATTAAAGGTGTACACCACTACGCTGGCTTAAAAATAACATTTTTTGAAACAGGATTTCAAACAGCCCAGACGGTCCTTAAACTGATATTTGTGGCTGGTGCTGGCCTTGGATTTCTTTTCTTTTCCTTTAAATAATTATTTCTTTTTATTTTATGTGCATTGGTGTTTTGCCTGCGTGTATTGTCTGTGGGTGTTGTCAGATCTTGGAGTTACAGACAGTTGTGAGTTAGTTGCCTTGTAGGTGCTGGGAACTAAATCCAGGTCCTGTGGAAGAGCAGTCAGTGCTCTTAATCTGAGCCATCTCTCCCGCCCTAGATTTATTTATTTGCTTTTCTTCTTTTTCTTCTTCTTCTTCTTCTTCTTCTTCTTCTTCTTCTTCTTCTTCTTCTAGATTTATTTATTTGCTTTTCTTCTTTTTCTTCTTTTTCTTCTTCTTCTTCTTCTTTTTTTTTTTTTGAGACAGGGTTTCTCTATGTTATCTTGGCTGTCCTGGACTCGAACTCACAGAGATCCACCTGCCTCTGCCTCCTGAGTGCTGGGATTAAAGACGTGTGCCACCTTGCCCGGCCTTTCTCTTAACCTCTGAGCCATCTCTCCAGCCCTGGATTTGTTTATTTACCCCTTCCTTTTTATTTTTTATTTTTTCCCTCTCTCTTTTTGTTTTTGTTTTTCTGGGTATTACAAAAATTTATTTAGAAAATTATTTCATATGAAAGTGTGCTTGACCCAATTTTGTACCCAACAAGGCCTTTGGGGAGGGATGTGGGCTCCTCTGCTGAAGAGCCGTTGTGTAGACTCTTTCCACGGCTTGTGAGATGATGATTCTGGTTTCTCGCATGACCACCATTCTGATGGTATTCTTTAGCCCACTAGTTGCCATCTTGACACACTCGCCAATCGCAAGATTCATAAAGGGATTAAAGCCCCATCGTCCATAAATTTCTTCAGTTCAGGAAGATGGGCCTTGCTCATGGTGACTCCTCCATCTGACTTAGCATGATGCAAACGAGATTATTGACCTGGCCTTGAGTTTCCTTTCTTACATTTTTGTATTTGTTTTTTTTTTCGAGACAGGGTTTCTCTGTATAGTCCTGGCTGTCCTGGAACCCTGTTGACCAGGCTGGTCTCAAACTCACAGCTATCCACCTGCCTCTGCCTCCCAAGTGCTAGGATTAAAGGCATGGGCTCTGGCCTTGAATTTCTGATCCTTTTGCATCTACCTCTTAAATAGTGGGATTATTGTGGGATACTATAGTTTAAATTTTGTGGTTTTTTTTTTTTTCTTTTTAAAAATTTGTTTTATTTTGTTTTGAGACAGGGTCTCACTATATATCTCAGGATGTCCTGGAACTAATGGAGCTCTGCCTGCCTGTCTCTCCCGTACTGGCATTAGAGATATTCACCACCAAGCCAGACCTTTAAACTTCCACAGTCTGGATTGTGCTGTGTATCCCTTTAGTTTCATGTAGTATGTAATATGTTCTTCTGTTCCCTATATTTTCTTTTCTTTTCTTTCTTTCTTTTCCTTTTTTGTTTTTGTTTTGTTTTGTTTTGTTATTTTAAGACAGGGTTTGTCTGTGCAGCCTTGGCTGTCCTGGACTCGCTTTGTAGACCAGGCTGGCCTCAAACTCACAGAGATCCACCTGCCTTTGCCTCCCTGAGTGCTTGGATTACAAGAGTGGGCCAGTGTGTCCAGCTCATACTTGAATTTTTTTTTTTTTGGTTTGTTTTTTGTTTTTCGAGATAGGGTTCCTCTGTGTAACCTTGGCTGTCCTGGACTCACTCTGTAGACCAGGCTGGCCTTGAACTCACAGAGATCAGTCTGCCTCTGCCTCCCGAGTGCTGGGATTAAAGGCGTGCGCCACCACACCTGGCCCCGTTTTCTTCTTCTTTGGTTGCTGCTAGCTTTCCATTTCTGTGACAAAATGTTTTGAGTTAAACAACTTTAAAAAGAGAAAATGTTTTCAGGCACGTTAGTACACATCTTTAATCTTAGCATTTCTAGAGACAGCAACATGTGGATTTCTGTGACTTTGAGGCCAGCCTGGTCTACATAGTGAGTTCCAGGCCAGCCAAGGCTATAATGATGAGACCCCCTGTCTCAGAGAGGAGGAGTGTGAGGGGAGGGGAGAAAGGAGAGGAGAGAGAGAGATATATTGATTGATTTCAGTGCTTGTTTATTTTTTTAAACTGATAGTTTTGGGACTGTAGTAAGGGAATATTTCATAGTAGAAAGTCATAGTGACAGAAGCCAATTCACTTTATGGCAGCCATGAAGAGAAAGGGAGGGAAAGGAATGAAGGAAAAGAGGAAGAAGGGAGGGAAGGAGGCCCACAAATATTGAGTATCTGTAACTTCTTTAAGGAAATTTCCCTAATGACCCACTTTGCTTTCACTAGGCCCTGCCTTCTAAAGCCTCTGCCATCCCTAGTGATACAGACTGGGGATTAGGCTTTTAGCACAGGAGCCTTTGGGGACCATCTAGGCCAAAACTATAAAATCTGTTACCTTAAAAAGAAAGAAAGAAAGAAAGAAAGAAAGAAAGAAAGAAAGAAAGAAAAGAAAGAAGGAAGAAAAGAATCTGTTATCTTTAAGTTAGAATTCTTTCATTTGAATATCCCTCGTAGATTATATGGTAGGCACTTTAGTTTGATACACACCTAACTAAAGAAAAAGGAATTAATTTGAATATCTCAAGAAATGTAACAAAGATGATAAGCCATAGGAGGACAGGAAGAACCCAAGCATGATTACATCTAAGGGCCTTAATGTGTTCGGGAGTCTGTCTGTCTGTCTGTCTGTCTGTCTTTCTTTCTTTCTTTCCTTTGGGAGTATTTCTTTTATCATCTGAGATGTATTCAATACTGTTTTCTTTTGCTGCAGATTGACTACAGCACTTGAATCGGAATTGAAAATCTTAGATTTCCTGTTATTACAGAAAGTATAGGCCTGACTCCCAGTCCCAAATTAATTTTCACTTTAGTGGTCTACCTTGTAATAACATACTTCATCAGCTACATCACATGAAAGAAATGGAGTAAAAGGGATTCTATACCCTTTATTTCATGTATTTAAAAAATTTTTTTTTAAATTTAGTTTTATTTTATGTGCATTGGTATGTAGGTGTCGGATGCCTTGGAACTGGAGTTACAGACAGTTGCGAGCTGCCATGTGGGTGCTTGGAATTGAACCCAGGTCCTTTGGAAGAGCAGACAGTGCTCTTAACCACTGAGCTATCTCTCCAGCCCCCTCATGTATATTTAATACACATACACAATCCTGCTTTTTCCCATATAGAATACTTTTTTAATGGGTTTTTTTTGAGACAGTGTTTCTCTGTGTAGACTTGGCTGTCCTGGACTCACTTTGTAGACCAGTTTGGCCTTGAACTCAGAGATCTGCCTGCTTCTGACTCCCGAGTGCTGGAATTAAAGGTGTGCACTAGCACGCCAGGCCTGGAGTACATTTGCATGCCTTTAATTTCAGCAGAGGCAGGTACATCTCTGTAAGTTCAAGGCCAGCCTGGTCTATGAAGTGAGTCCAGGACAGGGCTGTTATACAGAGAAATCCTGCCTTGAAAAACCAAAAACTGGTTTTGTTAGGTTAGGTTTGTTTTTGTTTTGCAGTATTGAAATTGAACTCAGGGTTTATGTATGGTAGGCAGGTGTTCTTCCCCTGAGCAACCTCTACATTTCTGAAATAAATTCTCGCAGGGAAGGAATTAGGTATTATACTAAAGCTTATACTGATCTTGTTCTTTCTGGACACACAGTAATAAAGCCATATGAAATAAGCAGCAAGTTTATTGACTTTCTTGCAAATAGAGTGACTTCTTTGGTTAGCCATGTAAATGTTTTCTGTCCTGTCAACTAAGAGATCTTTTTCTTTTTTTTTTTTCTTTTCTTTCTTTTTTTCTTTTTTCTTTTTTCTTTTTTGTCTTACATTAAAATTAACAGTAAAGGGATATTTGGAGAGTTTAGGTGAGGACAGTTCTAGGTTGTACAAGGGTCACCGAACTATGGCCAGTAGACCCAACGTAACCTGTTGCCTGTTTTGTGCAGCCTATGAGGTAAGAATGGCTTTTATATTTTTATTTTGTTTTTTGTTTTTAAATAGTAACAAGAGTAAAAATATTGTTATTTGGGAAGAGAATATTATAGGGAATTCAAGTGTAGTATCCATAAATAAGATTGTATTGGAACCCAGTCAAACCATTTGTTTATGTATTGTCTATGGGTGGATTTTGCTGCTCTAAGAACAGAGTTGAGTAACTGACTATGGACTGCCAAACCTAACATACTATCTGGCCTTAAAAAGATTTGATGGTTCTTGCTTTAGTAGATCAAATGAACTATAATGGATAGATATGAATGGCTTTAATGTAAGTTACAAGGTCCCTAGTTTACTGTAGTGACTATGGGGGGGTTGTTTATAGGATATATATGTGTGTGTGTGTATATATATATATATACACACACACACATATACAGTATTTAGATATATATATTGTATATACATAATATACATTATATAATATAGTAGATACCTTATATGTAATATTGAATATTATAACATTTGATACTGAATAGTGTATATAATATTTATATTTATATAGCACATTAGGCATTATAGTACCATCAGGTATGGTCTGGCCATTGTCTTAGCTGTCTGCTGTATTCTTAGGGTAGGGTCATGCTGTACATGTCTGCTTGTAGTAGCTCTGTGAATCAGGATGAAATTCAGAAAAACTGAAGTTGAGATAAGACTAGAAGCTGGTCAGAACACCATGTTAATATTAATGCCTTCACCTCCAAATTATATTCTTTTCTTTGCTCTGATTAAGACCATCACTGTTGTCAACTTTTCCTTCATCCTGTTTTACTTCTCACATCGGACTGATATCCAAGATTTTATTTCCTTAACATATTTAAATCTGACACTCCCCCCCCACAGGGTTTCTCTGTGTAGCCTTGGCTGGACTCATTTTTGTAGACTAGGCTGGCCTCGAACTCACAGAGATTCGCCTGCCTCTGCCTCTCGAGTGCTGGGGTTACAGGTGTGCACCACCAAAACCCAGCCTGACCCCTTTTCAAGATTAGGTTAAGTCTTTATTTGTTAACACTCTTTTCTGTTTTTAAAACTTTATTTTTGCCAGGTGATGATGGTGCACGTCTTTAGTCCCAGCACTGGGGAGGCAGAGGCAGGTGGATCTCTGAGTTTGAGGCCAGCCTGGTCTACAGAGTGAGTGTAAGGACAGCCAGGGCTACACAGGGAAACTGTCTTGAAAAACAAAACAGTGCTGGAGAGATGGCTCAGAGGTTAAGAGCACTGACTGTTCTTCCAGAGGTCCTGACTCAATTCCCAGCAACCCTGTGGTGGCTCACAATCTATAATGTGATCTGATGCCCTCTTCTGGCCTTCAGGTGTATGTGCACGCAGAGCACTGTATACATAATAAATAAATATTTAAAAAAAAACAAAACAGAAATGTTTATTTTTGTTTTTATTACCATATTATCTAAGGCTTATTGAGCAGGAATGAGTTTCATGAAACTTCTGAAGGAAGACTTTATAGCCTCATTTTTTTTTTTTTTTGGTTTTTCGAGACAGGGTTTCTCTGTGTAGCCTTGGCTGTCCTGGACTCACTTTGTAGACCAGGCTGGCCTTGAACTCACAGCGATCCACCTGCTTCTGCCTCCCGAGTGCTGGGATTAAAGGCGTGCGCCACCACTCCCGGCTATAGCCTCATATTTCCTTGGAACTTTTTTCTTTTTTCTTTCTTTCTTTCTTTCTTTTTTTTTTTTTTGCCATGTTTAGATTTTGTTATTTATTGTGTTTTGCTGTCTCAGTGCATTGCACTAATGACTTTGTAGTGGTTTCAGCTGGGAAAGATGTTGGATAAAATTGGATTATGACATGGAGTGTGTTATTTATTGCAGGTAGAATAGGTCCAGAGGAAGTCTGGCTTAGCACTTAGACATGCTTTTGATGTATGTGGAGTTGGTCATCTTTGTAGTTAATAAACTTTGAAACAATTTATTTCCATAGAGTGTTGGTTACAAACTTTAGCAGTGATACTAGAAACACAGTTGGGCCATAATCATAAATGAAAAAAGTGGCCAGTTATGGTGGTGCACACCTTTAGCCCCAGCACTCAGGAGGCAGAGGCAAGCTGATCGCTGTGAGTTCGAGGCCAGCCTGGTCTACACAGCGAGTCTAGGACAGCCAAGGCTACACAGAGAAACCCTGTCTCAAAAAACCAAAAATAATAAATAAATAAATAAATAAATAAATAAATGAAACAAGTGGAGCTCCACAATTCACAGGTAAAGAAAACTCTTTACATCACTAGCCAGGCATAGGGATGTATAGTGACCCATAGCTATCATCCCAGTGGATGGAGTCAGGAGGACTAGCAGTTGAAGGCCACTTTGAGCTATGTGAAAATGCCTCAAAAGAACACAACAATAAAATCTGACCAAAAATTATCAGCTAAAGCTGGGAGTGAAGGCATAAGCCTATGATTCCAGCATATTGGGAGGCTGGAGTAGGAAGATGATAAACTTGAGGTCAGGCTAGACTAGTAAGACTGTCACAACACCACAATACAACCTTAGAAGCTGATATGGTATTATGAGATTGGAATTCCATGAACTAGTGTATAAAGGCTTACAGTTATTATTATTGAGACAGGATTTCTCTGTGTAAAGTCCAGGCTGTCCAGAACTCATATTGTAGACCAGGCTGGCCCCAAACCCAAAGAGAGCCACTTGCCTCTGCCTCCTGAATGCTGGGATTAAAGTCATGTGCCACCATGTCTGACTAAGTTTTTTTGGTTTTTTGAGACAGGGTTTCTGTGTGCAGCCCTGGCTATCATGGACTCGCTTTTGTAGACCAGGCTGGCTTCGAACTCACAGAGATCTGCCTGCCTCTGCACCTGGGATTAAAGGCGTGTGCTACTACCACCTTGCTCAAGGTCATTCTTAACTACAAGTCTAGTTTGAAGCTATCTTGGACTACACATGACCCTATCTGAGACAACAAGCAATCCATATCAATTTATGTATGCATGCACATATGTATTTCTATGTTCAGATATCCTGGAGAGGCAGCATTTATTTGTATTTAATATTTGAGAACATGGTTTTACATGGTTGTTGTTTCTTTTTTTCTTTCTTTTTCCCTTTTTGGAACAGTGTCTCTCCATTTATCCCTGGTTATCCTGGAATTTACTACGTAGGCCAGGTTGGGATTAAAGACATGCACCGCCATTGCCCAGCAAGCATAAGGGGTTAAGGAAAAGTAAAATTTGATTCTTTGTGTCCATTTTTCTTTTTCTTGTTTTATTTTGTTTGTTTGTTTTAGGAGACAGGTATTTTCTGTGTAATAGAGCCCTGCCTGTCCTGGACTCACTTTGTAGACTAGGCTGGTCTGGATCCATCTACCTCTGCTTCCTGAGTGCTGGGATTAAAGGCATACACCACCACTACTGGTGCATTTTTCCTTTTTAAAACATAGCCTAGGCTAGCTTTGAACTTTCTGGTTGAATGTCCTGCCTCTTCTTCCTGAGTGCTGGGATTACAAGTGTGTGCCATCATTCCTGGTTGTGCATGGAATTCTTTTGTATATATATATACATGCTAGTTTTCTTTTAGGTATTAACTTTCAAAACAATTACCATAAAAACAAGATGTTCAGAGTGTTATTATTCTTTCTTTTTTTTTTTTTTTTTTTTTTTTTTTTTTTTGGTTTTTCAAGACAGGGTTTCTCTGTGTAGCCTTGGCCATCCTGGACTCACTTTGTAGACCAGGCTGGCCTCGAACTCACAGCGATCTGCCTGTCTCTGCCTCCCGAGTGCTGGGATTAAAGGCGTGCACCACCACGCCCGGCCTCAGAGTGTTATTATTAATGCTTGTGTTGCATAATAATTGTAGGACAAGGACCCTCTCACTTTTATCAAATATAATCCAGATTCTTAGGAAATGGAATGTTATCTGTGGATAGAAAAGAGTACATGGTATTCTGAAACCCAACCTTTAGTGAGTACTCCTGACATATTTTGCCTTTTGATGCAGTAACACTTTAGTGTTACTTTATAAAAATCGCAGTTTGTTTAGAATTTCTGTATGCTAGTCACCGAGGTAAGCATTGGAGGGAAGAAAGTAGAACTAAAATAATAGCCATATTACTTGTTCTCCAGAGCTTATGATATGGGAGTGGATTCCTACTAAGGAGATGGAGTAATAGTAAATACGGTAACTCTACTGGAGGGAAGTGCTAAGTGCCAAATGAAATACAAAGAAAACTTTGGGGAGTAAGTGATTTTAGTGACACAGTAGTCTTAGAAGGTTCTTGGAGGAAGTGAGTATATGCTGGGGTATTAGAAACTGGGAGAATGAAGGAAGGACTTTCATCTGGGTAAAGAGAATAGTCTGAGTAACAGACCTGGATCTGAATGCATGTAGGTTATTTTCAGGTCCATAGTGTTTTTCTTTTCTTTTCTTTTCTTTTCTTTTCTTTTCTTTTCTTTTCTTTTCTTTTCTTTTGTTCTTTAGTTTTTTTGGAGACAGGGTTTTTTCTCTGTGTAGCCTTACCTGTCCTGGACTCACTTTGAAGACCAGGTGGCCTTGAACTCACAGGGATCTGCCTGTCTCTGCCTCCCAAATGCTGGGATTAAAGGCATGCGCCACCATGCCTGGCTCTCATAATTTTTTTTGAAACTATGTGTGTGTGTGTGTCTGTATCTCACCCTGGAACTTGCTTTGTAGACCAGGCTGGCCTTGAACTCATAGAAATCTGCCTGCCTCTTCCTCCTGAGTGTTGGGATTAAAGGTGTTAGACACTACCACCCAGCCAGACTTATAAAATTTCAAGGGTTTATAAATTAGGTTAAGTTGAATTGTGAATATTTTAAAATCTTAAAGTGAAAAATTTGGACTTAGGTTTTCTATAGAGCAGAGTGGCTTTCTTGTTCTTAGCACAAGCTGGCTAAGAACTGATCCTCCTACGTCTACCTCCCCAGCAGGAACATGAATGAATATATGTTACAAAAGTCTCAAATGAGACAACCTTTTTTGTTTTGTTTTGGCTTTTGTCCTTTTGAGACAAGATCCATCTATGTAACCCAAGCTGGTCTGGAGTTCTCTATGTAAACCAGGCCAGCCTTGAGCTCACTGGATCTGCATGCCTCTGCCTCTTCAGTGCTCAGATGAAAGATGTGTACCACCATACCCAGCATTACCCTGACCTTAAAAAAATACAGTAAATGCTGATGGGTAGGGTTAAAAGGGTTCATTAGAGAGGAAGAAGTTGAAGTTGCTGCAGAGCTGGCAGGAACTGGTAAAGATCCAGAAGATAGTGAGTTGCGGGAGATGAGCTTTTGATAGGAAGAATTATTTCCTTGTTGTTCTTTGTAGCCAGGCGGAAAGAAGATTATTTAGATGATGATATTCTCAGAACTGATAGTTAAGTGCTGAGAAGGTATAGTTTCAGATTTGTTATTTCCTTATTTTCCCAGGAAAGGGTTTTTCTGTGTAATAGTCCTGCCTGGATGTCTTGGAGCTCTCTTTGTAGATCAGGCTGGCCTGGAACTCACAGAAATCCATTTGCTTCTGCTTCCTTAGTGCCAGATTACAGGCGTGCACCACCACCACCTGCTTGTTGTTTTCAAGACAAGGTTTCTCTGTGTAGCCCTGGCTGTCCTGAAACTGGTTGTGTAGACCAGGCTAGAATTAAACTTAGAGAAGTCCACCTGCTTCTTGGCCTTTGAGTGCTGGAATTAAAGCTGTTCACCACTACACCTGACCCCTGTCTTTAATTTTTTATTTTTATCTTTTATTTTTTAGGTTTTTTGAGACAGATTTCTGTGTAGCCTTGGCTGTCCTAGATTGACTTTGTATACTAGGCTGGTCTTGAACTCACAGTGATCCGCCTGCCTCTGCCTTCCAAGTGCTGGGACTAAAGACATGCACCACCATGCCCAGCCCTGTCTTTAAATTTGTTTTGTTGTTGTTGTTGTTTTGTTTTTTGAGACAGGGTTTCTCTGTGTAGCCTTGGCTGTCCTGGACTTGCTTTGTAGACCAGGCTGGCCTTGAACTCACAGTAATCCACCTGCCTCTGCCTCCCGAGTGCTGGGATTAAGGTGTGTGTGCCACTACACCCGGCTCTGTCTTTAATTTTTAATATTCTAGGTGGTTTTTTTTTTTATCTTTGTCTCATAAGAGAAAGTAATTTGTGGAATAGTTAGGATGAGGGAAAGTCATAAGACTCAATGGATACTTTGGAAATAGGAAAGAGAAAGTCTGTGCAACTTTTAGGAAGCTTTGAGACCTGGTTGAAAATGATTTATGAGACAGGATAATAGAAATTTGAAGTGTACAAAAAGAAAAACAAAAAAACTGAAAGAAAAATAGAAATTTGATTGAGAGCTGGACATGGCCGGGCACACTGGGAGGCAGAGGCTGGTGGATCTCTGTGAGTTTGAGGTCAACCTGGTCTACAAAGCAAGTCCTGGCCAAAGGGGTTGGGGGGAAGAGCTGGGTATGGTGGTACAAATCTGTTGTTTAGGACTTGGGAAGTGGAGCCACGAGGACCTCCTGGCCACCCTGAGCTCCTCAGCCTGGCCTATATGAGACTCCAACTTAAAAAAAGAAAGTTTTGATTAAGAAAATAGAAGTGGCAGCTGGAGAGACGACTCGGTGCTTAAGAGCACTGGCTCTCCAGAGGACCCAAGGGTCGGTTCCTCGCACTCACATGGTAGCTCATGCCTGTAACTTTAGTTCCAGGGGACCTGGCACCTTCACACAGACATACATGCAGGCAAAACACCAATGAACATAAAATTGAAAAAAGAAAATAGAATGACAGGCCAAGGAGATAACTCAGTGAGAAAAGTTCCCCAGGATTGGTGAAGGAGGAGGGCAGGCAGATCTCTGGAGCTCCTCTGTTCAATGATAAATTGTGGCTCAAAAAATAAGGTGAAAAGAGATTGAGAAAGTCACCCAAAATTGACCTCTGACTCCACAGGCACATATGCACATATTCACATTAACAAATACAACACACACAACAGGGGGAAAAAAAGCTATAGAATTGTTATCTTTGTTTTTATAACTTTTTGTATTTTACATCTGAAGATAAAGCTCAGTAGTGGATTTTTTTTAACTGTAAACTGTGTATCTTCTCAGCACTGCTTTTGGGCAAGAGCCCTTCTGTACAAACGACTGTCTTGGGACCTGATGTTTCGTCAGTTTGGCTTTGATCTCCAGCTGTGCACTCTTTGTTTCCTTACCAGCTAGGCAGTGATCTCTTCACAAGTTCTCAAGGGTAGAGAAATCGTGCAAATGAGGCCAAAAGGGTTTCTGGGTCCATGAGGCTTTGTACATTGTGGTGAAGATAAAGTATCAGTTGTTTCAAAATAATTGAAATATCAACTCAACTCTCATTTTGACTTTTTGGAGTTTAAACATCAATCTGGTAGTTGAATAGTCTTATTTTTAGTAGTTTTAAGACAGAGGGGGTGGAGGCGTAACAACAGAATCTTAACTTCACTTGAAATGGGCATGTTAAAGCAACATTTTATTTACTCGTTTGTTTATTTAGAGGCAGGGTCTTTCTGTACAGCTCCAGCTGTCCTGGAACCATGTTTGCCGTGCCAGCTAAACTCACAGCGACCCACCTGCCTCTGCCTTCCAAGTACTGGGATTAAAGGCTTGCACCACCATGCCTGGCCCAACATATTTTATTTTAAACTATTTAAAAATCTTAATTTAGGGGCTGGAGAGATGGCTCAGAGGTTAAGAGCACTGACTGCTCTCCCAAAAGTCCTAAGTTCAATTCCCAGCAACCACATGGTGGCTCACAACCATCTATAATGAGATCTGGTGTCCTCTTCTGGTGTACATGTGTGTGTGCAGGCAGAGTATAATAAATAAATCTTTTAAAAATAAATAAAATCTTAGTTTAAAAATTATAAAATTAATGTCATTATTTATATAAAAAGAATATTTCTGATTTATTGGTAATGCTATATTTAGATTTTTATCTTTACCATATGCTTCTTGTGGTTTTTTTTGTTCTTTTTTTTTTTTTTTTTTTTTTTTTTTTTTTTTTTTTTTGAGACACAATTTCTCTGTGTAGCAGAGCTCTAGTTGTCTTGGACTCAAGTCATAGATCAGGCTGGCTTTGGCTTTGAATTCATAAAGATCCACCTGCCTCTGCCTTCTGAAAACTGGGATTGAAGGCGTGTGCCACCATGCACTTGGCTTCTGATTCCTTTTCAGGCTAGAGCGATGGCTCGGGGGTTGAGAGCACTGGCTGTTCTTCCAGAGGACCCAGGTCCAGTTCCCAGCACCCACATGGCAGCTCACAACCATTCCTAGTTCTGGTTCCAGGAATCCAGTGCCCTCATCGGCTTCATATAATCCTACAGGCATGTGGGCACATAAGCTCACACAATCACTCACAGAAACACATAAAAAAGATAATGTATTATACATACACAGTGTGTTTATGTGCAAATATATTCACCCCTGTTGGATTGATTATGGGGAAACACAAATAGCATAAAATTGTATCATTTTATGTATACAGTTTATGGTATATTCACAGCTGTACAACAATCAACAGTATCCTTTTCAGCCTGGCATGATGATGTGCGCCTGTAATCCCGGCACTCAGGGAGGTAGAGGCAGGTGGATCACTGTGAGTTTGAGGCCAGCCTGGTCTACAAAGTGAGTCCAGAACAGCCAGGGCCACACAGAGAAACCCATTGCTACATACTGTGATCTCCTCAGTTCCTGACTTCTAACTTCATCACAGTATGGTTAGAGAGCACACTTTATTTATTTATTTATTTATTTATTTTTCAGTTTATTGAGACTTGTTTTATTGTTTGACATGTAGTTCTGTACTGGAAAATGGTCTATGTGTGTGTGAGGAGAATGAGTGTTCTTTTGTTGAAGTGTTGTTTAGTAACCATTAGATTCAGTTGGCTTATATGGTGTTAGTTCAATATAGCAGTTCCTGGGAGTTTGCAATGTTTGTTCTCCTCATGACCTTTTTGGTTTTTCTTTTTTCTTTTTCTTGTTTTGGTGTTTTGAAACAGGGTTTCTCAGTGTAGCCTTGGCTGTCTTGGACTCGCTTTTGCACTGCCTCTTCTCTCCTAGTGCTGGGATTATAGGCATGTGCCACTGTGCTCAGCTCCATTTTGGTTTTTTTGAGACAGGGTTTCTCTGTTTTAGCCCTGGCTGTCCTGGACACTCTTTGTAGCCCAGACTGGCCTAGAACTCACAGAGATCTGGTTGCCTCTGCCACCTGAGTGCTGGGCCATCACACCTGGCAACATTCATTTTTTGATAGGGCTAGTATATTTCAGTAGTAAGAGACCAAAGTTGTTTCAGATAGTTTTAAGTTTAAGCAGAAGGATTTGGGATCCTAAATTACTTTGAAAGGTTAATGTAGCTAGTCTTTTGTAATTTGTGGGTTTTTTTTTTTCACCCTTTATCCTCCTTCCACCTCCACTCCCAAATTTCACCCCTATCACCAGACAGGAGAGAAAGAAGGAGAGAGGAGAGGGAGAGGGAGAGATCATTGAATCTAATTTCTTTCTTCTTGTTTCTTCTTTGAGCTTGCCGCTAACAAACCCCTGAACGATGACCAACCACCAACCCCACCTATGGGCTCTAGCATTTATATTCAACAAAGTCCCACAATACCAAATCCCCACACAACTGCAGGAACTATGTGCAGCTATCAAAACCACACTCCTGCTAGAGTACCAGGCAAATCATAGTCAGCTGCTGTGAAGTAGCCTCTTATCACCACACCTGGGATTAAAAAGGAAACATATTCTCATAATATTTCTGAGCCAGGCGTGGTGGCGCACGCCTTTAATCCCAGCACTCGGAAGGCAGAGGCAGGCGGATCGCTGTGAGTTTGAGGCCAGCCTGGACTACAAAGCAAGTCCAGGACAGTCAAGGCTACACAGAGAAACCCTGTCTCGAAAAAACAAACAAGCAAAAAAATTTCTGTGTGTGTGGTGTTTTTTTTTTGTTTTTGTTTTTGTTTTTTGTTTTTTTTTTTGAGGCAAGATTTCTTTGTGTAGCCTTGGCTGTCCTAGACTCCCCTTGTAGATCAGGCTGGCCTTGAATTTACAGCAGTCTGCCTGCCTCTGCCTCCGAGTGCTGGGATTAAAGGCATGCACCCCATGCCCGGCTATTTCTGTGTGTTTTAAAGAAACCAAAAGTCTAGAATTTTCCCCACAGGTTTATTGGTCTAAAACTTATCAATAAGATCATCAGGACAGAAGAAGAGGTGACAAACGATAGTAACCAAGGATTCTCCTTTAAAATAATATCCTTTCTTTACAAAGAAAAACAGGGGTCCTGGAGAATTAGCTCAGTGGTTGTCTGTTCTTCCAAAGGACCTGGGTTCAATTCTCAACATCCATATGGTGTCTCACAGCTGTCTGTAAGTCCAGGTCCAGGAGGATCTAAGACATACATGCAGGAAGAACACTCATACACATAAAGCAAACAAACAAACAGACAAACAAAACAGGCAGTGGTGGTATACACTTTTAATCCCAGCACTTGGGAGGCAGAGGCAGGTGGATCTTTGAGTTTGAAGCCAACCTGGTCTACAGAGCAAGTTCCAGGACAGCCAGGGCTACACCACAGAGAAACCTTTCTTGAAAAACAAAAACAAAAAAACACACAAAAAGAGGCGAGTTTTTTTTCCTTAATATATTTTTGAGTTGTTTTAATGCTGTTTGATATATAACATTAAGTCTTTTTCCTTTTCTTTCTTTATTTTTAATTTTTACATTTTCTGACCTATGTTTTTTGTTTTTGGTTATGAGGATAAAACTCCAACCGATGAGCTTGCACTCCACTGATGACTTCCACCCTAGCGTTATCTTTCAGGATTTGAGTTTAGAAAATTGGTAGTTACCATGTCCCTTAGACTCTAAATAGCTTTGTATTTTGGCAGCACCTTAATTCAAGAGTCCCAATTGAAATTTGATTGTTAATATAATAATACTTATTAATTTATCCAAATATGCTAAAGGATTTCTTTTGGTTTTATCCTCTGACTAAAGTATAAATGTTTATGGTATTCATTAGAGAAAAATTAAAATAATTTGTATGGTTCTATAGAATGATAGGTATTAGGGAAACTAAAGAAAACAATAGTATTTTTGTGTACTACAGTAGGTTGTATATTAGCTACACTAGAATATTATACACACATGTAAGAAACAACCTAAGGGCCAGGGAGATGGCTCAGCAGGTAAAAGCATTTATTCCCAAACTTGACACTTTAAGGATAATCTCTGGAACCCACACAATAGGAGAGAACTGACTTCTGTAAGTTGTCCTCTAATCTCCGCACGTCACAGTACATGTGTGCTTGTGTGTTTAAAAAAAAGCTTGTGTTTAAAAAGAAACAACTTGCCTCTTTTCCTCTGGTGAGCCCCTGAAGAGTCTATTGTCACCACTGACAACTGCACCGCCTAGTGTCACCAGTATTATAAGAACTTTTGCTGAAGGGTCCCTGATGCTAAGATCTGCATCTTGGGACAGAAGGCAAAAGTTGATGAATTTCTACTTTGTGGGCACATGGTGTCAGGTGAATGTGAGCAACTCTATTCTGAAGCCCTGGAGGTTGCCCCTATTTGTGCCAACAAATACACAGTGAAGAGCTACGGCAAGGGTGGCTTTCATATTCAAGTGAGGCTTCACCCTTTCCATATCACCAAATCAAGATGCTTTCTTGTACTGGGGCAGACGGGATCCAGACAAGTATGCATGGTACCTTTGGGAAGCCCCAGGGCACAGTGCCTGGGTTCACATTGGCCAGGCTATTGTGCTCATCCACCAAGCTGCAGAATAAGGGACCTGTGATTGAGCCTCTGCATAGAGCCAAGTTCAAGATCCCTGGCTACCAAGAGAGCCACATCTCAAAGAAGTAGGGCTTCACCAAGCTTAATACAGATGAATTTGAGAAGTGAGAAGGGGCTTATTCCTGATGGCTGTAAGGTCAAATATATCCCCAGTCAAGGACCCCTGGATAAATGATAAGCCCTGAATTCCTAAGGGATTTCACAGTGCTCTCCTGTACCCTACTATGTTCAGTAATAAATTTCACAGTCTGGAAAAAAAAAAAAAAAGAAAAGAAAGAAAGAAAAAGAAACAACTTGAATGCACATTTGAAACACTTATAATCTCTCTGTCCATTATTGTTCATGAATGTTTTGCCTGTGTGTATGTATGTACAGTGTATGCATGTTTAGTGTCTGAGTAGGCCAAAAGAGGGTGCCAGATCCCCTGAGCTGGAGTTAAGGACACTTGGGAAACATTGTGTGAGTTCTGGGCACTGAACCTTGGACTTACAGAACAGCAAGTGCTCCTAACCATAGAGCTTCCTCTTCAGTCTTAAATGATAAGTGTCTTCCTGGTCTGATGGAGCTCCAGTAGGCCAGGCTGGCCTTCAACTCAGAGATCCACCTGCCTCTGCCTCCTGAGTGCTGGGATTAAAGGCGAGTGCCATTGCTGCCCAGCTTAACTTCTGTTTTCTTGTTTGGTTTAAAATAGGTTCCACAGATATACACTGATTTCTCCTTTTGGCTGGGCTGTCTCTGTGTCTTTGTGTTACTGTCTCTCCTTCCTTCTTTCCTTCCCTTCCTTCCATCTTCCCTTTCTTTCTTTCTTTCTTTCTTTCTTTCTTTCTTTCTTCCTCTTTTGAAACAAAATCAAGATAAAAGCTTAATCTATATTTAACTTCAGGGAAACTAGCAGCAGAGATCCTGCTATTACTTACCTAGCATTTTATACTTACTTTCATTATTGTCAATTCAGACAAAAGTATCTACTGTTACAGATAAATAAGCTATTTCTCTTGGTTTATTCTAGTGACAATATAGTACTATCATGATTATAAAAATACCATTCCCATTTTCTCCATTTCTCCCCAAATACTTTTTCTTTTAGTTATACTTACTAACACATGCTAATTTTAAATTCTATCACTGAAAGCCTCAGTTTGCCACTTATTGAGGCATTAATTGAAATACTAATGTATTTAGAGCAGAAATGTCATTTTTTAGGGAGTCTAGAACAACAGCAAAGCTGAGGTCAAACTGCCATAAGGATGGACATCAAGGAAGCTGTGTTTGGGATAAAAAGAAATTGAGATAAGGTAGATGCAAAGTAGAGAAAAGAGCTCGACATGGGGTTTGGGTGGTAGATGGGAGTGGGTTATATGCCACAAAGATATTGCCAGTTAGCATTGTGAAGAAGAAATACTGAAAAATGGTTTAAGTAGGAAATCCTTTCCCTCTGAATGTACTCAGCTCACTTTCAGGTAGCAGAGTACTTGAAATATTGTCATGTTTGGGGCCGAGAAATTGAAGAATGCTTGCCTAGAATGTGTGAGGCCCTGGGTTCAATTCCTAGCACTGAAAAAAAAAAAAAAAAAGAAATGGTTTTGATGGAGTAGTGGTTTCTCATATTCTAGCTAATGTTTTCTCCCTGGGCGACTGGAAAATGATATTGCTACTAGTTGCTAAAACCAGTGCCAGAATCCCACTTGAGCACAAGGGCCTGTTAACTGTTCAGATTTATAGAAGTTGAAATCTCCATTTGGAGTATTAAATTGACAGTCAGTACAGAATGTTAAATTTTTATTTTTGTGATGTAAAAATTGTGCTTCTTTTATAGCAACATGAACCGTGAAGACCGGAATGTGCTGCGCATGAAAGAACGGGAAAGGCGGAATCAGGAAATCCAGCAGGGTGAAGACGCCTTCCCACCTAGCTCTCCTCTCTTTGCTGAGCCATACAAAGTTGTAAGTTATTTTTCATTACATGTTTTTTTCATTCTACTTACATGACATTGTGCTTTTTAAGTTTTAAAAATGTGTGTGTGTGTGTTTGCGTGTGCGTGCGTGCATGTGTGTGTGTGTGTGTGTGTGTGTGTGTGTGTGTTTTGCATGTATGCTCTCAGGCTCTGTAAGAGGCCAGTAGAGGATGTGAGATGCCATGCTGCTGGAGTTACAGGCAGCTTTTAGCCATCCTACGTGGGTGTTGGGAACCAAACTTAGGTGTTTTGGAAGAGCAGTACATGCTTTTAACCACTGAGTCATCCCAGTGCATGGCTTTAATTCAAGCATTCTGTGATGAGGGAGGCAGGCTGGCTCTCTTGAGTTCAAAGTGAGGCAGGGCTACATATAGAAACCCTGTCTCAAAAGATGAAAAAAAATTTTTTTCAGCGAGTCTATATTATCTACTGTTTATTTGGTATTTTATGTCCTTTAAAAAAAAAAAGATGTATTTGTTATTTATACAGTATTCTGCCTGAATACGCACCTGCCTGCCTCAGGAAGGCACCAGATCTCATTACAGATGGTTGTGAGCCACCATGTGGTTGCTGGGAATTGAACACAGGACCTCTAGAAGAGCAGATGATGCTCTTAACCTCTAAGCCATCTCTCTACCCTAGTATTCTGTATTCTTTGGTTATAACATCAATCAAAGGAGACTTTCACGGATGCTGTGTTTCTCCTTGTTTTTTTTTTTTTTTTGGCTTTGCTTATTTAGTAAATCTCATTGACTGTTAGTAAGTTGGAATGTTTCTTATGTATGTTCATCTCTGTTATCATAGAGTAAATTCTCTGATATTTCTTTTAATGTATTTAATCATTACCAGTTACATTGGAGCATGTTGTTGGAGGCATTCAGTAAATTGAAAAAGGGCTGAAGAGATGGCTCAGCAGTTAAGAGCATTTCATTTGTTCCTTTTGTAGGGGACCCAGGTTTTGTAAGGGACCCAGGTTTAATTCTCACCACTCACATGGAGGTTCATAATCATCTATAACTCCATTTTATCTGATATCCTCTTTTGCTTTTTGAGACAGGGTTTCTCTGTAGCTCCAGCTGTTCTAGACTCACTCTGCAGACCAGGCTGGCCTTGAACTCACAGCGACCTGCCTGCCTCTGCCTCCCTGAGTGCTGGGATTACAGGCGTGCGCCACCACCACTGCTTAGCCAGCTATTCTCTTCTGACCTCTGCTGACACCAGGCACACATGTGGTGTGAATTCTAACATGTAAATAAAACACATAAAATGAATAAATGAATAAATTTGATTTTATTTGTTCAGTGTTTTGTTTTGAGATAGGGTCTCTTTACATATCCCTGTCTGTCTGTCATGGAACTCATTACATAGAATAAATCTTTTTAAAAATTAAGAAAAATAAATTGAACCAATTGGTATCTTAATGTTTTAAAACTTTTGTTTGTTTTTAGTTATGTGTATGAGTGTTGATACTTTGTGTATGTCTGTGTTCTACATGTGTGCAGTGCTAGAAGATGCCAGAAGAGAGCATCAGATTCTCTGGGACAGGAGTTATAGACAACTATAAATCGCCATGTAGGTGCTGAGAATTGAACTCTGGTCCTTTGAAAGAGCAACTAAGTACTCCTTGAGCCATCTCTCCATCTCCAACTGCTTTTTTGTTGTTGTTGTTGTTGTTTTTGGTTTCTCTGTGTAACCTTGGGTGTCCTGGACTCACTTTGTAGACCAGGCTGGCCTCAAACTCATAGTGATCCGCCTGCTACTGCCTCTTGAGTGCTGAGATTGTAGGTGTGGCCACTGTGCCCTGCCCCAGTTGCTATTTTTTTAATTACTATCACTCTCCTTAATTTGAGATTGCTATAAAAGAACACTAAGTGTTAACAATTTTCATGACTCTGATGTAGCTTTAGTGGTGAATGTCTTTCTAGCATTTCATTTGCCTTTACGTTTCATTTCAGCAGTTGTTTAAACTTTAAGCTTAAGCTATGCATAATAGTAGCTTTAATACTTACTATATATTATGACAATAATGGATTACTGGTTTATATTAAGAGTTCAAAAAAGATATTTAATCTTATTTTTCTTTCTTTCTTTCTTCCTTTCTTTTTTTTTCCCCCCCACTGTTTTTTGTTTTGTTTTCAAGACAGGATTTCTTTTTGTATCCCTAGCAGTCCTAGTACACACTTTGGCTTTGAACCCAGAGATCTAGCCTCTTTTCTCTGCCTCCCAACTGCTGGGACTTAAAGGCATGAGCCACCACCACCCTACCCTGTTTGATTTTATTTTTCTTATGAAATATTGACAGTTGGGCTGGAGAGATGGTTCAGTGGTTAAGAACACTTAGTGCTCTTGCAGAGGACCTGGACTCAATTCCTAATATCCATATGATGGTTCACAACCATTAGTAACTCTAGTTTCAAGGGATCTGACTCCCTTTTAGGACCCCCCTCTTTTGACTTCTGAAGCACATACTTACTATACATAAATTCAGAAAGAAAAGAAATATTGGTTGTAAGCTGAGTGTGGTGGTACACGCCTTTAATCCCAGCACTCAAGAAGGCAAAGGCAAGGGCACTGGAGAGATGGCTCAGACGTTAAGAGTACTCACTGCCTGTTCTTCCAAAGGTCCTGAGTTCAATTCCCAGCAATCACATGGTGGCTCACAACCATCAATAATGAGATCTGGTGCCCTCTCCTGGTGTGCAGGTATACATGCAGGCAAAACACTGTATACTTAATAACTAAATAAATCTTTAAAAAAAAAAAAAAAGGAGGCAGAGGCAGGTGGATCTTTGTGTGTTCGAGGCCAACGTGATCTACAAAGCAAGTCCAGGACAGCCAAGGCTACACAGAGAAAACCTGTTTTCAAAAACAAAACAAACAAACAATAAAAAAGAAATATTGATTGTAACAACATACCCTTTTGTATGGTATATATATATAGAAACCCTTTATGCACTATATAAAGCCATATATCTAGAGCTTTTTAAGGATATTCCAATTTAAAAACAGGCACATTGACATTTATTTGAATGTAACACTAAGCCTTTAGTAATTTGGGATCATGGATTAAATCAGAGATTAAAAGCTTTTTATTTTTATTTCTATTTATTTTTTTCAGGATAGGGCTTCTCTGTGTAGCCCTGACTTCCTGGGACTCACCAGGAAGACCACACTAGCCTTGAACTCATTGACACCTGCCTGCCTCTGCCTCCCTATTTGCTGGGATTAAAGGCGTTCAATACATTTGAAACAAATCAAGCGAGTTTCCTTGAGTCTTGAATCACGCTACTATTCATAATTATAAAATGAGACTTGTTTTCTGATGTGGATATTTTAGGTGAATAGCCACATGATTCTCTTGATCCATTAATAAGATCACAGATTTTCAAGCAATCTAAAGTTGTTATTAATATTTTTCAATCTCAAACTAAATAGTGGTAGTTCAGTTGGGTTTTTGTTTGTTTGTTTTTTGTTTTCTCTTTTGACTATGGCATGTCTTGTTTTCCAGGCCTAAAACTCACTATGTGGCCCAGGGATGACCTTGAACTTGTGATCCTCCCTGCTGGGAATATGTTACTAAGTCAGTTTACGTGTTGCTTGAGATTAAAGTCAGGGCTTCATCCATGTCATGCAAGCATTCCGCTGCCTGAGCTACATCCCCAGTCTGATTATTTAGTCATGGTTTCTTTTTTAATGTACTCTGTAGATGTTCTTTTGTATTTTAGCATAGTTATCTTCATATGCTTTGTGATTTTTTTTTCCTTTGCTTTTTCCTTTGCTTTTTCAATACAGGGTTTCTCTGTGTAGCCTTGGCTGTCCTGGACTCACTTTGTAGACCAGGCTGGCTTTGAACTCACAGTGATTCACCTGCTTCTGCCTCCTGAGTGCTGGGATTAAAGGCATGCACCACCACACCTGGCCTTTGTGAGTTGTTTTTCCAGATACTTTTCACTGTGAGAAATATATTTGTGGACTGAGAGTATGTGGTAGAATCAGTGGTAGAGTGTTTACCTAGCATGTGAGAGGTTCTAGTTTGTTGTTTTGGGGTGTGTGTGTGTGTGTGTGTGTGTGTGTCTGTGTATTTATTTGTAGATGTTAACTTCAATATAAAAGTGAGACCTATCTTTAAAAACACCTCTTCACTCTGAGGGCTATAAAGGGAGCTTGGAAAACTATTTTGCTTCACATTATACTAATTACAGTATATTTTTCTTTTTCTTTCTTTTTTGTAGACTAGCAAAGAGGATAAGTTATCAAGTCGTATCCAGAGTATGCTTGGAAACTACGATGAGATGAAGGATTACATAGGAGACAGATCTATACCAAAGCTTGTTGCAATTCCCAAGCCTGCAGTACCAACGACAACAGACGAGAAAGCAAACCCAAATTTTTTTGAACAGAGACATGGGGGCTCTCATCAGAGTAGCAAATGGACTCCTGTAGGACCTGCACCCAGCACTTCTCAGTCTCAGAAACGGTCTTCTGGCTTGCAGAGTGGACACAGCAGCCAGCGGACAAGTGCAAGCAGTAGTGGCACTAGTAGTAGTGGCCAGAGGCATGACCGTGACTCATATAGCAGTAGCCGGAAAAAAGGCCAGCATGGGTCAGAGCACTCCAAGTCACGGTCCTCAAGCCCTGGAAAACCCCAGGCTGTTTCTTCGTTAAGTTCTAGCCATTCCAGGTCTCATGGGAATGATCACCATAGCAAGGAACATCAGCGCTCCAAGTCACCTCGGGACCCTGATGCCAGCTGGGATTCTCCTTCCCGTGTACCTTTTTCAAGTGGGCAGCATTCAAACCAGTCTTTCCCACCTTCTTTGATGTCAAAATCTAGTTCAATGTTACAGAAACCTACTGCCTATGTACGGCCCATGGATGGACAGGAGTCCGTGGAACCAAAGCTGTCCTCTGAGCCCTACAGCAGCCAGTCACATGGTAATAACATGACTGAGCTGAAGCCCAGCAGCAAAGCACATCTCACCAAGCTGAAAATACCTTCCCGACCCTTGGATGTAAGTCTCATACTTAGAGTGTTTAGCGTTGTGTCTGGATAAAATAATTCATAGAAATTTCAGTGAATTGGAACTGTCTCTTCGCCTACATAGTAAGAAATATATAAATTTAAAAGGTATAAAAAGAAAGGTTTAAAGAACAACTTGGGAGTTGGCCTCCCAAATGGATCCATAGAGCTATGCACTTCCCTTCTTGATAGTAGAGAAAATGTCATTCATCGTTTTTCTTTTCTTTTCTTTTCTTCCCCCCACCCCCCAAGACAGGGTTTCTCTCTGTAGCCCAGGCTGTCTTGAATTCTCTTTGTAGACCAGGCTGGCCTCGAACTCACAGCAGTTCATCTGCCTCTGTCTCCCGAGTGCTGGGATTAAAGGCATACCCCACCACACCTGGCTAATAATGTTTTTAATGTTTAGTAGGTAAGTTTAGTAAGATCTAACAACAAATTACTTGAAATCTAATGTCTGTTTCCTTTTCTCTTTCTTAAGGCATCAGTTTCTGGTGATGTAAGCTGTGTGGATGAAATACTTAAAGTAAGTTTCTTTTTAATCATTTTGACCTGTTATTTAATTATGATGCCTGTGTTATCAACTGTTTTATAGTTTTATTTCTTTTTTTCCCCCCAAAGATTTATTTCTGTATTATTTATATAGTATTCTACCCGCATTGTGCCTGCAGGCCAGAAGAGGGCATTAGATCATCACATTGTAGATGGTTATGAGCCACTATGTGGTTGCTGAGAATTGAACTCAGGACCTTTGGAAAAACAGCCAGTGCTCTTAACCTCTGAGCCATCTCTCCAGCCCTCTTAATTCTTAACACAGATTGCTTATATGTGTAACTTGATTATGTCATGTCCATTATAAATAACGCACTCTTCTGAAGTTCTAGTCATATGTTTACTGTTGCTAAGTAAAATAAATTCTACTTTTATCTTTGAAAAGACATAGAAATAAATATAACTGCATTTCTTTAGGCTTATCAGCTAATAATTTTAAAGACTGAAAATTCTCAGTAGTTACCAAGCCATTTTGGCAATAGTTTGGTTTGTAGCTCACCTGTCCATCCTGGTCAGGTATTTTACTGAAGCTGTCCTCTGAGTATTGATCTGGTGTATTTATTAGAAACACTTAAAAATCTGCCATGACAAGAAAGTTCATCCTCTGCTGGGAAGAAGGAAAGAGGAGTTAGTGAGTGAGCAACAGTGACTGCTTTTTGCTCCTAAGAGAAAAACATCAGTCACACATGATTTTTTTCTGTGTTTTGGAGCGCTTGAACTATTGTCTATACTTGGATTTTATGGCACATTCCTCTGAGACTACCTGTCTTGGCCTGCTTCCTATAACCTGTTGCCACTGTTTACTCTCCCATTCCTTCCTTTAGCTGCTATAATCTCCCTTTATCATTTTGCTGAACCTGTTTTTCTAATGTCCTCTTTGTCTTCTGCCTGGGATATAATGCATATAAGAACTCATGTTATTTTCTTTACTGTCTCTGCTGTTTATATATTTTTCCTCTGGGAAATTTTGTTTCTTCCTTGTTATTGTGCTTTGTTGTTTGATTTCTTGCTTACCTTTCCCACCTCTTTTGGTAGTATTGTGGATTCTCTTCTCTTTTCTAGCCTCTTCTTTTTCTTTTTACATTCTTACCTTGTCTACCATCCTTAGTTTTATCAGATAATTCAGTCTTTTTCTCCTCCTTGGTCTCCTATAGGTTTTGGCTTATGTCTCTTAGTTCTTTCCTTTTAATCCATTTGTCCATGCTTATACATGTAGAGTTTTTACTCTCTGTTAATTTCTTCCATATACTCTGTTTAACTATGAAAATCTTAGTTCTTTCTGTTTCTGCCAACTCAGTACTTAAGTAGTTTTAAAAATCCTCACTTGAGCCGGGCGTGGTGGCACACGCCTTTAATCCCAGCACTTGAGAGGCAGAGGTAGGCAGATTGCTGTGAGTTTGAGGCCAGCCTGGTCTACAAAGAGAGGTTAGGACAGCCAAGGCTACATAGAGAAACCCTGCCTCAAAAAAAAAAAAATCCTCACTTGGGCCAATCATATCACTTAGCAGGAAAAAGTGCTTTTCATACCAGCCTGATGACCTAATTCAGCCTCCAGATCCCATAGTAGAAAGAGCTGACTCCCAGAAGTTGTCTCATGGCCTCTATCTACATGGCACTCTTTGACTTTTGATTTGTGTCATGGCTGCATGACCACACGCCCACGTCGTCATCGTTGTCGTTGTCGTCGTCGTCGTCGTCGTAGTCGTTGCAGAGGAGGTGGTGGTGGTGTAGTCCTGGCTGTCCTGGATCTCACTCTGCAGATCAGGCTAGCCCAGAACTCACAGAGATCCATCTGCCTTTGCCTCCTGAGTGCTGGGTTTAAAGATGTGCACCACCACTGCTCAGCTCATATCATAGTAGTAATAACAATAAACCTTAGGACAGTCTTAATTTTTTGTTTTTGTTTTTGTTTTTGTTTTCCAAGACAGGGTTTCTCTGTGTAGCTTTGGATGTCCTGAACTCACTTTGTAAACCAGGCTGTCTTTGAACTCACAGAGATCCACTTGCCTCTGCCTCCCAAGTGCTGGGAATTAAAGGTGTGTGCCACCACGCCCAGTTAGTCTTAATTATTTTTGTTTCTGCCTTTAAAATATCTCAGCTGTTTTTATTTTAAAGATTTATTTATTTAGTTTATGTACATACGAGAGCTCTGCCTGCATGTACACCTGCAGGCCAGAAGAGGGCACCAGATCACATTATAGATGGTTGTGAGCCACATGTGATGCTGGAAATTAAACTCAGGACCTCTGGAAGAGCAGCCATCTCTCCAGCCCGCAGCTGTCTTTTTATGTTGCTTAAAGTCTTCACTTTAGTCCCTGGCCTTCATAACAACTTTTTTGCTGTAAGTATTCAGTGGCTCCCTAAGAGAGACTGAGATGGCTAAGACCACTGTTGAAAGGAAGAGTTAAACATCCCAGATACCCCATAGCCAGCCCTCAGCTCTCCTGCTGAAGAGCACTGACCACTTTTGCCAAACTAGTTTTCCTAAGCCATACTTTTTCTTTTTAAAAAATAGGCTTTCTTTTTTTTTTTTTTGGTTTTTCGAGACAGGGTTTCTCTATGTAGCCTTGGCTGTCCTGGACTCACTTTGTAGACCAGGCTGGCCTCGAACTCACAGCGATCCGCCTGCCTCTGCCTCCTGAGTGCTGGGATTAAAGGCGTGCGCCACCACGCCCGGCTAAAATAGGCTTTCTTATAGCGGAGGCTGGCTTTGAGGTTCTGCCCTCCTGCCTCACCTTCCAAGCACTGTTATTAGAGACTTGCGATTCCACATTGGGTTTTATCGCTTCCTTAAAGTAAAACTTTTTTTGTGTGTGTGTGCGCACATGGCACAAATGTTTATTGGTGGAGAGGCATCAGTCCTTCCTGACTGCTGCCTTCCTTATGGCTGCTAGCACGATGCTAAGCTCCTCCTGCTTCCTCTTGGCCCGGATGTGCGTGCCCACTCTCTCTTCTTGATGAACTTGAGCACGCTTCTCCTTGGACACCTTGAGCAACTCCATGGCTTGCAGCTCATAGGATGCAAAGCTGCACACATCCTTGGTCATGTCCTGCATGAACTTGGTGTGCTTGGCAAGGCGCCCACAGCACCTGCTGTCCCTAAGCATCCTGACAGTCTTCATCACCTTGTGGCCTTCGTTGAGGCCCATGGCCATGGGGTAGCACAGGGCTATGCTGCTGCTCTCAGATGGCGGAAGTAAAGTAAAACTTTTTGGACCACTTTCCTACTTTCTCGATAATAGTTATTACATAATTACCTTCTATAGAATCCCAGGGAAACCTTTCTTCTTCCTGTGTCAGGCCACAGTAAAAACTCTTCATTTTCAATCTCTTAGAGTATTTCTCCCTCTTCCCTCTCATCTTCTCCCTCCCTGCCTCTCTTGCTGCCTCAACTTATTTATTTACTGAGTGTTTTGTCTGCGTGTACGTCTGTGCACTATGTGTATGTGTCGCCCAAAGAGGTCACATCCCATCCCTTGGAGTTGGAGTTACCAACAGTTGTTAGTTGCTGTATAAGTAGGTGCTGAAAATGGAACCCAGGTACTTTGGAAGAACAGCCAGTGCTTAACCACTGAGCCATCTCTTTAGCCCCGAGCATTCACTTTTTTGGGGGGGGGGGGGAACAGACAGACAGACACACACACACACACAATGTCTAGTGCAATAGAAATGCTCATATGTATGTATTTTGTTATAGTTGGTTGTTTAGGGGGTTTTGTTTTGTTTGGCTGATTGTTCAGTTTGTGTGTGTATGCGCGCCTTTTCCCCTGAAGTTTTAGCAGTATATGGAACTTTAGTGCCTGGAAGACTTTGTCTCTTTATTTTCTATGTATGAACTTGACATATGACCTTGAGTGTTTTAATGCTCAGCCAGGTTGGTTGTTGAAAAAATTAATAGTTGAGTACATTTTAGTATTTGTTTTTCAAGATGCCAGTACTGAAAACCTGAGGTGCAGAAGTTACCATGTTCCTTTTGTAGATTTTTGTTTTCATTCAACTTGTAATCACACTGTTTCTAGGAACTCTATTATAAATATAGAGGGAAGGGGCTGGAGAGATGGCTCAGTGGTTAAGAGCACTGCCTGCTCTTCCGGGGGGACCCGGGTTGGATTCCCAGCACCCGCATGGCAGCTCATGGCTGTCTTTGACTCCAGGATCTGACACCCTCACACCAGCACACATAGATTAAATAAAATATTAAAAAAATAAATAAATAAAAATAAATATAGAGGGAAAATCTGTCAAAAAATAATGTTTATTGAAAAAATACACTTGTCAGTAGTTCACTTCTTATGTGCCAAGTGCTAGCATTGTGACAGAGTATCATGTATCATGTAGTCGTGACACTATTTAAGCTTACCTTCTAGAGCTGAGTATAGGAAACAATACGGGTATTTTAAAAGGATAGAGAACAACTACATGAAAGTGGCTAGTGCTTTTTTGTTGTTGCTATTGTTTTTTGGTTTTTCTCATTTTTATTAGTTCCTTGAGAATGTTATATAATGTATTTTGATCATTTTCACTTCCCAACTTCTTGCAACTCTACTATCCTACCCACCCAACTCTATGTCCCTTTTTTCTCAGCAAGTACGGTTTGTGCTGCCCATACACTCTTGGATATGTGACCATCCACTGGAGTTTGGCTGACCTACCAAGGGCCACACCCTTAAGGAAAACAGACTCTCCCTTTTCCAGCAACTAGATCTGTTGTCAGCTCTTCAGCTAGGGGTGGGACTTTGTACCTCCCTCCTTCTCTGCACGTGCGAGTGGCTGCTTTAAGAAGTTCTAGTAGACACTCAACTGCCCTGTCTCTTCCTCCTTCTGTCATTCTGTTGCCCAAGGGTAGCCACTGTTAAGCATCCAGAGGCTTCACTTTTCATACATATTTACTAGAGCGTAGACTATGATTTATTTGTGTCTGAAAATAATAGACTGTGTACATCACTTCATATCATAATTGAATTTCTCATTTTAATATCTGTCTGGTGTTCCATTGTATGATGTCTGCTAAGTTGTTTAATCAGTACTGTATTGCTGAATACCAGAGTTGTTAACATTTTTTTATCTATGGGTCTTTGGAATCTTTATGTAATTTTAATGTATCTTTCTATAGCCACAGTATAAATTTCTGAGAGTCACTTCTAGTTTATATGATGTCTAAGTTTTAACAAAACGCTGGAAATGAAATATACCCTTATTCTAATGGAAACTTCTCTTCCTTGATCCTCTGACATACACATGGTTGCCCTTTTTCCTCTCTTAGAGAGGGTGTCATTAGCCTGGACTGCCTGAGCTCTTCCTCTCAAGAACTGACGTTAGCGGCCCATGTTATCATGCCTAGCTGTTTATAGCACCATTAGATAGACATTAATTGGAGTCAGACCCAGAGTCTGCCTTACCTACTTTTTTCCTAATATGCTTTTGAAATCTCTCTTTTGATTTCTTCATATGACCAAAATTTTCACTCAGCTTTTAGACTCTGTAATCAGACTTCCTACACTGAAATTCTATGTCCATTATTTACTAAGCGTGCAACCTTGAATAAATAATGTTGACTTTGTGCTTCAGTTTCATCTTACAGTTAGAATAATAATATCTATCTCATGGCTTGAAGAAATGATTGACAAGCAAAACATTTAGCATAGTTTCTAATCCATTAATGCTAAAGATTAATGTTGGCTGTTTTCCATATTGTTCCTCCCATCTTCATAGCAAGATTTTTTTTTTTTAAGGAGCATTCCATAGTTGTGTTTGTTTGGCATAGTGGGTCATTTCCACCATGGGGTGGGTCTAGTCCAGCTCTCAGGAGGCAGAGGCAGGAGGATCAGCACAAATTGAAGGCTTGTCTGGTCTACATAGCAAGCTAAAGGAGACTGGACTACAGAATGAGATTGTGTTTCAAAAAAACAAGCACAAGTCAGAACTTGTATTTCATTCCAGGCTGATTTCTGTTACCTCTCTACGGATTTTTATCATTCTACCTATATACCTTTAAAGTCAGAGAAAATTTAGTATTCCCACTCCTTTGCCAGCCCTACTGCCTGCATACAGTTGTGCCTTATTAATACTTATTGGCTCACTATGTATAGTTTTAGAGGATTAATCATAAAACCAGTATTTCTAAGTAAAATCTGGTTTTTAGCTGTATAGATTTGTAACCTTGTCCTGGTTGAAAACAAACTGTAATAATTACGTTTCAGGAGATGACGCATTCATGGCCTCCCCCTCTAACGGCTATTCATACACCATGCAAAACAGAACCTTCCAAATTTCCTTTTCCAACTAAGGTAAGTAAATAAAATGTGTCTTTGATGTAAGAAAACTCTAAATGGCTCAATTAAACTTCATGAGTTCAAAATTGCCATTCCCTAAGGGGAAACTCAACCAATCAATTAATCAATCAGTAAATTTAAGTAGTATGATTTCTATGAAGAAATTTAAAATAATGATAGAATTGAGAGCATCTTGGACTAAAAGGTACTTAAGAAAATTTGGAAGGCAATATGGGGAGAAGTTTTTTTTTTTAAGGCATTGATGTTTATTTTTATTGCAAATTCATGGTATTCTAGACTGAAGGTGGCTAGGGCTATTCATTCAGGTTATTTTCTGAGGAGCCTCAGAACCTAGCCACAAATACATTTACATCTTATGAGAAGCCCCTATCCAGCCATCTAAACTCTACAGATTAATTTCTTAAACATTAATTTATACTCACACAAACAATACAAAAATACAAGGCTGGATGTGGGAGCTCCTGCTTCTAATACCCAGAACTAAGGATTCAAAGACAGGAGGTCAGGAGTTTAAGGCCAGTCTGGCTACATTTTCAGAATTCAAAAATCTCCAACCCCCACCCTGCCCAAACAACCAGACAAAAATGCATTCCTGTGTGAAAGTTTCTTCTAGACTCCTAATACCAGCTCTTCCCCATTCTTGTTCTCTAGTTTATTCAGTCCCATGTGTCTTTGCAAGCCTTGTCATAGCATTTGCATGCATGTGCGCATCTCGTAAGTGTACACTCATTCCATATAGATGTTATTTCTGTACAGATAAATTGTTTTGTATCCTTAATCTGTGAGCAGTGGTCTTGGAGTCCTTTCCATGTTGTTTACTTAGGGGTATTTAATATCTTCTAAATTTATCTAAAGTATAAGTTATCTAATGTAGCCATTTCTCTTTAGTGTTTAAGTTACTATCACTTTTCGTGCTATAAACTTTTTTAATGCTTATGTGTATGTATGTATGTATGAAATGTGTGTAGTATGTGTGCATACGCTGTGAATCCTGGGTTTACAGGCATGTGCCACCACGCCCAGCTATAAGTTTGCATTTAAACAAAGCATTGCAAATTTTAATATTTTTGTTTTAATTTGCTTCTTTTTATGTTTATTTTCTAGTGTTTTTATTTATTTATTTTTGTTGTAGAAGAGTTTATTAAATGAGCATGGGGGAGAGGTACGAGAGAGAGAGAGAGAGAGAGACAGACAGACAGACAGACAGAGAGACAGAGATAGGAGTGAGAAGAGAGGAAGAGTAAAAGTTTTTAAAAAATGCTTTATAGTTCTAAAGTATTTGGAAGATTTTCCACATTACTGATTTTTTTTTTTTTGATTAATTTCATTTTTGTCAGAAAGCATTCTTCATATAACTTGAATCATTATTTAGTGGCCCAGAATATTTCTTTTCTTTTCTTTCTCTCTCTCTTTTTTTTTTTTTTTTTTTTTTTTTTTTTGAGACAAGGTTTCTCTGTGTAGCATTGGCTGTCCTAAACTCCCTTTGTAGATCAAGTTGGCCTCGAATAAAAAACAAATAAAATATAAAAAAACGTTCATCGCACTAAGCAGTGGTTTGGGTATGGTAGTGCACACCTTTAATCCCAGCACTCAGAAGGCCAAGGCAGGCAGATCTCTGAGTTTGAGGCCAGCCTGGTCTACAGAAAAAACAAAAGCAAAAAACCCCAAAAACTCCAAAAAACCTTTCATTGCTATTTTAACAGTGGTATTTGAAAATAGCTCTATATAAAAGAATATTATTTTCATGTAAACAACCTCACAGCAAATGTTATAAATGGTGCTGGAATTTTGGTTTGGTGAGAAACTTCAACCAGACTCTGGAATGGGGTCTTTTTTTCCCTTCCCTTCCCATGACCCCTTAATTTTCTCTGTCTCCCTCTTCGCTCAGTCCTACCCTACTCATCATCTTTTATGTCCCAGACTGGCCTCAGACTCTGTGTAGCTAAGGATGACCTTGAAGGTTTGATTCTCTTGCCACTGTTTTCCAAGTTTTGGAATTGTGTGTCCCATCATGCCTGCCCTATTTTTTTCCTTTTTCTTTTTCTTTTTTTTTTCTAGAGACAGGGTTTCTCTACGTAGCCTTGGCTGTCCGGACTGGATTTATAGACCAGGCTGGCTTTGAACTTTGCCTGTCTCCACCTAGCCAAGTGCTGAGGTTAAAGGTGTGCACCACCATTCCCAGCTTGATGACAACTTTTTTGTTTGTTTGTTTTTTGTTACTGTTTTTGTCAAGACAGGGTTTTTCTGTAGTCATGGCTATTTTGGACTCACTTTGTAAACCAGGCTGGCCTCAAACTCACAGCAATCCACCTGCCTCTGCCTCCCAAGTGCTGGGATTAAAGGCATGCTCCACCACGCCTGGCTTAAAAAGATTTGTTTGTTTGTTTATTTATTTATTTATTTAATGTATATAAGTACTTTATACCTGGAGGCCAGAAGAGGGCACCAAATCTCATTATAGATTGTTGTGAGCCACCATATGGTTGCTGGGAATTGAACTCAGGACCTCTGGAAGAGCAGGTGGCAGGTACTCTTAACCTCTGAACCATTTCTTCAGCCTGATGACAACCTTTTTTTAAAAATAGATTTTTGTTTGTTTGCTTTTTGCACTGGAACTTCTTACTATGTAAAAATCCACCTGCCTGTGCTTCCCAAGTGCTAGTATTAAGGATATGCAATATCATGCCCGTCCACAGACCCTTTTAGTAGGAAGCTAGAGCACCGGGATTGCAGCAGCAGCAGACACACCGGCAGATGGTGAGAGTATGAAGGATTGCCTTTGGACGCACATTTCTATACATGGTACCAGACAAATAGGCTAGAAGCAGCATGTTATGTTGAGAGTGATTTTTACAAGGTAGAATGTTTAGTCATATTTATATGGTAAGCATAATATGTGGTGAAAAGTGGGAATCAACTGATAAATGGAAAAAGGATAGTAACCCTGGAAAAATTTAAAGCATTGAGATTTGGTGCAGAACTAGTAGATAATAGCCTTTGCATCTGAGCATAAATAGGTCATCTCTGTCACAGGAATGAAGCAGAGTACTTGAGTACACTTGGGATAGCATGTTAGGTTTTTCAGTTTAGTCTAGAAGGTATTGAAATGTGCTTCTGGGCTGACTTCTTAGCTGCTACTTTATTTACATTTTAAAATAAGGTAGGTTTTTGGTTTGATTTGGTTTGGTTTGGTTTGGTTTTTTGAGACAGGATTTCTCTGTATAATGGCCCTGGCTGTCCTGGAACTCTCTCTGTAGACTAGGCTGGCCTTGAACTCACGGAGATCTGCCTGTCTCTGCGTCCTGAGTGCTGGGATTAAAGGAGTGTGCCACCACACCCAGCTAAAAAGGTAGTTCTTAGCTTTTGTTAATCTAAAATTAATAATTTATTGACAATGTAATTTATCTATTTAGTATTACAGTTCAGTGTTTTGAGCACATTTATAGATATGTGCAGCTACCACCACAATTACAGATTATCTTTGTCACCTTTTTCATAAAGAAATTCCATGCTCTTTAACTATTTTCCCCTTACTTCTCTGTCCTAAATAAGTGGGATCTAATAATATGTGGTCTTTTATGGCTACAGACATATCTAATGAAGACTTCTATATTGTTAAGAAATGCTTACAACTCTGTAGAGTACAGATACCAATTCATTATCAAATAGGAATCTTCTATTCTGTGCGTTGTCTTTCCTCCTCCACTTCTTTTCTTCATATTTGGAAACAGTCTTGTTATAGAACCAGAACTCAGTCCTCCTGCCTCAGCCACTTGGCACTACAAATATATGTCATTCTTCTTCATGTTCTTGGTGTGTGTGTGTTGCGTGGTTCAAGTGACCTAGTCCAGGTCTTCTTCAGTGATAGGACTTTCACCACTGAGCCATATCCTTATCTACCTATTCATTTTGTTTCCTTTTTGACACAGTTTTAATTTGTAACCTAGATTGTACTGGAGCTCACTATGTAGCGCAGGCTAGCCTCAAGATTGAGACCCTCTTGTCTTAGACTCTTACGTGCTAGAATGACAGGCACATGCCACCAGTTCTGGATCTTTTCACATTCTTGATTGTGTCCTTGGAATCATAAAAGATTTTATTATTTTTATTTATTTGTTTTGTTTTTCAAGACAGGGTTTCTCTATGTAGCCTTGGCTTTCCTGGACTTGTTTTGTAGATGAGGCTGGTCTCGAGCTCACAACAATCTACTTGCCTCTGCCTCTCAGCGTGCGACGCTGTGCATGGCTGAAGGATCTTAATTTTAATGAAATCCGATTTATCTGGTTTTGTGTGTCTCTGATTCATTACCACAAGAATTCTCTGCTAAATGCAAAGTCCTTAAGATTTGGCACTATTGGCCGGGCGTGGTGGCACACACCTTTAATCCCAGCACTTGGGAGGCAGAGGCAGGTGGATCACTGTGAGTTCGAGGCCAGCCTGGTCTACAAAGCGAGTCCAGGACAGCCAAGGTTACGCAGAGAAACCTTGTCTCAAAAAACCAAAACCAAAACCAAAACCAAAAAAAAAAAAAAAAAAAAAAAAAAAAGATTTGGCACTATTTTCTTTATCTTAGCCTTTACATTAACTTCATTCTTTTGGCTGTGGCTCTTAGGTTGTCCTGACATAATTTGTTGAAAAGGTGTTTCTTCATTGAGTGGTTTTGGTACCCTTTTCGAAAATTAGTTGACTTCTTTTTTTAACAGCAAATATATATTTAGGGTTTTTTTTTTTTTTTTATTCTTTGGGTGCTCTTTTCCAGAAAATTCTGTCATTAAAGGAAGATTTTTAAGTAGGCTTTTTTATGGCTCTGTGTATAATTTTAGCATTATATCTTGTAGCATAGACTTACCCTGGAAAAACACTTTGTACATGAAGTTATTTGGAAAGTAGGGTTTCTGTTTTGCTGAAGTTTCTTAAGTGCCAGGTTCTATACTATCATAGAGCTTAAAAAAAAGTATGTGCTTGGTGTGGGGGAGACAGAGGCAGGAGCATCTCTGAATTTTAGGGCAGCCTGATCTCTAGAGTTTCAGACCAGCCTGTAGAGGAATTTAATTAAGAACATGGCTGCTCTGGCAAGATACCACATCCAAAAACCTTCTAGGTCTGTGTGATTTGGCTAGAATACAAACATGCCTTTACTACAGGAGAGAGAGGCAAACAGATCTGAGTTCAAGGCCAGACTGGTATAGAGCAAGTTTCAGGTAAAGAAAAGCTTAGGTCTTGGCATGGTGGTACATGCCTTTAGTCCCAAACAATGAAGGTAAAGTTTGTAGAAGGAAGCACCAGTGTTTGTAAGTGTTGTATATTGAGTGGCAGAAAAAGTGACAATTCAGAGAAAGATAGGACAGAATAGGACACACCCAACTCCCATGAGAAGAGAGGGGAAAGGGAAGCTACTTAGAGGGCAATGCAGAGGCAGGCGGGGAGGGGGCAGCAGTTTTACAGGGAGAGTTTTACAGAGAGAGGTTGAATGAGAGAACAAGCTAGACACAGGTAAAGACAGAACAAGCCAGAGACTGAGGAGCCAGAAAGTTAGAAAAGACTGCTGGCGTTAGTTTGAGGTCAAGCAGAGAAAGTCAGGGGTAAAGAGAGAAGCCAGACCGAATAAGTCAGCTAGGAGAGGAGTTTGAGCCAGAACAGCTGGCTTGAACCAGCCAGCCCAGAGCTCAGTTAAAACAAGGAAGGGTGAGCTTATTCAACAAGTCTCAGAGGCTGAAAACATTCTAGGCCTAGGTTAGCAGACAGTCAATAATCACAACTGAAGCAGGCAAATAAAAGTTCCTTTAATGCTGGGCATGGTGGCGCACACTTTTAATCCGAGCACTGGGAGGCAGAGGCAGGCAGATGGATGTGAGTTCTGGTCTACAAAGTGAATGCAGGACAGCCAAGGCTACACAGAGAAACCCTGTCTCGAAAAAACAAGTTCCTTTTATACCAGCCAGAGCTACATAATGAGACCCTATCTGAAAAGAACAACAAACAAGCAAATAATAAAAAGATGTATGTGACAGTTTCTTCTTCACAGTGCTATTGGTTTGTAAGAACCTGGGAACAGAAGGTCGGGAGTAAAGAGGCATGAAACACCTATGTGGAAGCTTATATATATGTATGTATGTATGTATACACATATATTAGTATATCTTAAATGTATTATAGATTGCACAGCTATTTTTAGCTAGTATTTATTTTTTTTTTTTGAGACAAGCTCTTGGGTAGCACAGGCTATCCTTGAACTCACAGTGTAGTTTAGGATACCCTTCAATTCCCAGTTTTTCAGCCTCTACCTCTGAAGTACTAGCATTATAGTTATGAGCCACAACAGTTGGTTTATACAGTTTTGGATATTGAACCCAGGATTCATGTATGCTAGACAAGTACTCTACCAATTGAGCTAAATCCCTAGCTCCTCTTCATCAAATTAACCCTTTTCTTTTTTTGTGTGTACTGGGGATTGAACCCAGGACCTTGAGTATAGTAAACAAATGCTGTCTACTACTTATTCACACCTGTAGCCCAAGCATTTTCTTAAGACCAAGAATTAAAGGTGTGTTTTTAGTTATAAGTGTGTGTGAGAGAGAGAGAGAGAGTGTGTGTGTGTGTGTGTGTGTGATATGCAGGTGGGCTCAGGTGCCCAAGAAGGCTATGAAAGGATATCTTATCCCTTGGAGCTGAAATTATGGTGGTTGTGCTCTGCCCGATATGGGTGCTAAGAACTGGATTCAGATCTTCAGCCAGAGCTTGCTTTTTACACTGAGACATTTGAGACATCTTTCTAGCCCCCAAACCAAGAATCTTGAAATTATTTGAAGTCTGTAGTCTCTGAATTAAATTATCAGTATCATGAGTTTTGTTGAAAAGAAATGGAGACTCTTGGTGGCTTCGTGCTATTGTTGTAATTATTGTTTAGATGGGGCCATTACTTTCTTCCAGTGTTCTTCTTAAAATGTTGAAGCATTTTAATCACTTGGAGTTTTTCCCACCATTGGATTTTCTCTCATACCATCATTTTGTATAACTTTATGTTCCTTTCTCTTAGGAGTCTCAGCAGTCTAACTTTGGCCCTGGAGAACAAAGTAAGTATTTCTTTTCTTGCTGGTTTTCAAATTAACCTATTTTATTGGGTATTTTATTCATACCACATCTTATACTACTTTTTAATAAGTTTTTACATGTCTTACCCTGATTTTATGATCTGATAAGTAACAAGCTGAGCTCAATCTTCAGAAAACTCAAGAATTGTATGTAGGTCATTGAAAATGAAAATAAGCTGGGCATGGTGGTGCACACCTTTATTCCCTGTCTGTACTTGGGAGACAGGCAGTCAGGGATCAATGAGTTCAAGGCCAGCCTGATCTACATAGTGAGTTCCAGGCCAGCCAGGGCTATGTAGAGAAACCCCATCTCAAACAAACAAACAAACAAACAACAAAAACAAAAATAAACTTATTTATTTGAACTAATAGTTGAAAGTTCATAAAATCAGCTTGATGGGCACCTTGTGAAGTCAAGAGCCTTTCTTCTGTCTTTCTATTTCCTTCACGGTATTGGTTTTGTGGTGATAAAACTATAGGCAGCAGCCAGGCGTTGAACCCCAGCACTTGGGAGGCAGGTTGATTGCTGTGAGTTTGAGGCTAGCCTGGACTACAAGTTCCAGGTCAGCGAGAGCTACACAGAGAAACCTTGTCTTGAAAGAAACAAAAACCAAGAACAATAAACTCTGGTAGGAATGGTCATGTTAGCACTGCCACAGGCGTGCTAGGCACTCTGTGTTTACTCTCCTCAGTCTTCTGGTCTGGATAAAAAGCCTGGTGTCCTCTGCAGCTTCACTTTCAATCTGCTCTTCACGTGTTAGAACTCTTGTGGATGATGACTGAAGAGATATGTGCAACCAAGAATGCACAGATTGATATTGGTGAGGTCAGGGCCAGTGCAGACGTCTGAGTGCTACCATGTAGCTCTGGAACAAAAAAGATAGTGCAGGAGCAGCAGTTAATGATAGAGAGTTATGCTGGTTTAAAAGTATTTGAAAAATGTAAATAAGATTCGACCTTTTGCTAGTTGGTGTGTGTGGTGTTTTTTTGTTTATTTGTTTTTGTTTTGTTTTGTTGTTTTGTTTTTGAGATAGGGTTTCTCTGTGTGTAGCCCTGGCTATCCAGAGATCCACCTGCTTCTACTTCCCAAGTGCTAGGATTAAAGGTGTGCGCCACCACGCCCGGCAAGACTTTATTTCTTTATGTTTACTTATTTATCATGTGTTTGAGGCATGGGAATGCCATAGTGCACATGTGGAGGTCAAACTTTAAATCTGTATGTCTATTTAGTTCTATCTTAGAGCTGTAGTTGTAGATAAATAGGTAAAAGGGAAGTGACTGTGAGTTTCTTAGTTTTGTTTGTTTGGTTTTTTGAGACAGGGTTTCTCTACATAGCCATGGCTGTCTTTTGAACTCACCCCCAGTAGACCAGGCTGCCCTCGAACTCAACAGAGATGTGCCTGCCCCTGCTTCCTGTGTGTTGGGATGTACCCATGTACCACCAGCCTGGGTATAATGGTGGTTTTTAAAGCGGGGTCTCACTATGTAGCCCAGACTGTCCTGCTACCCAGAGATCCTCCTGCTTCTGTCTCTTGAGTGCTAGGATTAAAGGCGTGTGCCACCACACCCAGTTTTGACATGATGATATGCCAAAAAAAGTTAGCTATAAGCCAAAATCTTTGTATTTTCTCTTAAGAATGTCTCCCCCTGACTTTCACTCCATCCTCATTTACTTCCCCAGTGTTTAATTATGGCAAATGGGATCATAACTTCATCTAGTATGTTATTTGTATTTTTCACTGGGTTTACTTTAAATGCTTGTCAGTATGCAATTCTAGTTTTTTCTTTCATAACATTAAAGTCATGTTACATGAAATAACTACAGTTATTTAATTAGGCTCTTACTAATGGAAACATATTTTATTTCCTAGCTTTTGTTGTCAAAGCTGTGCTATTATAATGCTGGATGTGGTGACACACACTTATAACCCTGACTCTGGGGCAGCTGAGACAGAAAGATTGCAAATTCAAGGCCAGTCCAGGCTCTACATTGTGAATTTGGGCCAGCCTGGCCTGTATAGTGAGAACATGTCTCCAAAAAATACAAAGTCATATTATTATAAACTTCAGGTCTATATGTATGTGTGAGTATCCTACAGATACTGGGTAGGTCTTTCATTGAACTAGATCAGTAGTAGGATAGTTACAATATTGAAATGGCAATGGAAATTCATGGTTTATAAGAATGTGTCTTAGCCAGGTGGTGGTTGTGCACACCTTGAATCCCAGCACTCAGGAAGCAGAGGCAGGTGGATTTCTATGAGTTTGAGGCCAGCTTGGTCTACAAAGTGAGTCCAGGATAGCCAAGGCTATCATAGAGAAACCCTGTATTGAAAAATAAAACAAACAAACAAACAAAAAAAAAAAAAAAGAAAAAAAGAAAGAAAAGAATGTCTTTTGTCCACCGTGTACAATGTATCTATTTTGATTCATATTTTTGAAGCTAGACATTTTGTGTAGATATTTTATAACCTAAATAATCAGTCTCAGTTGCTCACTTTTATATTTCTTTTTGTTTTAGAAAGATACAATGCTTCTGCTAAAACATCAAATGGACATCAGTCAAAATCGTAAGTTTATTGATCAATGAGTATCTTTTTTTTTCCCTAAAAGTTATCTATAATAGCTAGATCTTCTTATGCTAGAAATATTACCCTTTTGCTTTTTAAAGATTTAAATTACCATTTAATTTGTATGTGTATGGGAAGGCATGTGGAAGCCAGAGAACAACTTATAAGAGACACTCATTTGGTCCTAGAGATTAAGTTCTGGTGGTTGCATGTAATGGCAAGCATGTTTACCAACTGAGTCATCTCACTGAACTCTGGTTTTCAGTGTGAAACCAGAAGTTTTGTGCATGTTAAGCTCATAGTTTACTGTTCAACTACATACATGCCCATGCAGAAACACTAATGGTTTAAGACAAACCTAAGCTAACTTTACCTACAAAGGGCCAGAAATTGTAGATTTTAAAGACCATATAGTTTATGTCCTAAGTAGTCAGTTCTGTCACTATAATATAAAAGTATATAGACTACAGATATGGTTGTGTTTGTATAATAACACTAACGGTTGTTTTTTCTTTTGAGACAAAGTCTCATGTAGTCTGGGCTGTTCTCAAACTCACTATATGTAGTTCTCAAACTCACCATATGTAGTTTCCAAACTCACCATATGTAGTTCCCAAACTCACCATATGTAGTCAGGGATGACTTGAACTTGCTCCTCTTGCCTCTGTCTCCCCAAGTGTGAGATTATATGTAGGCAAGTGCTGTCATACCTGGGTTTTCTCTTTTTTGGTGGTGATAGAGATTGAACGCAGGATCCCGCATATATTAGGCAAGTACCATACCACTAAGCAATATCTCCAGTCTGATAAAAATTTCTTTATAGCGGTGAAATACTGGCTATAGAAATATATGTCTAAAATCCTAGCACTCAGAAGGCTGAGTCAAGTGGATTGCCATTAGTTTAAGCCAACCAGGGCTTACAAAGCGATCTTGGCTATGTATAAGTAATTCTCTTTTTCCAAAACAACAAACATCTCAAAGAACAAAAAGAGAAGAAGAAACACTATTGGCCTAGGTTTGGCTTGCAGCCATGGTTTGCCCTCCTCTACTCTGAGCTCACAGTTTACTGTTGTAGAAAGATGAACTAGTCTTTTTATATTAGTCAATAGAGTAGTTTTCTTTAGCCACTTAGTTCCCCAACTGATTATTAAGTTGTAAGCACTATGCTGGGTAGATTGTGAGCTACTCTAATCCTAGTACCATTAAAAACCCACATAAAAACCAATCATTTGCCCTGAGTTTGTTCCTACAGCCACATGCTCACTGCCATCTTGCCTTATAGTGAATATTTAGCCAATCAGGGATAATTGGGGAACATTTCTTATCGTTGCATGGTTACAGGAGACAGTTCAACATTCATAGCAATGCCCATAGCAGGGCGGTAACCAGATCTCAAGGCACTGAAATTAGCATTTGAAAAGTTGGATCTTCCTCCAACAGTTCACATTTAATAAAGAAACTTAAAAATAGGATTCTTCTTAGTAAACTTTCCATTTAGTCATTGAATGTTGTATAGTAAAGCACATTGTTTAAAGTATCTTTAAGTTTTCCTATTTTTACATATTTTGTACATGGAATCAAAACTATGTATCACAGTAAGGAGGTCATTAGATGATAATAAGTTACATCTAGAGAGTTGAGCACATAAACTCCTGAGATCTCAGCTTAACTCCTTGATTAGAACAAGTTCCAAAGAAACAGCTACTATGTGGCTTCCTGTGCCATAGCCACAAGACCACAGTGCTAACCTCAGCCTAATAGCCTCTTCATGGAACAAAAGGAGGACCGAGAAGAAAATACAGCTTAAAACCACTTCCCATACACTGTTGAGACACTTATGTATTCCTGTTGTCATATCTGTATGCAAAAAAACAGTAGTGCGTGTCTGCTGTATGTGGCCATTCCACTTGGTTTGCTGAGGAAACAAAACCATGCTGGACCCAGAGCAGCGTGGTTAAGGCTTTGACATACTCACATATGTAAACAGGTTCATTGAGATGCCATTGTTAAATCATAAGGGCTGAGAGAATGCAGAGTAAGCACATTTTCCTTACTGGAAATCAGTCAGAGATACGCTTAAGCCCATGTTCAAAAGAAAACTTGTAAAAACATTTCATTTACTGAACTAGTTTTAAAAACACTTCTCATATTATATAGCCACCTGGTTGCTTTATTTCCAGGTGATTTTTTTTGTGTATGTTGAATTTATGGTAAGATTTAGACATGCAGATTAGGCTTTGAGAGGAGAGTGCAAGTAGTTACTGCAGTGAAAGACGATTTCTTCCTCCTGACTGGAGACTGAGGACACTGTAACAAGGAAGGTAATGCAACTACTGGTGCCTTGAAAGGAAGCATTTTCTAGGTACAGGTATCCAAAGCTTTGTGTTAATTTTTCTTTTATGTTAAAAAAAAAATACCAAACCCCCCATAGATTGTTTTGTGTTTCTCAGATTTTAAGTTTAATGGTTTTGGATTTAAGGAAAACTTAAATCTTTGATTTTACTTTCAAAACAAAATGCAGAAATTGTCAATTTATTTATATATTTTTAATTCAATTCAAATTTTGGTACAGGAAGATTTGGAACTTGGACTTTAAAAATCCACACATGGTGATTTCTTACTTGAAACTCTTCTTCTGCTGGTATCTACTTTTTATCTGAACCAGGCAATTATGAATCACAACTTTGTGGAAATGGAGCTGTGGTTTTCACAGGTATCCAATCACCACAAGTTACACAGGTCTCTCTCTGTGGATTATTGACAGCAATAAAGGAATTTCTTGATGCTTTGACTGTATCTTGCTGCTCTTTAGAAGTTATATCTGGTAGAATAAAGCTATATTAATTTTTAGTATACATGTATGTGTAAATTATGTGTTGTAACAGGAGTATATATGAGAGTTTAACTAGAAAACAAGATTGGGTGTTTTACTCATAGAGGCAGCAGTTCTTCTGTTCCATCATGCCCACTGCTTTCTTTGCAGAACACTAAATTTTGCCTTCTTTACAAATACTTTTTGTGTCAGGCGTGGTGGCTCACACCTTTAATGCCAGCACTCAGGAGGCCCGTCTGGTCTACACAGCGAGTCCAGGACAGCCAAGGCTACACAGAGAAATCCTGTCTCAGGGAGAATAAAAAAGAAAAGAAAAAAAAATTTTTTTTTAAGGCAGTGTGTGTGTGTGTGTGTGTGTGTGTGTGTCTGTGTGTCTGTGTGTGTGTAAGTGTAAGTAACTGTCCTGGAACTAGTTCTGTAGACCAGACTGGCCTAAAAAGAATTTGTTTTTCTTTTTTGAGACAAGGTTTCTCAGTGTGTTAGCCCTGGCTATCCTGGAACTAGTTCTATAGACCAGGCCGACCTAAAAATAAATTTTTAAATGCATGGCAAGTTTGGTGCTTATAAAAATGGCTAATTTACTTTGAAAATTTTTAGCATAATATGAACAAATCCAGACAGAAGATAGTTTGTGTATGTATGTTTTAAATTTTTGGCCAACACAATGATTATTCCTAGAATTATTGATAAATATTTAGTACTCTGGCATGCAGTGATTAATTAATGCTCTTTTCTACCTTTTTCCTCTAGTATGTTAAAAGATGACTTAAAGCTAAGCAGCAGTGAAGACAGTGATGGGGAGCAGGTAAGTCTCTATACAGCCTGTCAGCCCTTTACACTACTGGTCCATTTTGTCTTAGTTTAAGATCCATTACTTTTTTTTGTTTTTTTGTTTTTGTTTTTGTGTTGTTTTGTTTTGGAGACAGGGTTTCTCTGTGTATCCTTAACTGTCCTGGACTCACTCTGTAGACTAGGCTGGCCTTGAACTGACAGCAATCCTCCTGCCTCTGCCTCCCAGTGTGTGCCACCAGCACCTGGCCCCCATTACCTTTTCCATAAGGTTTCTGACACTGGGTAACTGTAGCCTTCTGTAATGTCTTTGAGCTTCCTTTTTTATTTTTAGTTGGCTTTCCTTATCATTTATTGTAGATCAGAAAATAGTAGCAGGAAATTACTTATAAGACATATTTACAAAACAAAACAAAAAGACATATTTACAAAGTTTTAAAAATACTTATTTTTTAAATATTTTTTATATGTAACTTCCTGGAAGTGGAGTTACAGATGGTTGTGAGCACCAGATGACTGCTGGGAATTGAACCTGGATCCTCTGTAAGACTAGCGCTCTTAACTGAAGAGCCATTTTCCAACTACAAAAAATTTTAAGTCTTACCCTAGATTTTTTTTTTTTTTTTTTTGGTGGTGGTAGTGCTACTGGGGATTAGCTAGGCAAATATTACTTCTTTAAGTAAAAACAGGATCCTGGCTTGTTATTGTTTGTGGTGTTTTGATGGTTTGGAGGGGGTTTCACCAGGTGGCCCAGACTAGCCTCAGATTCATGATCCCGTTGCCTCCACTTTGAAGGCTGTGGTATACTGTACTGTTTTTGTTTGTTTTTTAATCACTGTATGATGTAAATATTGTTTCATATGTTAGAGAAGCCAGCTTTTGGGTTTTTTAGGGGGCAGGGGTTGTTTGTTTTTCAAGACAGGGTTTCTCTGTCTAACAGCCCTGGATGTCCTGGACTTACTTTGTAGACCAGGTTAACCTTGAACTCACAGAGATCTGCCTGCCTCTCCTTCCTGAGTGCCACTTTTGGGCTATTTTTTAGTTTAGACATTTATATTATTTGAATAGATTCATTCACAGATTTCTTATGCTTCACTTTTAGGATTGTGATAAGACAATGCCAAGGAGTACACCAGGAAGGTAGGGATCCTTTATTTTGTGTTGTTGTTGTTGTTGTTGTTGTTGTTGTTATGGCTAAGATTAGACTGATTTAACATTGTGGTGGTAGCATAAGGAGCCTTATAAATAATGTCAATTGTGATGGTGGCTGTATAATTCTGGAAATTAATTAAATTCATTAAGTTATATACTCAAACCGGGTGAATTTTAAAGTATTTTAGAAGTGAGTATTATTAGCTGAGTGATACATCAGAAACTTTTGGGGGATGTCTGTTTCATTTGAAAAGAAGTTTTGAGTTCCTTATGCACATACTGTTAATAAGATTGGGTGCTAGATTTAGGTGGAGTTTTGCCATCATAAAGAAAACATTTGTCATTTCTGTTTTATCTCCTTCAGTAACTCTGAGCCTTCACATCATAATAGTGAGGGAGCAGATAACTCCAGAGATGACTCCAGCAGCCACAGCGGATCTGAAAGCAGCTCTGGATCTGACTCGGAGAGTGAAAGTAGCTCCAGTGACAGTGAGGCAAATGAGCCATCGCAGAGCGCGTCTCCTGAGGTGAGCCAGCAGGCTGCTTCCATAGCCCTCTTAACCCATCACTGTATGTTCTATCTTATGGAAAACCTAAACTATTTTGGTTTCTTTTTTAATTAGAAAAACTTTTTTTTTTTTTTTTAATTTAGAATTAACCAGGCATGGTGGTGCACTCAGAGGCAGAGCCTGGTGGATCTCTGAGTTCTAGGATAGCCTGGTCTACAAAGTGAGTCCAGGACAGACAGGGCTCTGTTACACAGAGAAACCTTGTCTCGAAAAACTAGAATTTAATACTTACTTTTGCCTCTTAACAAGAGATTTATGTTATGTAGTTACTGTGATTAACGTGAGTCTTATGTTGTATAATTGAACTGTGTAGATTGATAAAGTGCATCTGAAAGTCTTTCCTGGTACCTATATCATGTTTATTTTCTAGAATTAAATTATTTGCAATTGTGCCTTTCAAGTTGAACTCCTAACTGGAATAATGGTTATTTAAAGGCCTTTTGTAATAAGCTGTTCATGGTGGTTCCACCTGTACTCCAGCACTCAGGAGACCAAGGGATTAGAGTTGCTAGCATTAAACCTGTGCTTTAATCCTAGAAGAAACTTGACAAACAAATGCTTGTCTCCTTAAGCATTATTATTATTATTTTTACTCTTACTTGACTTTATAAAGATGGGAAAAGCTTCAGTATTTGGGGGAATACTCTACATCTATATATTTTCTTTTTCAGCCTGAACCACCACCAACAAACAAGTGGCAACTTGATAATTGGTTGAATAAAGTGAACCCACATAAAGTGTCTCCAGCTTCTTCTGTAGACAGTAACATCCCATCGTCTCAAGCCTACAAAAAGGAAGGCCGAGAACAGGGTGCTGGGAATAACTACACTGATCCTGGTGGGCCAAAGGAAACAAGTTCTGCTACTCCAGGACGAGACTCTAAAACCATCCAAAAGGGATCAGAAAGTGGCCGTGGGAGGCAGAAGTCTCCTGCACAGAGTGACAACACCACACAGAGGAGAACTGTTGGCAAAAAACAACCCAAAAAAACTGAGAAGTCAGCTGCCGAAGAGCCCCGTGGAGGCCTGAAGATAGAAAGTGAAACCCCTGTAGACATGGCCACTAGCATGCCTTCCAGCAGGCACAAAGCTGCCACTAAAGGCTCAAGGAAACCCAACATCAAAAAGGAGTCAAAATCTTCTCCTCGACCTATAGCAGAGAAAAAGAAATACAAGTCAGCAAGTAAATCCTCCCAGAAATCTCGGGAAATCATAGAAACGGATACCTCGTCCTCAGATTCAGATGAAAGTGAGAGCCTCCCTCCCTCCTCACAGACTCCTAAATACCCTGAAAGCAGTAGGACTCCTGTTAAACCCTCTTCCGTGGAGGAAGAAGATAGCTTTTTTCGGCAGCGAATGTTCTCTCCTATGGAAGAGAAGGAGCTCCTTTCCCCACTCAGTGAGCCTGATGACAGGTATCCGCTTATTGTGAAGATTGACCTGAATCTGTTGACTAGAATACCCGGGAAGCCTTACAAAGAAACAGAGCCACCCAAGGGGGAGAAGAAAAATGTGCCAGAAAAGCACATGAGAGAGGTGCAGAAGCAAGCCTCAGAAAAGACTTCCAGCAAAGGCAAGAGGAAACACAAGGTCTGTAAGGAGGTTCTGGTTCTTTCTCTTTTTTAGAAATATTTTTGTTTCCATTTTCCATATCCTTAAGCATCTTGATATTACAATACTAGCTATTTTTAAAATTATTTATGTGTGTCTATGAGTTTATACTGTGTGTGTGTGTGTGTGTGTGTGTGTGTGTGTGTGCGCGTGTGTGTGTGTATCTATGTCTATGTATGCATACATGCTGTTGTATGCTCCTGTGGAGGCCAGTAGAGGGCCTGCAGCCAGTTACAGCCAGTTGTGGGCTACCTGACATAGTTATTGGGATCCAAACTTCGGTCCTGCTAGAAAAGTAGTAGGTGCCCTTAGCTGCTGAGACATCTCTCTATCCCCCAGTACTTGCTATTTTGACTTTATGTTACCTAGTCACTGTTGCTTTTAAATTATATTGTATTTATTTGTGTGTGTATGCACACATGTACACTACAGTGCATTTCTGGAAGCCAGAGAACAACTTATGGAGTCAAGTGTTTCTTCTGTCACATGGGTCCCAGGGACTGAGCTCAGGTTGTCAGACTTTCCTCACTGAGGTATCTTGCCATCCCTATTGTTCATTCTTAGATACCAGCATCTGCAGTGAATCATGAGCTGTAAGGGAAAAGAGTGATTGAGCACAAGGCCCCACTAAGACTCTATATGGAACAGTTTCTCTGTGTTCTGTCTCCTTAAATAACGAAAGATTTAAAAAAAAAAAAGGGGGGGGAGGGGGGAATCTCTGGACAGAGTGTATAGTGACCAGGATAAAAATCATACTTTTTATTACCGGCCTAACATGCAAAACTGACTCATTACTTTTGTCGCAGATACATCCATGAGAATATCACCCATCGACTACTTACCTATGTACCTAGTGTTTTTCCATTAACACAGGTCAGACCTGAGAACATTCCCAGGGTATAGCCCAGTTGTGTAACTCAATGGTAGAGCTGTTGCTGAGCATGTGTGAAGCCCTGGATGCAGTCCCAACATGGAAGGAAAGTCTATTGGCACATAGCGCATTCTCATCCCTAAATACTTCCAAGATATTTAAAGACAAAGCCTAGTATATAAGGTCAGCTTTATGTAGAGCCTGCTTATATGTATGTGCCTAGTACCCAAGAAGGTCAAAAGAGGGTGTTGGATGCTTTGGAACTTGAGTTATAGATGATTGTGAACTACCATGTATGTAGGTGCTTAGAACCCAGAGCCTGTACAAGAGCAGTCAGTGGCTCTTAACAACTAAGACATCTTTCCAGCTCTCCTCTAGAATTATGATTTTGGTAAAGTATCAGAGGAAATTCCTAGAGGTTACATTGATAATACTGGGAGAAGACTCAGTCACTGGTAGCAGTCTGTAGGTTACTTTTTCTCATGTCTTCATTTATCTGAATTTAATCATTTGGTGACAAGCAGACTCTTACCTTACAATAGACTAGGCTGGCCTTGAACTCACAGAGATCCCTCTGCCTTACCTCCCTAGTGCTGGGACTAAAGGTGTGTACCACCACTGCCCAGCAGATTTGTATACTATTAAAGGATGGGTTTTTATGGTTTATGAGTTCATCGTAATTCTAAGAATCTGTCCAACCCTAAAATTATTACATAAAAGAGATACCATCTAAGACCTTAGGAATAGCTGTTACGTTGTTTATGCTGTGGACACCCTTGTCATGCCTGCTGTTTCTGTTTTTGTCCAGAATGATGATGATAACCGAGCCAGTGAGAGCAAAAAACCCAAAACAGAGGACAAGAACTCATCAGGCCACAAGCCATCCAGCAACAGAGAGTATGTCCCCAAATCATGTTGCATGCTAGTATTGGCTATTTGTATCATTTGTTGTCTGGTACTTTTTGACATGTTTCAGAATATTGCTTTTATTGACTGAATGTCATATACATGTATGCACATGTGGATAGAAGAAGAGCTTTGCTTTTAGCTAATAGAAATGGGAGGCTCCCCCCCCCCCTGTGTGTGTGTGTGTGTGTCTGTCTCTCTGTCCCCCCCAATCTCTCATTGAGATAAGAATATGTCCTAGTTAGAGTTACTATTGCTTTTATTGCTATCATAAAACACCACGAGCAAAAGCAACTTGGCAAGAAAAAGATTTATTTGGCTTATGCTTCTGTATCACTTCAACTGTTCATCATTGAAGGAACCCAGGACAGAGACTCAAACAGGGAAGGAATCTAGAGGCAAGGAGCTGATGCAGAGCCACAGAGGAGTCATGCTGACTGGCTTGCTCAGCCTGCTTTCTTATAGAACCCATGGCCACTAGGCCAGGGATGGAACTACCCACAATGGGCTGCACCTTTCCCCATGTCAACCAGAAAATGAGCTGGGCACAGTGACGCAAACCTATGATCCCAGCACTAGGGGAGGCAGAGGCAGGCGGGTCTCCGTGAGTTTGAGGCCAGCCTGGTCTACAAAGTGAGTCCCCAGAACAGCCAAGGCTACACAGAGAAAGCCTGTCTTGAAGGAAAAACAAAACAAAAAACAACAAACAAACAAAAAGAAAATGCTCAAGCTGGGCACAGTACTCAGGAGGCAGACACAGGAGGATCTGTGAGTTCGAGGCCAGCCTGGTTACAGTAGAGTCCAGGGCAGCCAAGGCTACACAGAGAAACCTTGTCTGAAAAACAAAACAAAACAAAAAAGCCCCCAAAAGCAAAAAAAGGAAAATGCTCTATAGGCTTGCGCAAGCCCAGTCCTATGGAAACATCTTCTCAGTTGAGGACCCCATCTCTCAAATGATGCTAGCTTGTGTCAGGTTGTCATGAAACTAGCCAGCACCAAGTATGAGATAAGAGTTACAATAAATCCTCACCATTTTCTGGGTAGACAATGAACTCATCTCAACTTGAAAGAGACTAATAGCTATAAGCCTTAATCTTTTCATAATTTATCTATTTGCTTATTGATTCAACCAATATTTTATTAAGTATTTATCATATGGCAGATTGTTCTAGGCAGACATGATCATGAAAAAACAAAACCAAACAAAAAACAGGTCAGGGCAGGCAGAGAAAGAGACGGGAAGAGAAACTACCTGATGGGATTTACAGTCCTTCTGCTTTGCAATCATCATATGGATAATGTCTTTGCAAGTTTGTCTTAAAAGCAGGTGAAAAGAGATGGAAAAGTCCTTCATCCTGTACCACTCTGCAGAAATAAGAGCATTTATTTTGTTTGGCAGGTCATCTAAGCAGAGCAGTACAAAAGAAAAGGATTTGCTGCCTTCACCTGCTGGGCCTGTTCCTTCAAAAGATTCAAAAACAGAGCATGGCTCTCGGAAGAGGACTGTCAGTCAGTCGTCATCCTTAAAACCCAGCAGCACCAGCAACAAGGAGAACAGTGGCAGCAGCAAGAGCAGTTCCTCCACGTCAAAGCAGAGGAAGACTGAAGGGAAGGCTTCCAGCAGCTCCAAAGAGGCCAAGGTAAGGTGGTGGGGCTTGAGCCTTTGAGAATCATCCTGCCCTGGCTTCCTGAAGTGACACTGATATTTGTAACCATCTCATTACATTAAGGTTGTAGTCATGTGCAGTATGTATGTATGCATGTATTTATTTATTGGTTTTTCGAAACAGGGTTTCTCTGTGTAGCCTTGGCTGTCCTGGACTCGCTTTGTAGACCAGGCTGGCCTCAAACTCACTGTGATCTGCCTGCATCTGCCTCCCGAGTGCTGGGATTAAAAGGATTAAAGTGCTACCACACCTGGCACATGTGCAGTTTTAAAAATGAATAAATGAGTGTGTGTGTGTGTGTGTGTGTGTGTGTGTGTGTGTGAGAGAGAGAGAGAGAGAGAGAAAGAAGAAAGAGGAGGAGGAGGAGAGGAGAGAAGAGAAGAGAAGAGAAAGAGAGGAGAGTGTCTCAGAGGACAACTTTCATCTTGTTGAGGCGGATCTTCCTACTGAGGTTGGGGACTGTGCCACCACATCTGGCTTTTTAAATTTTTTTTCTGAGGTAGGGTCTCACTTTATAGCCTTGACTAGCCTGGAACTTACAGTGGTCCACTTGCCTCTGCCTCTTGAGTGCTGGGACCAAAAGTGTGTGCTACCACATGTGGCTTTAAATGGTCATCCTTAACATAATAATGATGCAGTTGAATAGTGGCGTTTATAGACTGAGATTTGGGTCCAAGGTTTTTTTCAGGACTGTGCTTTAGTCAACCCTCAATCTGTTTATGATATTATCAATATTATCTTTATTGGGTTTTTTCCCTTTTGTTTTTTGAGACAGTTTGTGTAAAGCTCAAGCTGACAGGGAACCCCCTCTGTAGATCAGGCTGGCCTTGAACTCACAGAGATCCACTTGTCTCTGCCTCCCAAGTGCTGGATTAAAGGTGTGCACCACCACCACCACCACCACCACCACCACCTGGCAATTGTCACCTCCCCCCCCCCCCCCAACACACAGTCCACCCCCAGGACTGTGTCTCACTATGTAGCCTAACTTGGATGAGAAAAAAAATTCTGATCACAGACTTCCAAATGACCAGGTTGTTCATGTGCTTTTTAAACTGTTCTAGCCAGGAGCAAGTCCATGACATTACAGATTTAAGTGAAAGTTAAGATATTTTAGTTTTTAAGAATACAGTCCAGGGTAGTGATAGCACACACCTTTAATCCCAGCATTTGGGAGGCAAGGGATCTTGGACTTCAAGGCCAGCTTGGACTACAGAGCAAGTTCCAGGACAGCCAGGAGGAACACAGAGAAACCCTGTCTGGGGGAGGGGACGATATATATATATATATATATTCCCTTGCATTGTTGTTAATTGAGTAAACAAAAGAAGTTTGGAAATTGAAATTGTATACTACTACAGTCCTATTAAATGTAGTAATTAAAGATTATAAGTTTAAGTAAATCAAATATGAACTTTTCAAACTGAGTTGTACAGATGGATTTCTCTCCAAACAAGCACCCTATTTCTGTAGGAACTTGGGGAGCTCACTCAGCGCCCAAAGAACATTGTTGCCTCTCTTCACTGTTTCATATTTATCTGCTTATTGGGTTTTTCTCCATTTCTCATATTTTTGACATAAAGTTTGAGGTTTCCATGCAAGTTTCTTAAACTAGTGCTTTTTTAAAAGTGTACTCATTAAGTGAGCTTCTTAATGAGTGTCTGTAGGTAGAAGTCATCATGTTTCTTCTTTATAAAGGAGGCTTCTTTTAATAACCTTGAAAGCAGGAATTTGTGTCTGTCTGCCTTAAGGTTTTCTCCAGTGTTTAACTTACTAAGAAATTAGGAAATATTGTTGTAGGATCATATTTTAGATCATACTTGGTCTTTGGTGGGTTTCACTTTGTTTTTGTTTGCTTATTTGTTTGGGTTTTTGGTTGTTTTGCTTTGTTTTTTTTTTTTTTTTTTTTTTCAAGACGGCATCTCTGTGTAGCCTTGGCTGTCCTGGACTCATTTTTGTAGATCAGGCTAGCCTGGAACTCACAAAGATCTACCTGCCTCTGCCTCCTGAGTGCAGAAATTAAAGGTGTGTGCCACCCTTCTTTGTTTCATTTTGTGTATAAGATCAGAGTCTCATTTTGTAGCCCAGGCTGGCTTGGGAGTTGAGGTGGTCTTGCCTCAGCCTCCTGACTGCTGGGATTACAGGCATGTTTCCTCTGACTTGGCCTTTTAATTTATTGTTCTTCCTATAGGAACTCTTAGAATGGGTGTTCCCATTATAGTCACTAAATTTTCCCAGAGGAATTAAAATTCAAAGAACCCTAGAATCAGGAGTAGAACTTAAGCAGGTGACTTATTTGCTTAGCCCTTGGTTTACTTTCCAGCCCATTTCCATGTTGCCTTCTTTACACAGTCACCTGAAAGTACTCCGCATATACTGGCTTAGCTGATGCTATCAGTAAGCCTTTACTGCTATGTAAATTCACACAAGTAGTACATTGACTCTGGTTAAGAGGAAACAGACAATAGCTGGGTGTGGTGACGCACACCTTTAATCCCAGCACTCCAGAGACAGAGGCAGGCAGATCTTTGTGAGTTTGAGGCCAGCCTGGTCTACAAAGTGAGTCCAGGACAGTCAAGGCTACACAGAGAAGCCCTGTCTCGAAAAACAAAACAAACAAACAAACAAACAAAAAGAAACAGACAATTACTGATTTGGAAAGGACAAAACTTTAGCTGTCTAGTGAGCTTATGGTTGTATTAGTTAGCCAAGGTTGCCATGGTATCTATCACCACAGACTGGTAAGCTCAAACAACAGAAACTGACTAGTTCTGGAGGCTAGAAACCCAATACCAAAGTTTTGAGCAATTTCTTCTCAGAACAAGGAAGAAGCTGAAACTCAGTGCCCCACTGAAATGGCAATGCTGTGACCTCTCTTGATACTCCAGGGTGTAGTATTACCTTTGTATCCCAAGGAACAATCCCTGTTCCTGTATTCAAACTGTTTTGTTTTTTAAGATTTTTTTTCATTTTAAATTATGTGTATGTATCTGTGTATTTTGTGTAGACATGAATGTAGTGTCCTTGGAGCTGCAGGTACAGGAAGTTGTGAGCTGCTGGGAACGAAACTTAAGTACTCTAGAGGAGCAAGAACTGCTCTTACTCACAGAACCATCTTTCCACTGCCTTAGACTACCTTAAAACACAACAAAACCTATCTAATACTAACACATTTTGTAGGGTAGTTGAAGAGTTAGCCATACTAAGTAGTTAATTAGGCCTTAGTGATTAACCTTTTTTTGTTTTTGTTTGGTTTGGTTTTTGAGACAGGATCTCACTATGTAGCCCTGAGTGGCCCAAACTTGCTGTGTAGAGCAGGCTGTTCTTAAACTTACAGAAATCCTCCTGAGTGTTGGAATTAAAGGCATATGCCACCACACCCAGCATTTCTTTTCCTGAGTAGTACTGCCTGTCTGTCTGTGTCTGTCTCTCTCTGTCTCTCTGTCTGTTTCTGTGTGTGTGTGTGTGTGTGTGTGTGTTTATCTCTTTTTTTTTTTCAGTGTTTAAGGTTTTTTTTGTTTGTTTGTTGGTTTTGTTTTATGTGTATCAGTGGTTTGTGTGCATGTATGTATGATCTGCACCACTTGTGTGCTTGGTGTCCACAGAGGTCAGAAGAGAGTATTGGATCCTTTTGAACTAGAGCTATAGATGGTTGTGAGTCATCATGCGGGTGCTTGGGACTGAACCCAGGCACTCTGCAATAGCAACCAGTATTCTTGACTGTTGAGCAATCTCTCTAATCTTACTTCTTTGAGACTGGTTTCTCTTTGAACCTGAAGCTCATTGTTTCAGCAGTGTTGCTGCCTAGATCTGCCTGTTTCTGCCCCACAACCCTAGTGTTACAGGAACATGCAGCCATTCCCAGCTTTTATGCAGGGACTGGGGATTTGAACTCAGGTTTTCTTACTTCACAGCACACATGCTTACCCACTCAGCCATCCTCCCAACCAGTACTGCCATTTTGACATTCAGTTTGTGTCTTCCTTATGTTTTAATTAGTACCTAGCCTAAGTGCCTTGCATACAGTAGACAATAAATATAAGAACAAATATTTTTGTTTGTGGTGGTTTTTTTTTTTAAGCACTATAGAATTTAATAACAAAGACATTTGAAGGCTGTGGACTTTTATTTCTGTTTTAGCAGTGGCTGAAGAAGTGAGAATAACTTCATTTTTTAAAATCTCCTGACAATTTTCAACTTAGTTGTCTATATTCTTTCAGGAAAAGGCTCCAAATAGCTCCTCTAATTGTCCTCCATCTACATTAACTCCTGATTCTTCGAAGCCTCGGAGAACAAAGCTTGCCTTTGATGACAGGTGAGATAAATTTTTTTTGTTTGTTTGATTTGTTTTTTGTTTTTTCCGAGACAGAATCTCACTGTGTAGCTTTGGCTGGCCTGAATCTTGTTGTGTAGACCAGGCTGGCCTTAAAAACTCTTTGAGATTGGCCTGCCTCAGCTTCTTGAGTGCTTGAATTAAAGGTGCGTGCCACCATGCCAGCTGTAAGAAATTCCAGCCAGTATATAAGAACTCATTTAAATACATCCGATTCCATAGGGTTATTAATACTTGTATCTGACCTACAGAACAGTCAGGTTTTAACTTAAAAGGAACCTTTAGCCTAGTTACTCCTTTAACAGCCAGTGGCTTTCCTGATTGAGAGAAAAGATGTGTTTCTGCTGCCAGTACCACTGTTGATAACAGGAGTCTTCGCAGATAAGCAGTGTTGCTTTTTCTTGCCTTCTGTAGAAGGTACTTCTCCTGCCTGCATCCTATTTACTCTTGATTACAAAACAAAACAAAACAAAACACTTGAGTGAGCTATAGTTTAATACTAGGGAGCTTGATCTCTGTGTGCTTAAGTAGATTTGCTGTAGAAGCCCATAATTTGTTTTTAATCTACATATATTTGTCAGAAAACTGAAATGTTTGACAATTGTTGATTATTGTTATGAAATGTCTAATGAGCTGGGCGGTGGTGGCGCACGCCTTTAAATCCCAGCACTCGGGAGGCAGAGGCAGGCGGATCACTGTGAGTTCGAAGCCAGCCTGGTCTACAAAGGGAGTCCAGGACAGCCAAGGCTACACAGAGAAACCCTGTCTCAAAAAAACCAAAAAAAAGAAAAAGAACAAGAAAAAAAAAGAAATGTCTAATGATCACTCAGTTTTTTTTGTTTTGTATGCCACCACGCCTAGCGATCACTCAATTCTTAAGACTGTGAAAGTTGCAAGATACTGGAGACTAAAACAACTTAGTAATTATCCTAGAAAATGTTGACATTTTTACTTATAAAGATTTTTATTTTGCAGAAATTATTCAGCAGACCATTATTTACAAGAAGCAAAAAAACTCAAACACAATGCAGATGCTTTGGTATGTAAATATTCTGCCTGCTGTGCCTTATCGAGCTCATGTGTTCCCTCCTGTTGTCTACACCTGCAGTGGCCACTGCTCAACACTGTTCTCCTTTAGTCTGATAGGTTTGAGAAAGCAGTATACTACCTTGATGCTGTCGTGTCTTTCATTGAATGTGGGAATGCATTAGAGAAGAATGCTCAGGAATCCAAGTCCCCGTTTCCTATGTATTCAGACACGGTGGAGCTCATCAAGTAAGTGGGGAGCTTGACATTTCACTGGAATAGCTTTATTATCTGTTATTTTACTTATTTGGTTAGCCGAATGTGGTGAACTGGGAAGATGCTTAGTGTCCATTTTCTTTAGGGAAGAATTTTAGTGGGCGTTTTATTTAGGTTTGAGTCTGAGAACATAAGAAGTAAGATCAGGGTGAAATATTCTGTTTTCTTGGTTTGTTTTTTATCTCAACTCATAGATACACTATGAAACTAAAGAATTATTTGGCACCAGATGCTACAGCTGCAGACAAGAGACTCACAGTACTTTGGTGAGTGTTGTGTAATCTAGCCTTTGCTGGATAACAAACAGTTTCTTAATGAATTGTGCTGTGTGTGCTTTATCAGTCTTTCACAATCACTTTGCAAACCTTAACAGTCAAATAGAAAATAGCTCAAAATCCCTACTGAAAGATTTTAGCATCTGTCAGTCTCTAATTGACTGCCCTCTTGATGAAAGTGCTGGAGTAGGCCTGATATTGAATTAAGTGACCATTTTTTAAGCGTTTCTTTCTTTCTTTCTTTCTTTCTTTCTTTCTTTCTTTCTTTCTTTCTTTCCCTCCTCCAGAGACAGGCTTTGTCTGTGTAGCCTTGGCTGTCCTGAACTCACTTTGTAGACCAGGCTGACCTTGAACTCAGTGATCCACCTGCCTCTGCCTCCCGAGTGCTGGGATTAAAGGCGTGTGCCACCACACCTGGCTAAGCTTCTCTTTCTATCCATGCTTCGTCTCAGAGAGACATCATCTGTTCACTTGTTCAAGTTGTGTTCTTGACCAGGCACTGTGTTTACACTAGCAGTGCAGCTGTGAACAGTCTGATACTACCCTGATCATTATGGAGTCTATGAGACAGAAACTTTTCAGTCTTGTGAATATGTGAACAAATTTCTCTGAAAGGAAAGAGTCCTCAGGTCAAGCATAGTGGCACACACCTTTAATCCCAACACTCTGGGACAGAGGCAGGTGGATCTTGGTGAGTTTGAGGCTAGCCTGGTCCACATATATCAAGTGTCAGGAAATCTAGGAAGATGGAATAGAGAGGCCTTATCTTTAAAAAGAAAGAAAGAAAGAAAAAGAGTTCTCTACTCTTACAGAGATTGGGAGACTTGATTTGGAGGTTAAAACATAGGCAGGATGGATGGTGGAAAAGAATGAGAAATTTGTAAGGAACTGAAAGGCCAATGAATTCGAAAGTTGCCTTTACTGGGTACATGGCAGGAGCTGAGCTGTGTGGACTATGTGAAGGTTGGTATGTTCCATCAATTTCCTACTTTTGGTTTTTAGCTTTTTAAAGTATTTGTATTATGGCATATTGGTAAAGTTTTAATTTTGAGTGTTAGTATCTAACTGAATGTTAGTTCTAAGAAGTTCCTTAGCTAGTTTCCTTTCCCTATGGTATATTCCATATGAAGCTGACCTTTTGGTTTTGCCTGAGAGGTAATATTGACCCTGAGCTATGGTTGCTCACATGAAGCCAACCCTATATTACTACACAATGGAAAGACTACTTGTAGATAGAGCCATGTCTGAACACACTACCCTCTCCCATGGCCTAGCCTGAGATGCCAGTCATTGCTGTACCTGAGGCTATTCAAACTGAAGAAGGAGAATGCTCTGAAGTACTCCAAGACACTGACTGAGCACCTGAAGGTAAGAATGTACAACAGAGTCTATTGCCTAGGAGACAAAATGTGCAAGCCTTCCCATCCCTGCCCCACAGATACTCTCATATTTAGGCAAAACATAACAAACTACTGCTTGAAAATTCTCAGATATGTTTGTGCTTTCTTGGTAAAGCTTTCAAATATGTATATTGGATTACAGAATTTTCATAGCTGTATACAATAGCTTATACTTGGAAATGTTCTTTGCATGTTCGCTACCACCTTTCTTCAAACTGTTATCTTGTTTTGTTCCTTACACTACTAGGGTTTGAATCCATGTCTTATACATGCTAAGTGCCTAACCACTGAACCACACACCCAGCCCAGACAAAGTTATTGTAGTATCTTTTTAAAAGAATTTCAAGCTAGGACTGGAGAGATGGCTCAGACGTTAAGGGCATTCACTGCTCTTCCAAAGGTCCTGAGTTCAATTTCCAGCATCCACATGGTGGCTCACAACCATCTATAATGAGATCTGGTGCCCTCTTCTGGCCTGCAGGTGTACATGCAGGCAAAGTACTGTGTACATAATAAGTAAATAAATCTAAAAAAAAAAAAAAAAAAAGAATTTCAAGCCAGGACCATAACATCCTCCAAAACCCTATAACCCCTCCATAACTCACTGTTGCCTACAAGTTTAAGGTCTGCCCTACACGGTCCTCAAATGTCTTCTATCTACTCCTTGTCTAAACCTCTCCTTAGACAACCTAGATAGGTCATTTGTGTTCTCTTTTCTGCCTGGTTCTGTATATAATAATGACTCATTTCCCTGTGTCTTTTTCAGTTCTTTTCATCCATCTCTGTTACTCATTGTTTCTTTGCATCATCTTTGAAGTCTTCTGGAACAACCTAGACTTCACCTAATAACTTCTTTCTGTTCTGTATTCACATACTCTGTTGTTGTTTTTAAAGATTTATTGGACTGGAGAGCTGGCTTAGTGGTTAAGAGCACTGGCTGCTCTTCCAAAAGACCTAAGTTCAATTCCCAGCATCTACAGAACCACTTACAACTATCTATATCTCATAGGATCTGATATCCTCTTCTGGCCTCTGAGGGCACTGGGAATTCGTATGATGCATAGATGTACATGTAGGCAAAAACCTGTACATAAAAATATTAAAATATTTTAAGATTTATTTGAGTGTGTGTGTGTGTGTCTGTGTCTGTCTGTCTGTCTTTCTGTCTTCCTGTCTTCTTTCAGAGGCCAGAGGAAGACCAAGATCCCTTGGACCTAGAGTGAGCTACCCAACTAGGGTGCTGGGATCCAAACTCAAATCCTCTGGAAGAGCAGCAGATGCTCTTAATTACTGAGCAATTTCTCTGGCCTCATGTTAACTGTTTTCTGAAAGAGTCTCATAAGTCTAAGCTGACCTCAGACTGGCTAAGGAGCCAGTGATTATAAAGTTTTTAAGATCAACCCCCTAGCCCAATACTTTTGAAGACTTTGAATGCCTTAAAAGTTATATATATTGCTGTTAAATAAATTTATTTTTCCCTGCAGAATTCTTACAGTAATTCTCAAGCACCTTCACCTGGCTTGGGGAGGTAGGTACAATTTTGTTCTCTGATTTTTTTTTATTTTTATTTTTTTAAGTTTTTCGAGAGAAGATTTCTCTTGTGTTGCCTTGGCTGTCCTGGACTCATTTTGTAGATCAGGCTGGCCTCCAACTCACAGAGATCTGCCTGCCTCTCTGTCTCCCTAAGTGCAGTGATTACAGGCGTGCACCGCCATGCCTGGCTTCTGCCTGGCTTTTGATAAATGTATTTGTGTATCAGAGTAGAAATGGACAATAGAATGATTGCTACTTTTAAAATATTAAAATCTCTAGTAAGGTACTTTAAAAACATTTTTTTTATGTTTAGACTTGAACCCAGGGCTTTTTGCATGCTCTCCCACTGAGTTATGCCTCTGGAGAAGTGTTTTTTAAGTTATTCTTTCCAATTTGATAATTTAGTATATAATGAACATAATTTTTAAAAAATTAGAAGTGCGACATGTCACTATCAGACATCTGAGTCAGCTTACGGTTTTGTTTTGTTTCTCCCCTCTTCTACCATGTAGGTTCCTGGATAATACTTAGGTTTCCAGGCTTGGTGGCAAGCACTGTTACTCCTGAGCCACCTCACTCGTTCCCAAATAGCTAAGTTGTTAACAGTACCTCAGTTCTTACAGTTACTTACATTTGTTACAGAGGTTTCAACTTCACTCAGATCTTGGCACTGCCAGAGTAAAGTGGCATGGTTTGGGGTTATCTTCCATTCTCATATTAACCCCTCCTGCCTACACCCAAAAAGGGAAAAAACACCCTGCAACCTTTTACATTTTCTTTTTCATTTTCTGGGTCTATCTGTTGAGTTCTTGTGTTAATGTGAGTTGACATTCCATCTTATTTCCCCTTGTCTACCCATCCCCAGGACTGAGTTAAAACTCACAGCCTTTTGCATGCTAAGCAAGTGCTCTCCCACTGAGCTAGATCCTCAGCCTTTTAAATTTGCCCTTTGAGACAGGATTTCACTATGGTCCAGGATGGCCTCCATCCTGTAGTATATTGATTTCATAGTGCTCACTAGGTGTATGTGAATTAGCATCCTATTTCTCTTTGTGTGCAGCAAAGCTGTTGGGATGCCATCCCCTGTTTCTCCAAAGTTGTCACCAGGCAACTCTGGAAGTTACTCTTCTGGGGGCGGCAGTGCTTCAGCAAGTGGTTCTTCAGTGACCATTCCACAGAAGATCCACCAGATGGCAGCAAGCTACGTCCAGGTTACGTCCAACTTCCTCTATGCCACCGAAATTTGGGACCAAGCTGAACAGCTTTCCAAAGAACAAAAAGGTTTGTTGGGCTCTGGATAAACTTTGAGGACAGAATTGTTATAAGAAACCTTAGTAATTTAGTTAAGTGTATGGAGAATGTTTATTTCGTGGTTTACAGGCAATCATAATCAGTTTGCTAATAGCCTCCTTTGTTTAGGTACATACTAAATGTGACTAGATGTGGTTAAAAATACCCTTGAGCTGTGCATGGCTCCCTGTAGGTGACTTGTTCAGCACGCATAAGGCCTTGAGTTTGGTCTCTAACATGACGGACAGAGAACAGATGGCCTGAGATGGGGGAAGGGACATAGACAGATAGCTTTTGTGGTCCTGGTGACACAAGATAAACTAGAAGTAGTTTTTGGTGTAAGACAAATAAATCTATTCTGGCATGTTGAATGTAGCTCAGGAGGCAGCACCATCCCCATTCCCCTATCGTCTCAAATACATCTTAAACAGTGCAGCAGTTGGGGTCTGCAGGATGGCGCAGTGGGTAAAGGCGCTGGCCACCAAGCCTCAATTCAGGCTCCAGGACCCACTTGGTGGAAGAAGAGAAGGGACTCCACAGAGTTTTCCTCTGACTTAACACAAGTACACTGTGGCACAATCACAGACAGATAAGTGTAAAAGAGAGAGGACCATTAAAAAAATAGAGCATTTACATTTGTTGTATATAGTATCTAAGCAAGGTCTAAATGCTGCGTTTTGTTAGTAAGTCTCTTAAATACTTCTGCCCCTTATTTGGCCATGCCATTGATGTTGAGAATATGTCTCATTCTTCCTTTGACTGGTTACTTCCTCATGCTGTCATTACATTTGTTCTTCTGTCTCTTCTTTTTCCATTCTATTGATTAGATTCTAGTTCAGTATTTAGATCAAATGTTCAGGGTGGTGCATCTTATTAGGATACACCAAGTTTTTTAAAATTTTAAGGTCAGTAGATTACTTACCTAGTGTCACTCTGATGAGCATGATATATAACATTTCCTATTAAACTTTGACTTGGACTTTTTTGTTTTGTTTTTTGTTTTTCGAGACAGGGTTTCTTTGTGTAGCCTTGGCTGTCCTGGACTCACTTTGTAGACCAGGCTGGCCTCAAACTCACATCGATCTGCCTGCCTCTGCCTCCTGAGTGCTGGGATTAAAGGCGTGCGCCACCACCTCCTGGCCTAAGTTAGACTTTTGACATACATGATGATCATTGTTTAGGTCCATTATTAGGAAATAGAAATTTCATTATGTGCCAGGCCTAGTGGTGCCTGCCTGTAGTTGGGCAGTTGGGAACAGAAGCTATAAGGATTAAGAGTTTGAGGTTATCATCAGCTACATAGGGAGTTCAGGCCAGCCTGGGCTCTTTGAGACCCTATCTCGGGGAGGAGGTGAGCAAAGAAAAACCACTAATGATAATCTGTTCTGACATTCTTTTTGCTTTTAATAGTTGGAAGTTTGTAGAGATATTTCACTCGGTGTCTGATCACTTCTTGTTTGATTAGCATGTTATCTTTAATAACCCTTTCACTCTGCATATCTATAAGATTTCTTCTGTGAGAAGTACTACATCCCTGTCTGCTTCCAACACTGCACTGAAGTCAAATCCTAAACTATTGTCCCCTCTTCCCATTTATGCCATCCTGACATAGAGCCTTTTTTAATTTAAGATTTATTATGTATACAATTCTCTGCCTGGTACACCTGCAGGCCAGAAGAGGGGACCAGATCTCATTACAGATGGTTGTGAGCCACCATGTGGTTTCTGGGAATTGAACTCAGGACCTCTGGAAGAGCAGACCATGCTCTTAACAACTGATCCATCTCTCCAGCCCAGCATAGAGCCTTTTTTTATTCACTTAGGAAGAATCCTCTTATTTCCATCCTTTAAATTTTTAAACTTTTGATTAAGAAGAAGGGATTTATCAGTTCTATATGGCATCTGATAATAGCAAAAAAGTTGGTTATAGACTGTTACATAACTATACAAGGGCTAGTGTGGGAAACAAGCCATAGCCAGTTGCTTTTTTCTACTACTTTGTTGTTGTTTGTTTGTTTGTTTGTTTGTTTGTTTTCAAGGCAGAGTTTCTCTGTAGCCTTGGCTATCCTGGACTTACTTTGTAGACCAGGCTGGCTCCACTACTTTTTTAATGATTTATTTTATGGGTATTGGTATTTTGCTTGCGTGTATCTCTGAGGGTGTTAGATACACCCCTGGAATTGGAGTTACAGACAGTGGTGAGCTGAAATGTGGGTGCTGGGAATTGAACCTGAGTCCTCTGGAAGAGGAGCCAGTGCTATTAACCACCGAGCCACCTTTCCAGCCCATCTACTTACTTCTTGCATAGAAATAGCAGATAGAGAGTGCTTTGAGTAATCCAGTGGGATGCTACACACATGCCACTAGGACTCTACTTTTAATGTGTAGTAGCAGTTGCCCCTTTCATCAGTGCTAGTCTTCCTGGAACTCATTACCGTGCCTTCTGTTTGCACTCGTGTATGACTTCAGGAACCTGAGAGACTGTACAGGTCTTTACTGTGACTCAAAAAATGTGTGATGCTTACTGTATGTTTTTAATTTTCTAGAATTCTTCGCTGAACTGGACAAAGTGATGGGCCCTCTCATCTTTAATGCAAGCATCATGACAGATCTGGCTCGTTATACCCGGCAGGGACTGCATTGGCTTCGGCAGGATGCCAAGTTGATATCTTGAACTGAACATATTCTCGTTGCCTCTGATTTTTCCACAACACTGTGTCACATCAAAAAGGAAAACTGCCATAACACACCACCTAGTCGACACTAAGAATGAGGAATGGTTTTCTCCTCTTTGGTTTATGTTGTTATTTCTTAAAGCCCAAAGCCATCAAATCAATTGACCCTTTCAATATTCCCAAGTATTTAAATAATTCTAAACCTGCAAGTACATCAGCAAGATGGTTTCAGTAATTGCAATTCCAGTTACAATTCATAAATAATCAAGTAAAATTCTATTTATTTTCATTTTTTTCAAGTTCCTACATTGGAGCTTGTTTAAAACTTAGTTATTTCTGCCTATAGATTTATTCTATTGAATATTTAGCATAAATTTAATGTAGGCATTTTATTTATATATTTGAGGAGCTGTGTTACTTAATGTCTTCTAAGATAAGAGTTGGCTTGTCTAAGACAGGACATGTTCTTTCTACAGCTACTTACCTGATGTTATTTCAAATCATTCTACAGTTTTATTATTGTAGGATTTATGCTTGGTATTAAGGATGCTCTTCCACATGTGAAAAGTCACTTAAACATGAGAAGATGGCATTCTACATGGGTGCAAAAATGGAGTGGGTCTGGTTTGGTATGCATTATTTCAAAACTGTGAATGTGTGTTAGTAACACTAGCAATCACAAGGTGACTATGTTGCATCTAATGCATTACAAAAAAGCAGATGGATTTGCTGGGGAAGCACATCATACTGAATGGCTTCATAAAGGACAATCTTAAACTATGAGTTTATTAAAACTTTACATTCTTGTTTGTTTTACTCATTTGACACTTAATTGAAGCAGAATAAGTTACTCCTAAAAGAGTGATCCAGTTTCTGAAGCTTTCAGCCTGTGTTCTTTGATAATGTTTGAGGGTTAAAGTCTGTAGATTTCCCCTATGGTGGAGAGATTGTGATGCTCAGATATGACCATGCAGTAACTGGAGCTTGAAAGGAGGTGCCCCGATGTCTAAAGTGCAGATGATGAATATCTCTTCCCAAAGATCCTCATCAATGATGTATGCTTCTGACAGGATCAGAAAATCCACAGTAGCAGCTGGGCGTGGTTGCGCATGCCTATAATCCCAGCGTTGGGAGTGGTGACAGGAGGATCAGGAGTTCAGGATCATCCTCATGCTCCATAAAGCTAGACAGTGAGTTTGGGGCTAGCCTGGACTACATGATCCATTGTCACATTAAAAGAAAGAAAGAAGAAAGTCCATACTAGAAAAGTACCTAACTTGGCTCAATGTGAGCTCTCTTGGAAAAGGGGAAATATTAGGGATAGTGCTTAGGAAGCTAGCTCTGTAACAATTCTTTATCAAACTGCTGTTCCCGACAAGGTGCATATAGCAGTGAAGGGAGAGGAATGTCTCTCTTCCTCTATACTTTTTAGTGACCCCGTCATGTCTGGTGTGCCTTAAATTTTAACTTTAAATGATAACTCTATGGATTGTTTACAGATAAAGTTTTATGCTGGGACCAGATAAGCCATGCACGGTTGGTCCTCTACAATAATAATTTTAAATTCTCTTTGATTTTAAATCTTCCTTTAGAGTCACATTTAAGACAGATTTCTTCAGAAAAGCTAGTGCTTTGGTACCTGACTTAGTATAATCAATTGGGTATAATGCTGCTTCAAAAAATGGCTTTTCCTTCTCATTCCAAAAATTCATCTAGTTAGGGAGAGAAGAAAATCCCTATTACTAGTAGATGATTGTTCAGACTTGAAATGGGAAAGGGGAAGAGGATAGAAAATCTTCACATCCAGTGGTGTCGCGAATCCTCTCTTCTAGTCTCTTTTACCACCTGTTTCTGAAGATAGTGAACTTTGTCTCATATTTACAGAGCTTAACTGCTTTGTACCTCATTATTTTTACATACTGTTGAGGGTTGATATCTACAGCTTATATTGAATTTAACATTTTTCCCTTGGAGAAATTGCCTCTGTACCTTTCTAATGTAATCGTAGTGTGTTTAAGAAATACTTTTCCTCAGAGGCCATTATCTGCTCTCTTGTGCTAGTAACTTACATGGTCTAACAGTCGTGTGTCCTGTCCTTGCCTCTTCTCTCTCACTCTGGCTCCTTAATTTCAGGGAGGTCCTAGAAGTGGAGCACGCGCCCTCTGGGCTCTTAGCCTTCAGCAGCTGCAGTGCTGGTCTGTGTGTGCTGCCAGGTAGCCAGTGCACTCTAGGGTGACTCTGATGTCATGTTAAAAGCAGAGGTTTCTACATGTTCATGGTGCTGCTTTGAGATATTTTCTCTTTAAAACTGTCAGTTCTCAGAGAAGGAAATTGTTAAGCCTTTCATTGTGGGGGATTTTCCCGACCAGGTAGAAATGGGTAATGGATCAAAATCTGATCCTAAGTGACTGAGTTCTGATGTCATAGTGTGTGAGAAAACTGTGTTTCTTCTTAAATGTTTTGTCTCAGTCATGTCCAGCACATGCCTTGGACTCCTTTACAAGTAAGTGACCATTCCTCCCTTCTCAGTAGGTGCCCTCAGTGACAAGTGGCTACAAACTTAGTCTGAAACTCGTATTCACTGTATAGTTAGTAATAGAAATAGCAACTATCTTTAATACTCGGTTCTCTGCTCTTAAGATCGCACTTCTTTGGCAGGAGGCGGCAGCGTACACCACTGGACTCTCTGGACAGGCACCCCACACAGGCAGTGATGGAGCTGTCTGTCACAGTAGCCCTTCTTGGGAGAGGCTGGGCTGTGGGGAGCACTCCCCTCCTGCCATTTAGGACTACACAGCCTAGCCCATGCCTCATTCTGGCTGGAGAGCACCCAGCCCTTTCCTTGCTCAAAGACACCTTTTTCTGGGCAAGAAGCTATGAAGTCACTTTATTATCAATGAGTGCTTCAGATAAATTCAGAGATGTAGCTGCTGAAGAGAGAAGATTGACCACTACTGATTTAATTCTCCAATATAAAAGAAGTTCAGAATAATGTGCACGAATCCACACTTGCCTGCTTTTCTGGGAAACTTGTGCACTAGGGATTTATAGGCATCTGGGCTGCACTTTGAATGACACACTTGTGGCTTTAGAGTAGCTGGGGTTTTTTGTTTGTTTGTTTTTAAATTGTTCTTCGTTTTCTTTTCAGCAAAGGTTTAATCAGCTAGATTAGACAGCATCATTTGTATTTAACAGCTGAAACTGGTACATTGTCATTTAATGAGTGAGCTTGCACTGTGTAGCCAGGGCCTACAAAGGTTCTTGTCAGGAGTTCAGACTCCTCTGGTGCTGGGAGGAGTTTGTAATGCTACCAGTAATAGTTTCACTGGGTGATGCCTAGCTCAGTTGAGAAGGGGGATGCTGTGCACTCTTCAAGGTATGAGGGTATGCAACTTTGGATCTTAAAATTATGTACACATACACACTTTATATATATGTACGTATGTATGTATGAAAACATGGAATTAGTTCGTCAAAAAATGTGTGTGTGTAGTATTTTAGCTTAGTGCAACTATTTCCACATTATTTATTAAATTGATCTAAGACACTTTGTTCTTGGCACCTTGAATATTAACATTCGAAGGTGCAATGTGTATTCCTTTAGATTGCTAAAGCTTAATTATTATGATTTGTAGTAAATTAACTTTTGAAATATATTTGAGCCCTTCTGTAGTGCAATAGGGCTCTCACAGGGTGGGAAAGATTTTAATTTTCCAATAGCTAATTGAACAAAATGGCATCATTGTGTATTTGATTTATAGGCGTGTATAGGTGTCTGGGTCCCAAGGACATCTATTGAGGAGGACATTTTAGGCTGGTGTAGTGGTATTTAGACTAAACCTAAGTGACTTGGAGAGCCAGAGCACCTTGTTCAAATCCAGACTTCTGTAAATCATTCCTCTAGGGTGTGGGACACAAATCCTATCCATCTTCACATCTCAGTTGGAGAGGCCGACTTCTTTTCCAGTAATATTGCCCACCTAGTGTTGCTGTGAGTAAAATAAGTAGAAAAAAATAATGGATGAATATCTGGAAGAAGCACTGAAGAGGCCAGTTGTCACATTTGTGAATGTACCTTTCACATGCTTACCAGTGGAGACATTCGGCTTCAAGCCAGCAAGCATCAAGTCCTTAAGGTTAGAGAGGGCCAGGAGCACTGGTGCATACACCCTGAGGCAAAGGTCATCCTTGTTAGGTAGAAATCCTGAGCTACTGAGACCGACTCTCCAAAAACTAAATACATTTAAAAGTTGTTTGGTGAGCCAGGTGTGGTGGTGCATGCTTTAATTCTAGTGCTTGGGTTGTCAGTTTGAGACCAGCATGCACTACAGAGAGAGACCCTATTGAGAAAAGCAAAGTAGAGTACGAGGGTGCTGGTCTGCAGAATTTCTATTTGCACGAGAGCTCCGTGGTTTATTAAAAGGAGCTTGCTGTCTCCAGAGCAGGGATGGAAACAGAAGCTATACCTCTCGTGTAAATGAGATTTAGAACAAGGTGTTCAGGTGAAGTCTCAACTAGTCAGAGTTTCAGCAGCTTAGATTGCTAATATTTAAGAAGTTGACTTTCAGAAATGTCCGCGTGCGCCTCTGTCCTTGCTGCCATTGCTCAGCTAAGCAGAAATCATCATCCTTAAACACAGAGCGAGCTCTCAGATGAGCACGGACAAGCTCCCACCCCGAAATCCTAATAATACTCGGCTTGACCGTGCTGCTCCTGTGTTGGGTTTCTTCTCAGCTTTCAGCCACTGGGGTGTAATGCCTGTCCTGTACCTCTCTGGAAGACGTCAGTTTGGAAGTGCTGCCTTTCAAACCAGTGCCATGGCGTCCATCTTGTTGAGCTTGTTGCTGACTCGGAGGTGTCCCCATTATGCTCACACCTGGCACATCACTGACACGAGCATTCGATAGTGGGGGGTGGGGGGCTGGCCAACAGCACTGGCTCAATTGGCAGGGCCTGTGAAGGCCCCACTTGAGGGCTAGTACCGGGTTGGTAAGCACAGTTAGGGAAATTTCTATCTAGCCTCTGTTTTGAATGATTTTGAGAAATTTTATATATGGAGGATGGAGATGCTTATATATTTATTGAAGATCTTTTTATTTGAAATTAAAATCATTTGGTAACTAATGGTTTGATATTTGGGGAGGGTTTTGGAGGGGAAGTAACATGGTTGATAAAGTACAGGCCAGGTGACTCTTCAGAAAGGCGCTGTTGCTGATAGGAGGGAGGCCTTTACCTTGTACATTAGCCAATCTTTGTCTTATATTTCTTTTATCCAAAATATTTAGGCATCTGACACTTTCAACCAAAATTTCAATTCTATACTGTGATTTTTATTTGTTGCAATACATTAAATTTCAGAGGTACTTTGGGGCTCAAAAGCTAGGATTTCTAAGTCAGTATGTGCATTTCACATAATAAGCTGTTAATGGTGAGCAAAGTATTATATACTAACTAGATTTTCCACATCTGTATAGTATATTATATGTATTTTGTGGTATTGAGATTATAGAAAGTTTAGAGTGTCAAACATGCGTTTAATGTGTATTTTTAAACAAATTTATGGCAATTAAAATATTTGGAGACAAGGGTATCACATTTCAATTTGTAAAACTTTTTAACTCTACTGTGTCATTACGATGCTTTGTATAATGCCAAACCATAGCTGGAGAAACTAAGTTTAATAAATATCAGATAGCTTTTCTGTATAACATTTATATGTACTGTGCTCTCACTTCTTCAGATCCTCTTTTGTATCTGTTGTTCTGTAAAGGTCTGGTCCGACCAGCACAGGTCTCATTTTCTGATTACAGAAAATTTGTACTTGGGGCTGGAGAAATGACTTAGTGGTTAATTGCACTGACTGCTCTTCCAGAGGATCTGGGTTCAGTTCTCAGCACCCACATGGTGGCTCACAACTGTCTATGACTACAGTTCCAGTTGTATCTGACACTCTTCAAAGACATGAATCCTTGGTGCGCACCTTTAATCGCAGCACTTGGGAGGCAGAGACAGGTGGATTGCTGTGAGTTCAAGGCTAGCCTGTTCTACATAGTGAGTCCAGGACAGCCAAGGCTATATGGGGAAACCCTGTCTCAAAAAACAACCCCCCCCCAAAAAAAGTCATTAATCCAAACAAAGCACCAATACACATAAAATAAATATAAAAATTAAAAGAAAAAATTGAGCTCGTGGCCATGGGTCCTTGTCCATGTATCTCAATTGTCCAGCACCAACAGAAATTTTCAATTCTTTTTTGATGTCCTTAAGGCATAGATGATTTTTTATTTTTACTATTTATTTATTTATTTGGTTTTGGTTTTCTGAGACAGGGTCTCACTGTAGCCCTGGCTAACCTGGAACCCAGTATATATACCTAGCTGGCCTTGAATCTACATAGATCTGCCTACTTTTGCCTCAGCCTCCCCCTCCACCCGCCTCCCTCGTACCGAGATTAAAGGTATGTGCAACTATCATGCCCAGCTTATTGTTTTTTAAGATTTTATTTTATGTGTGTCAGTGCTCTATCTGCATGCCAGAAGAGGGCATCAGATTTCAGCATAGATGATTGTGAGCCACCATGGGGTTTCTGGGAACTGAACTCAGGACCTCTGGAAGAGCAGACAGTGCAGTTAACCACTGAGCCATCTCTCCAGCCCCTTATTGTTTTATTAAATCAGATTTTTTTTTTCTTTTTTGAAGCTGTGTTTCTCTGTGTAGCCCTGGCTGTCCTAGGCTTGCTTTGTAGACCATGCTGGCCTCGATCTCGAGAGATCTGCCTGCCTTTGCCTCCTGACTGTGGTGATTAAAGGCTTGGGCCACCACTACCTGGATCAGACTTTTTGTTTGTTTTGGTCTGTTTTCTGTTCATAAAGTAAGACACACTTTTGCACATTCTCAGGTGGCATGTGCCAGCCTGAAGAGTCCTTTGCAGAGTAAAGAGCCACGACTGCTGGTCTCACTGCTGATCTGCTGAGACCGGCCACTGTTAAGCTTATGCACTGCCTATGTATGAATCTTTGAAGAGTGGGTGCTCGCCACACCTCCCAGGTGGAGCAGCACTACTTGTTGGACAGTGAGTGCTGTTTCCTATAACATATGAAGTGACTCGGTTAAGTTTCAGTTCCAGACTGCCAGAACTCAGATTTGAGACATTTAATAGTATTTGTAGAAAAATAAACTCTGACAAACTTAGTTATATCTATGTACAAATCAGCAACATTCTAAGAAGAAATGGAAACCAGTTTAAAGCAAGTACCTGTCTTTAAATATTAAAAACACAAGATTGCTTCACTTAAATGTCTACAGCCAAGATGTAGTTAACCAATATTCCGTAGAACAGAGCACTGTTGGAGGTGATTCTTCCGTGTGGTGTGAACATTACTCCTGGGCCACACTTAGGGAACAGCGCCGTTTTCTAGCAGGGGAAGAAATGGAGTAATTAAGATTGGTGTACACCTAAGGAGCCCCAGGTCACCTCTACTGCCTCCACTATTCCTTGTTTCATCTGCCCAGTGTTAGGAATCTGGATGGTTCTTGGGCTGTCAAGGAACTCTCCTCCATGGGGCTTGAAACTTCATATATTCCCCCCTGAGACACATACGCAAACACACACACACACGCCTCAGATCTGCCCTCTGTTTTCTTAGGGCTCTCTGATCCACCCTGCACCCAGGTTTGCCAAATACCTGCATAGTCTAGTGATACACTCTGAATCATCCCGGCACGATGCGCCAATGGGCCTGAGGGAAACCCCTCTCCAAAATGGGGTCATTCTCCGGGATCTTTTTGCTGAACTCAGCTCTGGTACTGGAGAGCCATTGACCTGCAGAGCAAAGGCATATTCACTTCAGGTGGGGAAGCACCGACTCTCTGCTGCACAGCCTTAGTAGAAGGGCCATTCCCAGGAGCTTGGACTGCATTTCTCAGGACTGGGTCTGACTTTGAATTCCACTGCCACTACTGTGTCCAACATTGGTGTGCGTTTCCTCTCTTACCTGACCCAACAGCAGCAGGCAAGTCAGGAGCACTGCTAAGAGCTTGAGCTGTACCATCTTGGCAAAAGGACGGTGTTGGAGCCTGGGAGGCAGGGGGCAGGTCTTCGTTCCTTTTATAGACTGACACCTCTCTGCCTTTCTCATGGTTGCCAGATGAGATGGGGCAAAGTTTGTTTGTAATCACGATCGATTTTATAAGTTAATGTGTACCTAAGGAATGTACTCAAGGGCCACACTTCAGGCACATTGCACTCACTGATCTCTCATCTGGACTTTGATGGTGATGCTGGTCTGGACCCTTACACCCATCTTATCAGAAATCAGCATTGTCCAGCCTTCCCTCTGAAAGCCACGTGAATCCATGAGGGAGCCCAGGAACCTGGCCACGTTTCTAAAATAGCTCAGCAGGCTGGGAGTGTAGCGGTCGGGGCATGTATGATGCCCTGGGTTCAATTCCCAGAACCAAAAATAAGTCCTAAAATAGCTCAGTGATTCTAATAAAGTCTTCAGAAGTAATGTTGACCCCTGAGCTTCTCTAGGCAAAAACCACTGACCTGTTGTATACAGGCAATTGGATATGCTCTCCTATTCCTTCTGTTTGGGAGGATGCTTGAGCAGACAGTCTGCAGTATCCCAGGTCCCCCCATTCACTAGGAGCTGTTGTCCTGCCAGTCTGCACTGCCGTCCAGTAAAGAACAAACTGTCTCCTTCTTTAGCCTTGTTTTTAAGAACATTTGAGGAGGTAGGAGGAACTCTTAAGTCGGTGTCATTACAGCTTGTATACTGACAACATCAAATGAATCATGGCCTTTATCCTCAGTAGTTAAGGCTTTGGCAGAGCACTTCCTTCCAGCAGCCTCAGAGCAGCAGATGTTTTTGGTTTGGTTTGGTTTTAGTAGGAATAAATCCCTGTAGGTCCCTAGATTAACAGTTTACTGAATGTGAGTACTTATGGGTACTAGGTGACAAGACCTTTGGGTTTTGAGAACATCTCACCACACAGCCCAGGCTAGCCCAGTTTCACAGTCCTGCCTTGGTCTTGGAAGTGGTCCACCCCACTTGGCCATGGAGATTTTTAATAAGTTTAAGAGGAAAAGCTAAATTTGAAATCAGGACATGCATAGGAACTTAGATCCCCTTATGATGATAAGAAATGCAAAAATAAATAAAGTTGCAAATATTCTTTCTCACTGGTAACAACCCTTCCCAAGGCTCTTATTGTCACGATTGGACATTTGGACAAGAGCCTGGTTTTGTTTCTTTGTCCCAGGAAAAAAATGGAAGAACTGCTGTAGTGACAAAGGTAGTAGTGTGGTCGCCAATCAAGCAAAGCTAATGTCACTTCTTGCCAAAGGAAAAGTGTGATGGATTTTAGAGCTGGGGTGAGGGGGATTTAAACTCCAAAGATCTGTCTGCCTTGGTTCCAGGCCTCTGTGGAAAATGAAACTCTGATGGGGAATACCACAGCATAAGAGTCACTGAGTAAAGCCAGGCTATGGTGGTGCACAACTTTAACCCCAGCACTTGGGAGGCAAAGGCAGGTGGATGTCCAGGTTCAACACCAGCTTGTTCTACATAGTGAGTTCTGGGACAGTCAGAGTTACACGGAAAAACCCTGTCTCAAAAAACAAAAACAAAACAAAAAAGTCACTGAGTAAAAGACCCACCTACCAAACACAACCAGTGAATCTTACTAGTTCAGGACCAGATAACACCCCACCCTCTCTCTCCATAAATGACCCCAAGGGGAAGCCTCAATGGGAACTTTTGTTGGGGAGAGGCTATGCCGTGACCCAGTGAACATTGAGTAAGAACACAGATGTGATTAGATAAGCAAGCCTGAACAACGTGATGTCCTAGAACCAGTTAGGACTGTGGGCTCAGGGCCAGTCCTTCACCAGCACTCAGACATGCAACTCATCCAAAAGATGGATTTTTCTCCCATCCTTCCATTTCTGCCTTCCTTGGCCCTGAGCAAAACAAACTGTTGTGTAGTTTCTAAAGTTCATCATAGCCCAGTAAAGGGAAAGAACCTGATGCCCATGTCCTGTGCACAGGAGAAAAGTCATTTATCCTCATGGTGCAATACTGTTCAAGAGCCCCAGGTTCAAGCCATCTGCAGGCCAGTCCTCCTCCCCAAGGAATGAGGGGTCATAAGGGCAGGTTAACGACACCTCAACATAGCCTGTAGTTGTATTTAAAGGAAATGTGGAAGCTGGGGATGTAGCCCAGTGGTCAGGTGTTTGCCTAGCATGTGCAAAGCTTAGGATTCGATCCTTAGCTAAAGGGGAAAAAAAAATCATGGAGCACCCCTCAAACTTTAGATAAGCCCTCAGCAGAAGTGACACCAGTTACTCGCAGCCATTGTATACCTTTGCTGTGAAGAGCCACACCATACCTGAAGGTTAAACACTGCATCCATTCTCTCTTATCAAGTATGTTGCTAAGCGAATGAAAAGGTACAGCCTCCTTCCTCATAGGCCTCAGCTGCCCTAGTTTCAGCCGTAAGACAAGAACTCTTGACTGGGAGGCAGAAGCCGAGGGCTGCTAAGTACCCTGACAGTCTGACCACAGACAACCCCTTCCCTTCTTCAGCTTTACTCTTTGCTCTGACAGTGACATAGAGGGGAGTAGGCCTCAAGCTTCATGGGCACGGTTTTTGGGATTCAAATAATTAATTTACAAGAAGAGAGAGACAAGCAGGTTTGCTAGCGAGAGCTTGCTCATTCCAGGTACAAGCCCAGGGAGCAGTGAGAGAAAGTGCTGGAATGCAACAGGAGAAAGGGTAGAGACCCCGTGAGTAGCTGTCTGAATGGCTTCCAGGTGGAGAGGGGATCATTAAGGCGTGGCAGTAATGGGACACTTTTGTGTTATCCCTGTGCAAGAGGTGCCTAATAAAAGGTGGGAGACTTTGAAATGGAAAAATGTTTCCAGGTAAAATTTCAACAAAGGGTCAAAGTGTATTTGCTTTTTGGCTGGAACTGGCAGGTGTCTGGGCCTGTACTGTGTGGGCCTATGTCCTGACTACAATACTGGCAGAATGAAGAGAGTTCCCTTTCCCAGACTACAGCCCATAAGAGCCATGTGCGGGCAGGAGCGTGGGCCTTTCCAAAGAGTTAAGTGGAGCAAACGGTTGCATCACAGCAGACAAAAGAGCCAGCTGTATCTTAGGGCTGGAAGCTGTGGGTATCTGAGACATGGGACCACAGCAGCTGTCTTTCCTTCCTTAAAATGCTTGACTCGAGGAGCTAGGGAAATGGCTCAGGTGGTAAAGCACCTGCCACCCAAACAGGAGGACCTATGTCAGAACACCAGCACCTACACCAGCACCCACGTAACAAGTCAGGAGAGGCAGTGTGTCTGCAATCCTAGTGCTGGGAGGTAGAGAGAGTCCCTAGGGCTCCCTGACCAGCTCAGCTAGCTTGAATCTGTGAGGCTCAGTGCCTTGTCTCAAAACAACAACAAACCAAACCAAAGCACAGTTGAGAGTGATGTCAACCTCTTGCCTATATACACAGTGTGTGTATGTGTGTGTGTGTGTGTGTGTGTGTGTGTGTGTGTGTGCGCACGTGTGCACACACGAGTGCGCATGTGTATGAGTGAATAGGGGGCCTGGAAAGATGGCTCATCTGTTAAGATTACTGGTTCTTCTTCCTGAGGACCCCGGTTTGACTCCCAGCACACATATGGCGGCTCACAGCTGTCTGTCGCTCCAGTTCCAGGAAATCTGACACCCTCATACAGACATGCATGCAGGCAAAACACCAATGCACATAAAATTATAAAGTTTTAAAAACAAGGTAGCATAAAAAAAGAACAAGTCCCTAAAGTAGCTCCAGGTCCTCCATCACATAGAGCCACTGTCTGGGCACCCATCAGCTGAGACCTCTGTCCCCAAGCTCAAAGGGAAAAATTCTGTGAGGGGCAGGCTGAAATAGTTTTAACAAGTTCAGCCATGAATAGAGCCCTCTAACCAGCAGAGTCATCTCAGCCGAGTCACAATGGGTCAGAGACTGGCTCTGCAGTAAAAGCGCTCCCCATCCAAGTGTGGTCCCTGGAATTCAGAAAAATGTGGCATATGTACTCCCACAATAATATAGTTTTTGGTTTGTTTGTTTGTTTGTTTGCTTTTGAGACAGGGTTTCTCTGTGTGGCTTTGGCTGTCCTGGACTCGCTTTGTAGACCAGGCTGGCCCAGAACTCACAGCAATCCACCTGCCTCTGTCTCTCAAGTGCTGGGATTGATTAAAGGCATGCACCACCACACCAGGCCCCAATAAGATAGATTTTTAAAAGGTCAGACCAAGAGGCTCTTCTCCTGCTGTGGACCAAGAAAACTTAAGTTGATCTTCTGAGGAGCTGGTGTGTCCAAAGTCAAGATGGACATGGCTGTACCTCTACCTTTTTAAGGCCTGCAGCTTATTTCAGATTATTATTTTTATTTATGTACATGAGTGCTGTATCTGCAAGGTACACCTGCATAAGAGGGCACTAGATCTCTTTATAGATGACTGTGAGCCACCATGTGGTTGCAGGAAATTGAACTCAGGACCTCTGGAAGAGCAGAGTGTCATCTCTCCCTCCCCTTAGCTCAGAATGTTTTTTTAACTTATTTATTATATATTCAGTGTTCTGCTGGCATGTGTGCCTGCACACCAGATCTCATTACAGATAGTCGGGAGCCACCATGTGGTTGCTGGGAATCTCACGACCTCCCGAAGAGCACTCAGTGCTCTTAACCTCTGAGGCATCTCAGCAGCTCCTTAATTCAGATTTTTTTTTTTTTTTTTAATTTTCGAGACAGGGTTTCTCTGGGTAGCCTTGGCTGTCTTGGACTAACTTTGTAGATCAGGCCAGCCTTGAACTCACAGCCATTCACCTGCCTCTGCCTCTCGAGTGCTGAGATTAAAGGCATCCGCCACTACCACATGGCTAGTTCTCTTTTTTTTTTTTTTTTTTTTTTTTTGGTTTTTTGAGACAAGGTTTCTCTGTGTAACAGCTCTGGCTCTCCTGGAACGGGATCTGTAGTCCACACTGGTCTCGAACTCTCGGAGATCCACCCGCCTCTGCCTCCCAAGTGCTGGGATTAAAGGCATGCATCACCACCGCATGGCCTAGTTCAGATTCAGTTCTGTCTGAGTCTATGACCCATGCATTTTAAGACCCAGGAATCTGGACAGAGCCAAACAGGAACACTGGACTGGGTACAGTGTACAGCCCTGGGAACTTCCTGGTGTTACTCGGTTAACCATCTCTACTACAGCCAACCCAAGTGCTTTTGGGTTGCTATGTTTTATAGTTAAGAAGCTAAAGGCTCCAGAAGTGACAGTTGAAGGCAACGGTTCTCAACCTATGGGTCACGCCCCTTGACCTTTTTACAGGGATTGTCTAAGATCATCAGAAAACAGGCATTTACATTTTGACTCCGAAAGTAGCAAAATTAGTTATGAAGTAGCAATGAAAAAAAAATTATGTTGGGGAGGTGGTCACCACAGCACGAGGAAGGTTGAGGGCATGGGTGTTAAGGCCACATCAGGTACAGTCCTCTCCCATGTCCTGCCTCACAGTCTAAGCAACTTACAGATGTCCTATTGTTGGAAGTCATTTGTTCTCTCCTGAGATCATTTGGCACTAGCTAGCAATCACCAGGCCAAAGTCTGAGAGTCAGACAGGCTGCAACATGTGCCCTTAGGTGACTGACGGGCCAGGAGCTCAGGACTGCCAGCTATACCCACCCAATCGTCTCAAGGTGGGGAGGAAATAGGGGCATCCATAAAATGATAGTCTTTTTAGCCTTTGTGGTCCACGTATGACTAAAAGCCACTGTTGGGTTGGCTCTGTGACACAAAGCCAACCATGATTCCCTCACTGACCCCTGCTCTCCTGCTCTCCTTTCCTCAGGCTAAGGAAGGCAGCAGAGCTTGGAACCTGCCTCTACCAACTCACTGTCATGTGATTCTGGGCAAAGTACTTAAAACTGCGATTCCTCATCTGCAAAGGGATCATAATGCTTCCTTCAAAGGCTGCCGTGAGTTGAAAGTTCATTTACGTGTCTAGAAAGAACACCTGACATCCTAATTACTGTGTCACCACTAGACTTCCAACAGGAGCAGAAAGTTAAGAACTACACTTCAAAATTGGGTGCGGTGGTGCGCGCCTGTGCGTACCTATAATCCCAGCACTCTGGGAGACAGAGGCAGGTGGATCTCTGAGTTCAAGGCCAGCCTGGTCAACAAAGTGAGTCCAGGACAGCCAAGGCTACACAGAGAAACCCTGCCTGGAAAAACCAAACCAACCCAACCCAAAAAGATCTGGCACTCCAGAGCCCATGCCCTACTCGTACCTACACCCCAAGCCCCATTCAGGACTTGTGTAGAGAAAGGGATCGCCAGGAACCTGAATACTACCAGTCACTCGAAGGCCTCTGCTTGTACGACAAAACAGGCCAGGCATGGTGGTGAACACCAGGGCTTCAGAGGCCGGCAGATTTCTTAGGAGATCTAGGTCAGTCACGGGTACACAGTGAGACAAAGTCACAAAAGGAAAGCCTGTAAGTAGTTTATTGTCTGCAGGGCACTAGTGTAGGCTCTTCTCCCAGAGAGCAGTCTTTCAAAGGCAGGAGACCCGTCATCCAGATGCGTGCTCCTCACTTGTCGTTTGCATACATGGCTGGATTCTTCCTCTTGGACCGCTCAAACTCCTGGTTCCCCCAGGTGTAGATCAGATAGAACATGACGAATGCTGTAAGAATCAGGAAAGGAAGCGTTGAGTTCCCAGGACACAACCTCTGGGCTTCTTTCCCTTTCAGTTATGCTTTGTTACTTTGTGGGGGAGTGTTTTCTATGCATGTACCCTGGAGACCAAAAAAAGATGCCGTATCCCCTGGAACTGGAGTGATGGATGGTTCTGAGGCACCATATGGGTGCTGGGAATCAAACCTGGGTCTTCAGCATGAACAAGTACACGCAGTGCACCATCTCTCCAGCCCCCAGGTCCTTTAAAAAAAGATATATGGTCCCAATACATTGACTAAGACGGCCTCAAACAACAGCTCCCCCCGTGTTACACACCACTGTCCTGCTATCAGTCCTCATGTCTGACTTTCAACCAACTCTGCCTGTCCTTCTACTGTCCTAAGCTTTTAACTTTTTTGACTGGTTTTGAAGACAGGGTGTCTCTGTGCAGCCCGGCTGTCGTTGAACTCCTAGATCTGCCTGCCTCTGCCTTCTGAAAGCTGGAATTAAAGGCGTGCGTGCCCAGCCTTTGCTTTTCCTACTTCATGAGTGCTTTGCCTGTAGGTTTGTATGTTTGTGCAGCACACGCCCCCCCCCCCCCATGACTGAGATAATTGTCATATTCCTTAGGGCTGGAGTTACAGATGGTTGTAAACCACCATATGGGTGCTAGGAACGGAACCAAGATCCTCTGAAAAAGCCACAAATGCTTTTAACTGCTGAGCCGTCCCCAGGCCTGTGTTTCTGTTGTTTTGAGACAGGCTCTCATTATATGGTCCTTGCCGGGATCGGGCCTCAACCTCTCTACTAAATTCAACTGTCCCTTCCATCGGTTCTTGGCACAGTCACAATGCCAGGGCACCGTCAGCACAATCGGCCGCGTAGCTAACCCAAGACATTGACTGCATCAGCATTTCATCAATGATAATGGACTGCGATGACCTCAGAGGGAGACGTTGGAGTCAACCAAGTGACCTTAGGCCAGTCATTTCGATTTGATAAGTACTCCAGGTCTGTCGAGGATGTTGGAAGGGAAAGGTGCGCGGCCCGCCCCCCACCTCCCGCCCCGCACTCACGCGGCGCCACGCGCAGGATGCGCTCGCGAGTGCGGCGCAGCACATTGGGGATGCCTTTGCTGAAGAAGTTAGGGAAGGCGCGCTGCTCAAAGGGCGACAGGCTGTAGGAGATCACGTGTCTCATCCGCGTCAGCTTCCCAAACTCGCGGCCCATGGTGGCTCCCGCCCTGAGGACGGAGGATAGGCGTGTGGGTCAGTTATCACAGGGGGATCCCAACGCCCCACTCCAGCCCTCAATACCGGGTCACCTCTAACTTCACAAGGCTGAGCCCGGCTTCCGTACGTCACTTCCGGGAGGAGGGGAAGCCCATCCTGCAGATCATGAAGTCATTTCCGGGGACTACCATTTTCTTTCTATCTCTAGGGGGAGACGCAAAAGCGAAATAGCGCTGACCTGGGTGGGCGTGGCGTGGCTTTCCGGGCGAGTCGGAATGGGCAGGAGCTAGAGAGCAGGGGCGGGGCTTCCAGGTGCCTGGTGCAGAACCGACCCATTGAAAGACGTCGGGCTTAGCGGGGATGTGGGCCGGACCGGAGCGTAGCAGGCGCGTGGGCGAGGCTTATGCTTATGTTGCTGCAGGGGCGGGGCTTGAAGAGAAACGGGGACTTGGTGGGAGTGCGGGTCCGGCTTTTGTGAGAAAGTGGGCGGTGCTTAGAAGACTCCCCCAAGGAGTTTATCTTTTTTTTTTATTAGTTTATTCATATTACATCTCAATGGTTATCCCATCCCTTGTATCCTCCCATTTTCCCCTTAGTCCCCTACCCTATGACTGTGACTCGGGGGGGACTTCCTCCCCCTTTATATACTCATAGGGTATCAAGTCTCTTTCCCTCAAGGAGTTTAGATGGTTATGTTCGTGAGGTCCGGGCCTAGAGGGAAACGGGGCGTGGCTTAAGAGCACGTAGGCGTTCCAAGAGGCGGTCCTTTCTGCTCCGTGCCGGGCCTTTCTCTGGATACCGGAGGAGGAAGCTTCCTTAAAACAGAAAAAAAGGGACTTGTTCTCTTGGCTGTCCCTTAGCCTCTGCCAGGTGTATGTGCTCCCCGTAAGCAAAAGGGGCCTAACCTGTTATCAGACCCTCACTGGCCACAGTACAAAATTAGGGTCACGGATTCAGGGCTTACGGTAAACGCTAGCAAACCACAGGAAGGCTGTAGACTTATCCAAGGTGTGACACAAACGTTTCTCCCAGTTCAGTCACAAGTCATCAGCTCTCCGTCTGGCAGTTGTTGGACGCGAATAGTAGTGGTGGGAGCTAGGGAGGAAGCGCTCGGTTCGGGCTGGGTGTGTTATCAAGTTTAGACTCTTTCCACTCTCTAAAGGAGCTGTTGTGTTTTCCTAAATGCATTCTTTTGATATTCTCCTGTGGGACTCGCCCACCTGTCCGCTTTTCTCAGTGCCTGTAAATGGGATGGATGGCTGTATATAATCTGGCAATCAAACTAGGACGGCTTCGCAGACAGAGAGCTTCAGCTTTGCAAAGGTTTTGCAAGTTTTATCAATCTGGTGCTGTGCAAACTGATTTTCTATCTTCTGTTATGAGTGTGGGTTGACTTTCTCCCAAGAGACTGTCTCCTTCTGAGGGGCTCTAGGTAAGCCCCGCCTTTCATGGTGGACCTGCTCCTGGTTTTCCTTAAGCATTACCTCGCCTGGTCTCAGCTCCAAGGCAGGAACACAAATACTTTATTCAAGGACTAAAATACCACCGTGATTTTTGCCATCTGGGTGGTTGGTTAAACAATAAATAGCACTTGCAGATTCTCAAAACTGACCAAAGTATGGCATCAGACCAAAAACAAGGACATCAGAATATTGTACTTTTCATTCCATTTTAAAATATGTATTTTTGTATGCAAGGGATAGGGGCACATGTGGGTGTCTGTCAGAAGACAGCCCGTAGGAGTCTCTTTTCCCCTCCTACAGTTCAGGTCCTTAGGACTGATTTTTGGTCATTAGGCTTGGTGGAGGTGCTATCTTACCACTCCAGATAGATATTGTGGCATTTAAAAAATATGTTGTTTATTTTCATTTTATAATGGGTGTTTTGCATTCCAAAGGATGCCAGAGAAAGGTTTTGGATCTCCTGGAAATGGAGTTACAGATGGTCATGAGCCACACACTTTGCTCTGGGAAGAGTAACCAGTGCTGAGCCATCATGGAGCCTTTAACTTCCAACACAGGATATTGTATTCTTTTAATTGGTCAAGGTTAAAGGTGGTGCCCTCTTTTTATTCTGAGACAAGGCCTCTGCATTATGTTGCTGCAGATGTCCTAGAACTTGCTACGTAGGTAGGCTGGCCTCCCACATGCTGGGATTAAAGTCATGTGCCACCACACCTGGCTCCCGAGGTCCTCTTTATTTTTATTTTTATTTATTCTTTATTATGTATACTGTGTTCTACCTGATAACTCCTGCGGGCCAGAAGAGGATACCAGATCTTATTATGGATGATTGTGAGCCATCATGTGGTTACTGGAATTTGAACTCAGGACCTTTAGAAGAGCAGCCAATGCTCTTAACCTCTGAGCCATCTCTCCAGCCCCCGATATCCTTTTTTAAAACACATTGCAAGTAGCTGTTCTCTTGTGTCAACTTTACATCCGCACCCATTCTAAACCAGCTGGACAGGCTAAGCAGCCTAACATCACTCTGGAATTTCTGTACCCATTGTGACTTTCTGCCTCTCCAAGTTACTATGCAGCAAGCAATCAGTTATTCCAAGCACCTGGAATTGGGAGCTGTGGAGAGAGATGGTGAATCAAAAGAAAATAAAAACACCCAAATCGAATATTTTTGCAGTTACATCTCCAGCCCTAAGAGTTTTGCTTTATAATTCCTCGGTTTTTTTCTTGGGTTTTCAGCTATGTAAATAGTCCATTAGAATAATGACACTTGGTGGGGTTGAAGTGAATGTCAGGAGAAACAGGGAAAGAAAGCTACAGAAGTAGATAAATCTGTAGCTAATGAGAACAAATTGGATTTAAAACAAACCGTGCTGGCAGCTGACTGCTGTAGAGCTGGTAAAAAAAATTACTTACAGCTAGGCATCCTTGAGGTCTGATTACAGGCCTGGGGCTAGCCTTCCACATCTAGAATTTATTTAAGGACCATGCCAGGGCCTCCCCGGTCGTTAGAGAGAACACCGGTGTGGGGAGATGCGTTTCTTCTCTGTTCTCTTACGCCATGGCACTTCCCAGCAAATTCCTGTTGGGGTTTTGCTGCCTGGCCTGGCTGCATTTTCTTCCTAGCCTCGGCTCTCAGGCACCTAGGGGAGAATCCCAGACTGGAGCTAGTACAAATTTGGAGTCTGAGGCCGACCCCTGGTCCTTGCTGCTGCCTACAGATGGGACCGACAAGTCAGGCCTCCTGCCTCCTCTCTTTAAGGTCCTGTCTGACAGGCGGGGTGAGGCCCCTAAGCTGCAGCCTGACTCCAGAGCGCTGTACTACATGAAAAAGCTCTACAAGACATATGCTACCAAGGAAGGGGTTCCCAAACCCAGCAGGAGTCACCTCTACAACACTGTTCGGCTCTTCAGCCCCTGTGCCCAGCAGGAGCAGGCGACCAGCGACCAGATGCCAGGTGGGTTAGAGCAGATTGCTCAGCTAGGCGGAGGGAAGAGCTGGGACTAGCAGTGTTTCTGTTCCTAAAAGGAGCCAGGGTTTGATTTGAGTTTGCTGGTTTGTTTTGAGGCAAGACCGTGCCCTGTCACACAGGCTATACTCAAACTCAGCATCCTCCTGCCTCAGCCCCTTGAGAACCGGGGTTGTACAGGTTTACACCATTATGTGAATTTTGTCTTGCATGGTTCTCAGTATCCAACTGGGACAAACTTAGCACTCTTCTTTTTCAAGTTTACTTCTTTTTTTGGTGTGGTGGTGCAAAAGATCAGGTGGTGAGGGCTCACACATGCTAGCTAAGTCCTCTGCTACCACATTCCTGGCCAGTAGCATTGGTTTCACTGTCTCATTTTTTCCTAAACCATCATTAGTTAAGCGACTCATAGGATAGATTTTTTTTTTTAATCTCGTATGAGTTTTCTTTCTTTTGTTTTTTCTTTTGCCTCCATCTCAATCAGTAGTCCAGACTGGCCTCAAACTCGCCGTGACTCTCCTGTTTCAGTGCTGGGTTCCAGGCATGCAGGAGCACACCAGCTCTCAACACATTAAGCCTAACAAAGACTAATGTCTCAAAAGGCCAAAGAAAGTTCTGGAGGTGGCTATCACCTCTTTCTATTCCACCAAGCTGTTGCCTAGCACTGTACCTAAAACGCTCCCTTTGAGCCAGCAGCAGGTGTGATAAATGGGGACATTTCCCCTTGTTTATTTTCCTGGAAGAGGAAAGTTAAAGTCTCCATCTGGCACAGTACACAGTTTTGTTTTATTAAAAAAAACTGTATGGCTGAGAAGTGATACCGTTTATGTTCAGTATGCCAGAAGCCTGGAGTTTGCCTTTTGGTACCAACAAAACAAAGCTCAAGTGGGGCGTGGTGACACATGACTTTAGTTCCAAACTTCCAAGTGTTAGTCAACTATGGGAACAGTTTGGTAAGAAAAGAGGTGTGCTTTAAAAATAGCCATGTCTTGGGCTGGAGAGATGGCTCAGCCGTTAAAGGCTAGGCTCACAACCAAAAATATAAAAATAGCTATGTCTCACAAGTTGTCTTTGGACCTCCATATGTGCTCCTCTGAGAGTGTGTGCCCAATGACTCCCCTCTCCCCAACACACACACACACACACACACACACACACACACACACACACACACACCCCTCTCTCTCTCTCTCTCTCTGCCCAGCTCCTGGCATAAAGAACACCATCACATCTGTACAGAACACTTGTGGCTGTTTTAAGCTACCCTCCCTCCCCACCAGCCCAGTTTACCACAGGAGCCTTATAGCCCCCGTTTGTTTCCAATCTCAAAGGGTAAGATTAACGTGGCGGTCAGATGTTCTCAATTGACTTGCTTCCTCTGGGCCTAGAATGTCTTCCAGGCCTATCGAGCTCTGCTTTCCAGGGTCTCCTGGCTGTGTCTGTGGGGATGCCACTGCCATAGGGAGAGCTGTCTGTGTTTGGAACAAACTGTTGGGTCTGGAACTGGAGAGTGTAATATTGTCTCTTGTTTCACTTCTCCAGCAAAGCTGTTCTCACTTTTTTGGAGATAAAATTTATTTGCATGTGTGAACAGGAGGTGGAGGTCAGAGAAAAGCTTTCGGAAGTCGGCTCTCTTCTTAACACTGTGTAGATTCTGGCGTTCTAGCTTAGGGTTCTACCCTGAGTTCTACCCACCAGCTCACAGTCTCATATAGCCCAGGCTGGCCTCGAACTCAGTCCATAGCCAAAGGGGCCACTGAACTCCTGGTCCTCTTGCCTCTACCTTCCTAGGCTTGAGCCGCCCCATGTGGGTTTGCAGGGGCGGGGGGATGATTTTTGAAAGAGAGTTGGTCTCATTTAACCAATTCAGACTGACCTCAGACTTCCTGTGTAGCCAAAGATGGCCTCTACCTCCCAAGTGCTGGGATTATAGGCTTGAGCTACCAGTGTGTGTGTGTTTGTGTGTGTGTGTCAGCCTCACTATATAGTTGAGGCTGGTGGCAATCCTCCTGCCTTAGCCCTCCAAAGTGATGGTATTACAAAACAAACAACAACAACAAACTAGACATCCCTACCCATCTCAAGGCAAGAACCAGGCTCTTGTGCCCTGCCACTGAGTCACATCCCAGGCCCTCTATATTTTCTTTATTAGCTCTTGTCTTCCCTTTGTTTTGGGGCTTAAGGAAGCAGGGAAGGGAAGCTGCTGCTGGTCAAGTACTGATTCCTCCATCTCACTTCCTGCTCCCTCCAGTTAGTGTGCACCACTGCTTACTGGTGGCTTCTCTTCCCAGGCCCCCTGCCCACGGTGGACCTGCTATTTAACCTGGACCGAGTGACTGCCATGGAACACTTACTCAAATCAGTCTTGTTGTACACTCTGAACAACTCAGCTGCTCCCTCCGCCACTGTGACCTGCGTGTGGGACCTTGTGGTAAAGGAGCCCGTGCCTTCTGGCAAAGCTCCCCCGAGAGTGCCGTACTCATTTACCTTAAAGAAGCACAGATGGATTGAGATGGACGTGACGCCCCTCCTTCAGCCCTTGGTGGCCTCCAGTGAGAGGAGCATTCACATGTCTGTCAATTTTACATGCACAAAAGGCCAGGCCTCAGAGGACGGCGTGTTTAACATGCCTCTGTCAGTGCCCCCCTCACTCATCTTATACCTCAACGACACCAGTGCTCAGGCTTATCACTCGTGGCATTCCCTTCACTCCACCTGGAGGCCATCACAGCGTGCTGGCCGGGACAGTGTGGCTGCCCAGCCTGTGAAAGAGGAGGCTGCTGAGGTGGAAAGATCTGCCCGGCACCGTCGAGGAGGGCAGAACGCCATCGGCTCGGAAGCGAAGAAGCCCGTTCTCACGGCATCCTTCAATCTCAGCGAATACTTCAAACAGTTTCTTTTTCCCCAAAATGAGTGCGAACTCCATGACTTCAGACTGAGTTTTAGTCAGCTGAAATGGGACAACTGGATCGTGGCCCCGCACAGATACAACCCTAGGTACTGTAAAGGGGATTGTCCCAGGGCGGTCAGGCATCGGTACGGCTCTCCTGTGCACACCATGGTCCAGAATATCATTTATGAGAAGCTGGACCCGTCGGTGCCAAGGCCCTCGTGTGTGCCAGGCAAATACAGCCCCTTGAGTGTGTTGACCATCGAACCGGATGGCTCCATCGCTTACAAAGAATATGAAGACATGATAGCTACTAGGTGCACCTGTCGTTAGCCTGGGGCCCTCTGCGCCAGCGCCTGGAGCCTGGCTGGCAGAGCAATAGTGTCTGGGCAGAGAGCTCCACGTAACCAATCTCTCCGTGTCGCTCAGCGCACTTTGTGTGAGGGGGAGTGTGTGTGGTTGAGCATGTTGTGTGTAGTATCTGTGGGTATTAAAGGACACACAATGGTTGTTGCCACAACCCAAGTGAAATGGTAGCTCGTAGGGAGATCTTCCTTTTTTTTCTTCTCACGAGTGTTGTTTTTTGATGGACAGATGTATTAGCATCATCTTGAGTGGAAATGTGACTTCAAACACTTCAGAGTGCTGTGGTTTTATGTAACAGAAGAATAAATTCCTGTTGATGGCATAAATTGCGTGTGCTCTAGTACCAGTTTTATATGATGGTTTGAAGACAGGAGGCATGCTGATAGTCAGCCCGGTGAACTTGGCTGCTGGATCCTGTGAAGACAGAGTCAATAATAGGTCAATAGTTAGGATGGATGGGCAGTGTTCCCTAGTTGTGACTTGGATGACCACAATGTTAATTCTGTCCACAGGTGGTTTACGGCAATCAATTGAGTCACATAAAAAAGTGTGTGTGTGTGTGTGTGTGTGTGTGTGTGTGTGTATCATGTGTCCCATTCCTTTAAGGGAAATTGGCTTTCTGGTTTTTCCATGAAAACCTTTGTTTGAATATTTTTATTTGTTTATTTGTTTGTTTGAGACAGGGTTTCTCTGTGTAGCCATGGCTGTCTTAGAACTCTCTCTGTAGACCAGGCGGGGCTCAGTCTCACAGAGATCTGCCTGTCTCTGCCTCCCAAGTGAATGCCACCACTGCTTGGCTTTTTGTTTTGTTTTATTTTTTGTTTGTTTTGTTTTTCAAGACAGGGTTTCTCTGTGTAGCCTTGGCTATTCTGGAGCTGGTCTTGAACTCAGAGATCTGCCTGCCTCTGCCTCCCAATTGCTGGGATTAAAAGCGTGCACCACCACTATCAGGCTTGTTGGTTAAATTTTGTAACAGGGTCTTGCAATGTAGCTCTGGCTGTCCTGAAACTCACTCTGTAGACCAGGCTGGCCTCAAACTCACAGAAATCTGCCTGCCCCTGCCCCTGCCCCTGCCCCTGCCCCCACCTCCCAAGTACTGAGATCAAAGTGCACTGCCGCACCTGGCTTCAGTGTTCAATTTTTATTATGTTTATTACTGTCTTGGTTGCATGCATGTCTGTATGAGGGTACCAGATCCCCTGGAACTGGAGATACACTTGTAAGCTGCCATATGGATGCTGGGAACTGAACCCCAGTCCTCTGGAAGAGCAGCCAGCGCTCTTAACCCTTGAGCCCTTCTCTCCAGCCCTCAATGTTCATTTTTTAAAATGCTTTTTTTTTCCTTTCACAATTTTATACATAGGTACAATGTATACTTTTATTGTATTGCCGTAAGCTTTGGTTTTACTTTGGTTAGGGTTTTTTTCTTGTTGTTGCTTTTGTTGTTGTTGTTTGGTTGATTGAGACAGGGTCTCGTGTAGTTCAGGCTAGCCTTAAACTCACTATGTAACCCTAGGTTACCCTAAACTCCTTATCCCTCTGATCCTCTCACCAGGCCTGCACTGGAGATTTTAGACCTGTTTTCATCCATATACTTTAAAAACTTCTAGCCTGATAGAAGAGAGCCAGGTTATAATTTCTGTTGCATATTTTTGTCTCGAATGGTTTGCTTTTTTGTCAATTTCTCCCAGTCTGTGCCTAGGCTTTTCTTCAGGTGGGCTCAGTACTGCTCCTACTGAGGGAAGCTGGTGGTGGCTGGTCTTATTTGGACCCAGGGGCTTTTGTGGGGTTTTCATTATGAAAGAGACATTATTTATTTATGTATCTTGAGTGCTTTGCCTGCATGTATGTGAACTACATGCATGCCTGGTGCCTGTGGAGATAGGGGGTGTTGAATCTCCTGGAACTAGATTTACTTGGTTGTGAGCCACCATGTGGAACCTGGGAACCTCCGGGCGTGGTGGCGCACGCCTTTAATCCCAGCACTCGGGAGGCAGAGGCAGGCGGATCGCTGTGAGTTCGAGGCCAGCCTGGTCTACAAAGTGAGTCCAGGACAGCCAAGGCTACATAGAGAAACCCTGTCTTGAAAAACCAAAAAAAAAAAAAAAAAAAAAAAAAAAAAAAAAAAAAAAAGAAGAAAGAAAGAAAGAAAGAAAAAAAAAGAAAACATGATCTCAACCTCTGAGCCATCTCTCCAGCCCCAAGCATGCATGCACTTTCTTTCTTTCTTTTTTTCTTTTAACTATTTTTATTTTATGTGTGTGTGGGTATTTTGTATGTTTGTGCACTATTTGTGTGCCTGGTGCCCACAGAGGACGATGGACTCCCTCAGATTGGGGTTACAGAAGATTGTGCTTCACCATGTGGGTGCTGGAAATCGAACCCAAGCCCTTCGGAAGAGCAGGCAGTGCCCTTAGCAACTGAGCCATTGTTTCAGCCCCATTTTTTGCTGCAGTGAATAATACAAGTGAAGTCTGTGTTTCATGTCTCCTGAATACACCCCTAGCAGAACTGCTGGTTTATGCATTCCATATCTTATTGTTTTAAATAATTTCTCAATTTTTTTGTGTGAGTTGCTGTTTGCCTACATGTGTATCTATGTCGGATCCCCTGGAACTGGAGTTGCAGACAGTTGTGAACTGCCATGTGGGTGCTGGGAATTGAACCCTGGTCCTCTAGAAGAGTAGCCAGTGCTCTTAACTGCTGGACCATTTCTCCAGCTGTTGCTGTCTTTGAGAAGGCAGGGTCTCATTATGTAGCCTTGACTGGCCTCAAACTCAGAGACACCCCTGCCTCTCCTCCCCAGTACTGGGATTAAAGGTGTGTGTCACCGTACCTCATGTAGTCCACGATGGCATCAAACTCATAAACTTAAGTGCTTCAGCTTCCCAATGCTAGGATTATAGGTATAAGCTGTCATGCAGCTGTATAGTGTCTCTTTAGCCATTTGAGGATGATTTGGGCTATTTCCCCAACCAGCTGCAACAGCTGTCCCTGCACCCTCTTACTTTTTTTTTTTTTTACTAAAAAAAAAAAAAAAAATCCAGCCAGCCAGGAGCATGTAGAACAGTATCAGTGTGGTTTGAGTTAACATAGAGACGATGTTGGGAGTGACTCTGGCATTATTAGCCACTTGTATGTCTTCTCTGGTGCTGAAGAGATTGCTCAGCAGCTGAGAGCTCTTACTGCTCTTGCAGAGGACCTGGGTTCAACTCCTAGCAACCATGTTGGGTGGCTCACAGCCACCTGAAAATCCAGGGGGACCAGCAGACACCTCGAATTAAAAATAAAATCTTAAAAAGAAATGTCTGTGGCCTGGAGAGATGGCTCAGTGGTTAAGAGTGCTGCCTGCTCTTCCAAAGGTCAATTCTCAGCAACCGCATCTCACAACCATCTATAATGTGATCTGATGCCTTCTTCTGGCGTGCAGGGGTACATGCAGGCAGGACACTGTATACATAATAATAAGTAAATCTTTTTTGAAAAATTTAAATTTATTCATATTACATCTCAGTGGTTATCCCATCCCTTGTGTCCTCTCATTCCTCCCTCCCTCCCATTTTCCCCTTACTCCCCTCCCCTATGACTCTGACTGAGGGGGACCTCCTCCCCCTGTATATGCTCATAGGGTATCAAGTTTCTTCTTGGTAGCCTGCTGTCCTTCCTCTGAGTGCCACCAGGCCTCCCCATTCAGGGAACTTGGTCAAATATGAGTCACCAGAGTACGTGTGAAAGTCAGACCCCACTCTCGACTCAACTGTGAAGAATATCCTGTCCATTGGCTAGATCTGGGTAGGGGTTTGAAGTTTACAGCCTGTATTGTCCTTGGCTGGTGCTATAGTTTGAGCGATCTTTTTTTAAAAGTTTAAAAGAAAATGTCTGTTTAGGTCCTTTACCTGATTTCTTTCTTTTTTTTTTTTTTTTTTTTAAGATTTATTCATTTATTACTTATACGATACTCTGCCTGCAGGCCAGAAGAGGGCACCAGATTACATTATAGATTCTTGTGAGTCGCCATATGATTGCTGGGAATTGAACTCAAGACCTCTGGAAGAACTCTTAACCTCTGAGCCATTGCTCCAGCTTTTTTTTTTTTTTTTTTTTTTTTTTTTTTTTTTTGAGACAGTTTCTCTGTATAGCCCTGGCTGGCTGTCCTAGACTGACTTTGTAGAACAGGCTGGCCTCGAACTCACAGCGATCTACCTGCCTCTGCCTCCTAAATTAAAGGCATGGGCTACCATGCCTGGCCAAGGCTAGCCTTTTCTACACAGTGAGTTCCAGGCCAGAAATATATAATGAGACTGTGTTTAAAAACAAAACAAAACAAAACCCTACACTTAGTGTGTGTGTGCATGTGTGTGGGTGTGCACATGCCGCAGTGTGTGTGGAGGTCAGAGGGTAACTTTCAGGGGTTGATCTCTCCTTCCCTTGTGGGTCCCAGGAGTCAAACCAGGGGTTGTCAGATTTAATGGGCATCTTTACCTTCTAAGCCATCTCACCAGCCCTCTCTTCATGTGTGTGTGTGTGTGTGAGATAAAATACATATGACATAACAATTTACCCTACAGCCCATATTTAAGTGTATGGGTCGCTGACATTAACTAGCATTCACACCATTGCCCAACCAGCATCACCATCATTTCTAGGAATTTCCTCCATCCCCAAAAATGTCACAGAGAGAGACACACACACACATGCCCCATCTTATGCTTTCTCTGAATTAGCCTCCTCCAGGATCACCTAGATGTGTTCTCATTCGAGATTCCTTCTTCAGTGTCTGTCTTATTTTACTTAGTGTAATATTTTCAATACATTATCAACATTTTGGAGGCTAAGAGGGTTTGAGACAGGATCTCATGTAGCCCAGGCTAGCCTCCAACTTACCATCCTCCTACCTCAGCAGTTCAATGTTATCCTAGGCCTCCAAGTGAGTTAGAGGAAGCCTGCGCTACATGAGACCCGACCTCAAAACAACACAATTAGAGTTAATTTGTGAATGTAGTTGTGTTCCAATCCTGGCGCAGTGTGACTCTTCGGGGCTGTTACAGCTCCGAATTTTAAACTCCCAAGTTTCTCATGCATTCAAGGAGGGCGCAGCTGCCTCCCTCCTCTTACGCTAGCCCTACTTCAGTTACTGTCCTAAAAGCCGCATCTTTAGAAAACAGAGGAGAGTGGACAGTGGAGATTTAAATCTGAAATTCAAGGAGGAAGCTTCAGCGGCCTTAAATAGATGCCTCGAGCTTTGGTATTTAGCCCAGATGAGATAGGCAGCCACCGCGCTGTGCCGAGGGCCCTGGAAGGCGGAGGAACAATGCCCGCGCAATGAGATGCAGTTACCTTCAGTTTCCTGCCCTTATCTATCCGTGAATGCTTTGTGTCCGCTGGAAGGGGCAGCTGGCCACTCTTGGTTTAGGGCTCAGGGTGGTGCAGATGGCCTGTGGGGAAGGCAAAAAAAAAAAAGCTGCTCTTTGTGGGGAAAAGGAGAAAGTGTTCAGTTACACAAACAGAGACGGGTATCCAGCTTGGAAAAGAGGCTTAGCTTCTGAAAATGCCTCGGTAGGCAGTTTTCCTTTCAACGTTGTAGGCAAAGTCATATATTAAAACAGCAAAGTGAAATTAAAATAATTTTATTCATTTGGGATTTTTGGAGAGAGGGAGAGTTATGTAGCCCAGACTTGGCCTGCAAACCACTCTGTAGCCAAAGATAGCCTTTAATTCTAAACTTCCTGCCTCCACCTTCTAAATGCTAGGATTGCAGATGCATAATCCCCACACCAGATTCCATATTACATATTTTTTTTTAGAACATGACAATCCTCAAGCCTTTCTTAGGTAATATAAACTGGCTGAGGAGACAGTAGCAAGACATTCCGCTCCACCCCGTAACTGTTATTTCGCTGAAGCAAAGGAGGAAGGAAAGTCATACATTATCAAAAACAGCAGGTGCCTCTCACCCTTCACCAGAGTGGAAGAGCCAAATAGGATCTCGTCACGTGGGAGCGAGCCCCCTCAGCTGAAGGTCCGATCCTGCCCTCATCCCTGGGCAGTGTGCGTGCTCCAAACCCCACAGTGGAGGCCTAAGACCACACTGAGCTCTGTGTGAGCTGTGGTTTTCCCCGTATTCATGGTAATGCTTAGGTTGTTTAGGTTCATTTGTGGAGGAGGGGTGTGCCACTGCGCACTTGCTGGAGTCCTATGTGGGGCCTCTGGAGACTGAACTTATGTCAGCGTGTATGGCAGCAAGCACCTTCGCCTCCTCAGCCTTCTCACTGATCAGAGCCATTAGTGTCTTTAAAAATCTATTTCGTTTTTAAGTGGGTGCGTGCATGCCCGTGTGTGCCGGCCCATGTGTGAGTATGCGCACGTGTGTGCCAGCCCATGTGTGAGTACATGCACATGAGGCTAGAAGAGGGTGTTAGAGCCCCTGCAGCAGTGTGCACTCTTACCTGCTGAGCCATCTCTCCAGACAGGTTAACACTGAATTTAATGTTTAATTCAAATGAGGCACAATAGCAGGGGGGCTGTGGTGGTGGGTTGGGGGGGGTTGTGGTGGTGGGTTGGGGGCACGGGGGTACTGTGGTGATGGTTAAAGTCCTCAACCCTATGCAACAACTACTTTACTGGCTGAGCCATCTTCCCAACTCCTGTTTTGTTTTGCTTTTTGCTTTTTGTTTGTTTGTTTTTAGATCAGCCTTACTCTAAAGTTCAGGCTGTCCTGGAAGTCACTGTGTAGCTCAGGCTGGCCTCTGGCTTGCCGCTGCCTCAGCCGAGCTGGGATGACAGTCATCCTCCCCACCCTTTTAAAAATTATTTATTTTATTTGGTTTTTTGAGAGAGGGTTTCTCTGTATAGCCTTAGCTGTTCTAGACTCACTTTCATAGACCAGGCTGGCCTCGAACTCACAGAGATCCACCTGCCCCTGACTCCTCAGTGCTGGGATCCTCCCCACCCTTAATGGATACCAGTTTTGCTTCCTTACTGACTAGAGGACATTGAAACCGAAGATGGATAAAGAGGATGACAGAGTTCTTACCCAGCATGCACAAGGCTTGGGGTGCATTCTCTGCTCCACATAAAACACCTGTGATGGTCCACACCTGTAATCCCAGCATTTGGGAAGTAGAGGCACAGAAAATCAGAAGTGCAAGGTCATCTTTGGCCACATGGTGATTTCAAAGCCAGCCTGGAAATCCAGGAGACCCTGTATTCTAAAGAGGCGGGTGGGGCTGGAGAGAAGGGTCAGCAATTAGTAGCACTTGCTACTTCAGAAGACATGAGCTTGGTTGGCAGCCCCCACGTCAGGTGGCTCACAACCACCTGTAACTCCATCTCTGGGGGACCCAATGCCTTCTTCTGGCCTCTGAGGACACCCACAGGTACATGACACACAATCACTCAGAGCTATACACATATGCATAAAAATAAATGTTTTTAAGGAAGGGGGAATTACTGTATTAGTCAGGTTTTTTTACCCCCACAAGAATCTTGGCTTATTAAGACCAGGACTAGGGCTGGAGAGATGGCTCAGCAGTTAAGAGCACTGGCTGCTCATCTAGAGATCCTGAGTTCAATTCCCGGCAACCACATGGTGGCTCACAATAAAGGCCTCTGATGCCCTCTTCTCTCTGCTGCTTTCTACTGTCATGCAGGCATATATCCAATAGAGTGCTTATATACACACATAAATAAATACATCTTTTTAAAAAGACCAGGACTACTTCAGTGTCTATCGGAAGAGCAGGATTGCATGTGGTACAGGAGTTTGATCTGCACGCATGTCTTTGCACCATGTGTGTACAATGCAGAGGCCAGAAGAGGGTATTGAAAGCCCTGGAACAAGAGTCACATACAGATAGGGTGTGCCACCGTGTAGGTACTGTGAATTCCTCTGAAAGAGCAGCAAGTGCTCTTAACTGCTGCGCTGTCTCTCCATACACACAGCCCCCGAAAGAGCAAGAGTTTTTTGTTTGTTTTGTTTCCTGAGACTGGGTTTCTCTGTGTAGCCCTGGATATCCTGGAACTTGCTCTGAAGACCAGGCTGGCCTTGAATTTAGAGAACCTTCTGAATGCTGAGATTAAAGGCATGTGCCAGGCTGGAGAGATGGCTCAGAGGTTAAGGGCGCACTGCCTGCTCTTCCAAAGGTCCTGAGTTCAATTCCCAGCAGCCACAACCATCTATGATGAAATTTGGTGCCTTCTTCTGGCATACAGGTGCACATGTAGGCAAAACACTATATACTTAATAAATAAATAAATCTTTAAAGACATGTGCCACCACAGCCCCACCTAACAGCAAGATTTATGGATGGCCTAACATAGTATTTCTTTTTTTTTTTTTTAAGATTTATTTGTTATTATGTATACAGTGCTCTACCTACATGAACACCTATAGGCCAGAAGAGGGCATCATCACATTATAGATGGCTATGAGCCACCATGTGGTTGCTGGGAATTGAACTCAGGACCTCTGGAAGAGCAGGCAGCGCTCTTAACCACTGAGCCATCTCTCCAGCCCGTTCTTTGTCCTTTTTAATGCAAGTTCTTAAAAATAATTGAATAAAAATAAGCATGAGGGCCAGAGTCAGTTGTGTGCTTTAGGCATCTGTCGCTTTAAGGACGAGAGCTCTGTAAATGGCTTAACCGTTTATAAATCCTTCTTGTGCTGGTGTCTCTCTATGTCCAACTGCTGTGACAGGAAGTATTACAAGGCCTTTACAGGCTGCGCCTGGCTTGGCATCTTGGCTCTCTCAAAAACAATGAGCTCACTGAATAAATATTTATTGAACACTGACTACAGGCCAGGCGCCATGCACTATGAAGAATAGAGTCCAATGTCCTCAGCTCCAATCAAACCAGGTCACCTTCCTCTGTCAACCCAAGTCCCTGCAACAGAGGAATGCACTGCTGGGTGACCCTTCATGAGCAGACCGAAGGAAGAATGAAGTTTTGGATTTGATATTCTAAGAGCTAAACTTTGAGGTGATGCATGTTTCTAGCTAATTGTGAGGCATAATTTGCAGTCAGGTACGATGGTGCCCACCCTGGAGGCAGAGGTAGACAGATCGCTGGTTATACAATGAGTTTCTGTCTCAAAAGACAAATGATGCAGACAGGTTCCATGAGTCCCTGGTGCAGTTCCTTTGATAACACCCTGCACAGAGAGCTGTGGCAGAGGACTGGGGAGCATGGCTAGTCTTGAAATCATGAGTCCTAACCCCAGCACTCGGCAGGCCGAGGCAAGCAGATCTCTGAGTTCTAGGCCAGCCTCATCTACAGAATGAGCTCCAAGACAGCCAGGGCTACACAGAGAAACTCTGTCTCAAAAAACAAAAACAAAACAAAACAAAACAAGGGAAAATGGGTGGCACTGGAGAAATGACAGCCAAGGTGGTCTTCTGCACTCAACACACGTGCACAGGTACGCGCGTGCACACGGCTGTAACTAATAGGGGACCGCCATTGCCGGAATGAGATGTTCCAGATCGGAGCCTCCTTGGAGGCTGAGGTGTAGTGCAGTGGGTGGAGGCCTTGCCTAGCATGCACAAAGCACCAGGTCCCACCCCTGGCACATATGTGTCATCTTGTTGCTCTCACACTTAGCTACCCTTGAGTCTCGTTAGTCTAGGCAGAAAGTCCACCTCCTTGGGCCTATTGAGCTGACATCTCTCATGAAGAGAGTTTTATACTCTTTGCAGGAATTTACCAAATGGTTCAATATACGTGTACACACACACACACACACACACACACACACACACACACACACACACACCCCTCTTTATCTGTGAACTTTGAGCCTTTTGATCTCTGATTTATTTATTTGTTTGTTTGTTTGTTTTTAGTTTTTCAAGACAAGGTTTCTCTGTGTTACCTTGTCTGTCCTGGACTCTCTTTGTAGACCTAGGCTGGCCTCAAACTCACAGAGATCTGCCTGCCTCTGCCTCCCAAATGCTGGGATCAAAGGCATGTGCCACCATCGCCTGGCTTGATCTCTGATCTTATCTTTCTTATATCCTCGCCATAAGAAATGATCAATTTTTAAAGATGTATTTACTTATATATACAATGTTCTGTCTGCATGTACACCTGTAGGCCAGAAGAGGGAACCAGATCTTACTATAGATGGCTATGAGCCACCATGTGGTTGCTGAGAATTGAACTCAGGACCTCTGGAAGAGCAGTCAGTGATCTTAACTGCTGAGCCATCTCTCTAGCCCAAGAAATGATAAATTTTTAAGAAGATGAGGTAAGCCGGGCGTGGTGGCGCACGCCTTTAATCCCAGCACTCAGGAGGCAGAGGCAGGCGGATCGCTGTGAGTTCGAGGCCAGCCTGGTCTACAAAGCGAGTCTAGGACAGCCAAGGCTACACAGAGAAACCTTGTCTCAAAAAAAAAAAAAAAAAAAGAAGATGAGGTAAGTTGAACCTGATCTGAATATTATTCAACTCGTCCATGCACCAAAGCATCACATAGCAGGACTGGTGAGGTGGCTCAGTGGGTCAAAGAGAGCCTGCCACCAAAACCCAGCAACCTGAGCTCAATCTCCGGAACCCATGTAGTAGGAGAGAAATAACACTCTACCGGGTTGTACTGTGACCTCCACACATGTGCTGTGACACACATACATACACAAGTAAATAAGTGTGAAAATAATCAAATAGTAACACATATATATATATATAATTTTCAAGCAGATTAAAATTAAAGTTAAAATTAAAAGTAAAGACTTGATCTGTGTATGGTGGCTCATGCCTTTAATACCAACACTTAGAAGCCAGAGGCAGGTGAACATCAGAGTTCAGGGCTAGCCCAGTCTACTGAGTGAGTTCGAGGACAGCCAGAGTTAAAAGAAGCCCTATCTTGAAAAACAAAAACAAAAACAAAAACTGCCAGGTATGCTGGCACACACCTTTAATCCCAGCGTTTAGGGAGGCAGAGGCAGAGGCAGAGGCAGAGTCAGGTGGATCTCTGTGAGTTTGAGGTCAGCCTGGTCTGCAAAGCGAGCCAAAGTCAGCCAGGGGTACACAGAGAAATCCTATATTGAAAAATTAAAAAGAGCAAGGCATGGCGGTGCACACCTTTAATCCTGGCACACAGGAGGTAGAGGCAGGTGGATCTCTGTAAGTTCCAGGACAGCCTGGTCTACAGAGTAAGTCCAGGACAGCCAAGGCTACACAGAGAAACCCTGTCTTGAAAAACCAAAAAAATGAAAAAAGAAAAAGAAGCAAGAAAAACTAAAAAGAGAAAGAGAGCAAGCAAGCAGGAAAGAAAGAAAGAGCCAGGCAGCCGGGCATGGTGGCGCACGCCTTTGATCCCAGCACTTGGGAGGCAGAGGCAGGCAGATCACTGTGAGTTCGAGGCCAGCCTGGTCTACAAAGCGAGTCCAGGACAGCTAAGGCTTGAGACAGAGAAACCGTGTCTCAAAAAACAAAAAACCAAAGAAAACAAAAAAACAAAAAGCACCAAAAAAAGAAAGAAAGAAAGAGAAACAACAACAAGAAAAACAACAAAACAAAACAAACATCCCCTTCTGGGAAAAAAAAAATCAAAGCCAACTTGAATATGTGAATAGTACATGTCAGATGATTTTTTTCTCTTGTAGTCCTGGCTGCCCTGGACTCTTTTTGTAGACCAGACTGGTCTCCAACTCACAGAGATTCCCTAAATGCTAGGATTACAGATGTGTGCCACCACGCTGGGCCCAGATGATGGTCTTATAGATGATGTGAGAACAGTGAAATTTTTATTTGTGGGCCAGCAAGATGGCTCAGTGAGTAAAAATGCCTGCCTGCGTTGGGCTTCCAGAAACCAGCAAAGCACAAGAGAGCTCTTGCTGGCATAGTGGCACACACTTTTAGTACCAGGACATCCAGGCCTATGTAGAGACACCCTCAAAGGGGGGGAGGGGGAAGCTATAGAAATGGCTTAGAAGTTCAAGTGCCTGTGGAGACTGGAGCTTGGATCCCTAGACACCTACTTAAAATCCTGAGTGAGCAATAGCTCAGCTGTAACTGTAGCCTTAGAAGGCAGAGAGAACAGATTCCCCAGAGCAAGCCAGAGGCTAGTAAGGCTAGCCTTGTACTCAAGCCCTGGTTTTGGTTGAGGGACTCTGTTGTAATGACGAAGGTGAAAGAGTGATTGAGGATGGTTCTTGACTTCAACCTCAGGCCTGCACTTGCACTGGAGCATACACATGCTTACACCTCTTACACATGTGCCCACACGCAAGCAAAAAAATCCATACATATATACACATGCATCACACACACAAAAAATGGAAAAGAGGGGGGCTAGAGAGATGGCTCAGAGGTTAAGAGTACTGGCTGTTCTTCCAAAGGTCCTGAGTTCATTTTCCAGCAACCACATGGTGACTCACAACTATCAATAATGTGATTTGATGCCTTCTTTTGGCATGTAGATGTACATGCAGGCAGAGTACTGTATACATAATAATAAATAAATCTTTTTTTTTAAATGAAAGGGAAAATTTTTTAAAAAGAAAACAAAAACCTAGCAGTCAGGAGGCAGAGGCAGGTGGATTGCTGTGAGTTTGAGGCCAGCCTGGTCTACAGCGTGAATCCAGGACAGCCAAGGCTACACAGAGAAACCCTGTCTTGAAAAAAACCAAAAAAACTAAAAAACAAAACACAAAAGAAGCAGGTTTAGCAGTCTGTTGGTCAGAAGGGAAGATGCTGTCCAGCTCCCTCATCACACGCCAGCAGAGTCTGTGCAGGATTGCACGAACCATCAGCACTGTCATTCACATTGTGTCCCTGTCTTTGACCAGGTGCCTCTGAAGTACGTGTCAAGGGCTGAAGGAGCCAAAGGTGACGAGTCTTACGGATTGACTGAGTGCACGTTGAGCACTTCCTGGGCCTGAAGGGCCCATGACTCCGCTTTATCAGCAAACACTATTTCCCAGCAGAGCACGGCCTGCTCTCTTACCACATACTGCAGTCACAGGATGAGCTCCGCAGTAGGACAGATCCCAGGGAGGAGGCGAGCTAAACACACCAGCTTTGGGGGAGCCTGGCTGTAACTCGGGACAAATGTCTCTGCGACCCTTTCACCTTTCCTAAGATGGGATGGTGTTAATATCTGTCTCATGGGACCGTGAGGAGATGAAATAAACCTTTGCATATAAAGTACTCAAAGCAGACAAACCTGTAAATCCTAGTGACTTAGGACACTGAGGCAGGAGGATAGCAAGTCTATGGCCTGCCTGGCCAACTTACTAAGAGAAAGGTTTTGGTTTTGGTTTTGTTTTTTAACCTCTTCCCTTTTTATCTCTTTGTCTCCTCCATTTAAAAAAATATTTAACCGGGCGTGGTGGCACACGCCTTTAATCCCAGCATTCGGGAGGCAGAGGCAGGAGGATCGATGTGAGTTCGAGGCCAGCCTGGTCTACAAAGCGAGTTCAGGACAGCCAAGGCTACACAGAGAAACCCTGTCTCAAAAAACCAAAAAAAAAAAAAAAATTTTTTTAGAGGCAGGCGGATCGCTGTGAGTTGGAGGCTAGCCTGGTCTACAAAACAAGTCTGGGACAGCCAAGGCTACACAGAGAAACCCTGTTTCAAAAAACAAAACAAAAAAATATTTATTTTAATTATTTGTGTGTGTGTGTGTTAGTGGGGTGTGTGTGTGTGTGTGAGAGAGAGAGGGGGGGGAGAGAGAGACAGACAGACAGACAGAGAGAGAGACTCGTCTGTGTGTGCACTATGTGCAGGCAGGTGTCCAGCCTCCCTTCAGCTGTTATATTTCACAGGCACCGGGTCACGGGGGCACGAACACAGAGCAAACACAGCTCATGGCCATGCTGACTGTACGATCATGCCCTAGTTTGCAAAGTTGCAGCACAGACCTTCCGGGACAGAAGCAAGAAGACAGTGTGTGAACCAATGGAGCTGGAGTTAACAGGTAGTGAGTGAGCTGTCTGGTGTGGCTGCTAGGAAACAGGATCTGGGCCTTCTGTAGGTGTAGACAGCGTTTTTAACCGCCAAGCCATCTCTCCAGCACTCTGTCACGGATTTCATCACTACCATGAGAATAAGCTAACACGATGCTGATGTGGTTTATCTATGGCCTCAGACTCTCCGTGCAGCTGAGGATGACCTTGAGCTCCAGATCCATCCTCCTGCCTCCACCCTAAGTGCTGGGTTCCTGGCATCACTATCGTGTTCAGTTTCCTTTTATGTAATGCTAGGGTTGGGGTGAGGGAGAGCTTGTGTATGCTAAACAGGCACTCTACCAACTAAGCTGTAGCCCCAGGCCTTGGTATATTAAAATTAATTTTACCAAGCCGGGTATGGTGGCATAATACACCTTTAATCCCAGCATGCAGGAGGCAGAGGCAGGCAGATCTCCATGACTTCAAGGCCAGCCTGGTCTACAAAGCAAGTCCAGGAAAGCCAGGGCTAAACAGAAAAACCCTGTCTCAAAAAACAAACAAAACAAATGTGTCTATTGGTTAATTTAAATACACATATGCTCCAGACTATGCTACATCCCTTCTCCATATGATTTTGCCCCAACTTCACCCTACTGACGTCATGGTGGAGTGGACGGCACCTTCTGAAGTGAACACAATCCACTTCTCCCTGTACGCTCCCTTCCTCTTGAGAAGTAGCTTTCTTTATTGAGTAAAAAAAAATCTTCAAATATGGAACCAGGCAGATCTCTGTGAGCTCCAGGCCAGTTAGTGTTACATAGTGAGACCATGTCTCAAAAAAACAACTAACTGTTGGAGGCGGAGAGATGGCTTAGCGATTAAGAGCACTGGCAACTTGCTCTTCCAGAGGACGCAGGTTCAGTTCCTATGACAGCTCATAACTGTCTGTAACACCTGTTCCAGGGGATCCAACACCCTCATACAAACATAATGCAGGCAAAACACTAATGTACATAAAATAAAACAAATTATTTAAAAACAAAAAACAAACCTAACAGTGGGCTGGAGATGGCTCAGTCTGTAGTGACCTGAGCTAGGATTCCTAGCACTCAGTGAGAATTTATAATCCTAGCACTGGGGAGGTGGAGACAGGAGAATTACTCTGACTTGCTAGCCAGCTCAGCTCAGCTCCAGATTCACCCTGTTTCAAAAAGCAAGGTGGAGGGGCTGGAGAGTGGCTCGGTGCGTAGGAGCACACACTGCTCTGGCCGAGGTTTCAGGATTGGTTCCCAGCGCACACATGGTGCCCTCAGCAGCCTGAAACTCTAATTCCAGGGATCGAACTCCCTCTCTGACTTCTGTAGGCACCAGCCACGCATGTAGTGCACAGACGTTCATGTAGGCAAAACACTCATAGATGGATGAGAGAATAAGTCTTTAAAAAAATAATATAGAGAATGCTTGAGGACCTCTGGCTCTGCCCACACATGGGCACGCACACCTTCACACACACACACATACACACACACACACACACGCACACACACACACACACTTCCAGAGGATCTTATGCCCTTTTCTGCTGTTCAAGGTCACCAGGCACATACATGTGGCAGAGACATACATGCAGGCAGAACACCCATATACATAAAATAAAATAAAAAAATTTTAACGTGGTTCCAACAGGTTGTACTGCACATGCCTTTAATTCTAGCACAGGGAGGCAGACACAGGCAAATCTCTGTGAGTTTGAGGTCACCTTGGTCTACATATTGAGTTCCAGGAGCCAGACCTACATATTGAAACCTTGTCTCAAAATGATGATGATGATAATAATAATAATAATAATAATAATAATGTGGTCCTAGAACTTGAGAAATAGAAGCAAGTGAATCTTTGTGACTTCAAAGGTAGTCTGTTAAGTTCCAATCCAGGCTACCTAGTGACTGTGTGTGTATGTGTATGTATGTATATGTATGTATACATGTATGTATATATGTATATATGTATATGTATGTATATCTTTAAGCATGTTTCCCCTTGAAGGCTGAGAAGGAGTCTTCCCCTGGGTGGAGCTGTTGGCTCTGCACAGCGGCTGGTGCCAGGGCATAGAGCTTGCTGGTAATGGTTCTCAGTGGAGAGAAAGCTGCTGCGGACATTTTTCTGTTAGGTCCTGGGTCTTCTGCCTCTCCCATTCACTGTCCTGCACAGTCCTCGGTAGCTGCTTGCTGGTGAAACAGTTCACTTATTCAATTCATTCACTTCTCCTTGGGACCTGGAGCACTGTCTGCATGGACTCCCCTCAGTGTGCCCTGTGATGCCTGCACTCAGGCACATGTCTGCTGATCATAGCGTGTTAGAGGCCAAAGCCATCTTTGTGGTCCTTACTAATTGTGAACTTACAGAGTGATGCCCTCCTCGTGCAGTTATGGTGCACACACGTTCATTCAGCAAACCCTGGCACTGCTTCTGAGCCTGGTACTGCCAGGAATGCCTGTTGTCCTTCAAAGTGTTTCCTAACAAGACAGACAACTGAATGACCGTGTAGTCCCTGCTGTGCTTCTTTCCCGTTGCTCTGATAAAATGCCTGCCAAAAGCAATATCAGAAAGGACCAGACGTTCAAGGAGATACATTCCATGCTGGCCAGAAGGAACGAGGTGGGAGAAAGTAGTGGCTGGTCACATTTCATTCCGAGTCAGGAGTCAGAGAGAGAACAGGAAGTAGGGCTGGGCTATAAAACCTCAAGGCGCCATTCCTAAGGGTTCCACAACCTTCCCAACACTGCTACCAGCGGGAGAGTGGGTGTTCAAATACCAGAGCCTGTCGGGGGACAGTAAACATTTAAAGCATAGAGTTGTCAGGTGGAGCGGGGAGCAAAGGCTCCTGCTTAGGGGTCTTGAGGAAGAGTCCATCGAGGAGGTAAAGCTTAGCTGGGGACTGTGTGACTCAGGGTCATGATTGGCCGTTTACCAGCATCCTTTGCCAATGGAAGAGGGAAGGGAAGGGGAAGTTTGGCCCACAGCCAGGCCAGGCAGCTATGGGGTGGAAGAAGTTGTCACTCTGGGTCTCCAGACAGGTCCACCCTGGTCCACCTCAGCCTAGTCACTTGGCTCCTGTGAGTGTGAGAAGCAAAGGCGGAATCCAAGTCAAGCCTCCTCGGTGCAGGGATAGGAAAAAGCCAGCACTCGCCACATTTTCTTGCCTTTGATTTTGTGTTTATCAAGGGAAACCTTGCTTTCGGTTTTATAGCATGTGTTAATGACTTTGAGCCAGGGGCTTGGCCTCCTGGCCCGCTCCCCCTGCCTCCCGCCCCCCCCCCCCCCGCCCCGTGCTTTATCTTGTTTCCCCCAAGTTGCACGTTTTGAGGTTCCTTAGGACTTGCTAAGAGGGTTTTCTGCCACATCAAAGGCCAGGGTAACCTCCTTGAACCCCGAGGCACCTATGGCAGATGTCTCCCCCTCATGCCTGGTGGTGGTGTTTCCCCCAGGGAACTTGTAGCCCTGCGTACCACAGTCTGGCTCACGTTCGTCCTCCCAACGAGGGCATGGCTGCATGAAAAGGTGTCTAAATTCCACATAAGAAACATCATAGTTAGGAGCATAGCAAAAAAAGATCTGGTGGCTCGCAGGATTCACCGGAAGGCGGAAGAGCCATGTCGTGAAAACACCCAATGACCGAAGACAGCTGCGTAGCAACAGTAGGAGACCCCACCCGGGAGAGTGTCTCACTTGTCCCTGCATCTGCGCATTACCCAAGAGGCCCTGATTCCAGCAGGACCTTCAGATTGGCTAGACCTAGCTCTCAGTGTGGGAGGAGAGACTTTCTTTCTTTCTTTTTTCCCCCGAGACAGGGTTTCTCTGTGTAACCTTGGCTGGCCTGAACTCACTTTGTAGACCAGGCTGGCCTCAAACTCACAGCGATCTGCCTGCCTCTGCCTCCCAAGTGCTGGGATTAAAGGCATAGACCACCACCCCTGGTGAGAGACTCTTTCCCACCAGTACTTAGACAATGTACAAGCTCCCTAAAAGTGAGATGCTCAGATCCCTGTTGGGGACTGAGATCAGGGCCAAGCTGAGCAAGGAGCTCCAAAAGTTTGAGCAATATTCCCGGAAGACCCTCTTGTGTAAGCCAGCGCTCTTACAGGGCGCTGCACTGGTGGGGATGCTGGTCTGTATAGGGAGTAAAAACACCAGTCCACCTTTGCTCAGCAGGTATGTGGCAGACGCCCTGGTTTTTTTTTTTTTTTTTTAACGAGGAAGTGGAGTTCAGGAATTCTGGGATATCTCCAGGTCAAACAGTTGCTGGCATTCAACTTATGTGTGCTATTCTGTGGCTCTGGCTTTTCCTAGCCCTCGGGACACTGAGCTGTAGACAAAACACCTATTTGTCCCTGCTCTATCATGAGGACTCATGGCTGAGCAACGAGCTTGTCTGGGACTTCATCTCCGCTGTGTCTGGGAAGCTGGGGTCAGTTGCTCTGTGCACCAGAATTCCTTCAGTGTTTCCCGGTTCATAGACACACACCCCTTTTTGTCTTGCTAGGTCATCTGCCAGGAGAGTCAACAGTGACTCCTGGCCTTGTGTCATTTTTTGCGTTTTTTTTTTTTTTTTTTTTTTTTTTTTTTTTTTTTTTTGAGGCTGGGCCTCCATAGCCCTGGCTGTCCTGGAACTTAACTATGTAGACCAGGTTGGCCTCAAACTCACAGAGATCCACCTGCCTCTTTCTCCCAATGTTTGGGATTAGATGTGTGTGGCCAAAGTACCTGGCTAATTCTTTGCTTTTCTTGAAGTTCCAAGGTACTAATTAGACTCTCTCTTTCTCTCTCTAATGGGTATGTGTGTTCACAATCACTCCTGGGATGGATGGCACAATCTTACAAATGTTCCCTGGGACAGAGGTTTTTGTAGAGTTCTTGCCTAGTGGGCACGAAGCCCAGCATAATATAAAGTAATATAAAGTGGGCGTGGAGTCTCACCCCTGTAGTTCTAGCACTTGGAAGATGGAGGCAGAAGGATCAGAGGTTCAAAGTCAGCCTTGGCTACAAAGAAGAAGATGTATAGCCAGCTAGGTGGTGGTGGTACACACCTTTAATCCCAGCCCCCAGGAGGCAAAGGTAAGCACATCTCTTGTGAGTTTAATGCCAGCCTGGTCTACAGAACAAGGTTTTTTTTTTTTGTTTTTGTTTTTTTTTTTCGAGACAGGGTTTCTCTGTGTAGCCTTGACTGTCCTGGACTCGCTTTGTAGACCAGGCTGGCCTCGAACTCACAGCGATCCGCCTGCCTCTGCCTCCCGAGTGCTGGGCAGAACAAGTTTTTTTGTGTGCCAAGGCACACAACCAACATAAACAAACAAACAAAAAAGAAAAGAAAAAAGATAGAGCATTTACGGCCAGAAAAAGAAGAGGAAGACGATGAAGAGGAGGACGAGAAGAAAAGAAAAGAAAAAAAGAAAGGAAGGAAGGAAGGAAGAAAAGAAAAAAATCCATGTGGACCACGATTTTTGCAAGACAAAGTGAAGTCTGGCTAGCTGCAGACCCTCAGGTAAAAGCAGAAAGGTTCTGGTGATGCCAGGAGACTTTACTCTGCTTCCAGAGCCAACAATCAAAGCTCACCCCACGCGCACATGGCGTGCTGTCCCCCAGTTCTCTGCCAAGTCCAGTGCTCGGTCCTCATGCTCAGCCTTAGGCCAGAGCTCCGGAACTGGACCCTTGCTCCCTTTAGACTGCAGGTTGGCTAAGCCTTAGCAGGCAGAGGTCTGGGCATTCCAGCTGGGAGAGAAGAATGTTTTCAGCAGAGGGGCTCAGTGGGCATGACCTCACCTCCTCAAAGTCCAACACAAATGAACAGTGCAGCCGTTGGAGAAGGTTGGGAGGCTGCCATCCTAGAGTACCCATGCTGTTCTGACTTACTTTCTTCTCTTTTCACACCATTTAGACTTATCTGGCCTGGAACTCACTATGTAGACCAGGCTGGCCTTGAAGTTATAGAGCTCCCACTTGCTGGGATTAAAGGCCTGTACCACCACTTAGGCTTATTTATTTATTTATTTATTTATTTATTTATTTATCTATCTATCTATCTATCTATTTTGTTTTGGGTTTTCATGACAGAGTATTCTATGTTACCCCTGGCTGTTCTGAAACTGGATCTGTAGACCAGGCTGGCCTCGAACTCATGAAGATCAGCCTGTCTTTGCCTCCTGAGTGCTGGGGTTAAGAGTGTGCCACCTCGCCAGGCTGTTTCTTGCTTTAAGTAAGGGTCTCATGTATCCCAGGCCCGCCTCAAATGATCTATGAAATGACTGTGAACTCCTGGTTCTCCTGCCTCCGCTCCAGGATGCTAGGGTTACGGGTGTTATCACCATGCTCGACCTGATGTAATGCTGGGAGTTGAACCCAGGACCTCATGCATGCTAGGCAAGCACTCTACCAACTGAGCTACATCCCCCAGACCCTGAGTTTAGCTTCTAATGTTGAGACCAACAGTGAACTGCAGGGGGCACAAATTTGATCTTGGTTCCAGAAACCCAGAAAAACAAAGTGGGATCCACTGGAGCTGGCGCAAGACAGAGGTCTGTGTTTTTATTCACCTTGGCTATCTTCTTTTGTGTAAAGACCTGTGGGTAATGTATACATGAGGACAGAGCAGGAAGATCTCAGGCCTGGAGCTGTGAGTCTGGACAGAAGAGGAAAGCTTGGCTGTTACAATAAAAACTAGGGCTGGAGAGATGGCTCAAGAGGTTAAGAGCACTGACTGCTCTTCCAGAGGTCCTGAGTTCAATTCCCAGCACCCACATGGTGGCTCACAAACATCTATGTGTTCTGACGCCCTCTTCTGACCTTCAAGGGTACATGAAGGCAGAGCACTATGTACATAATAAATAAATAAATCGATGACATATGTATATTCAGGAGGAATGCCACCACCCAGCATTCCTTCTTTGGAACAGTGGGTCTGAAAAGAGCTGCTGCTTACACCCCAGGACTGCCAACCTTCAACCAAGCCTCACTCAGGTCTTGACTGCAGAGAACCCCGTAGGGAACAGCAAGCTCCATTCTCCCTCTGCTCCCTTCTTGTGGCCAAAGCCACAAGACAAGGACAAGTTTAGTGAATTGAGTGTATAATTCAAAAGCAAACAGATGGCTCAGCGTGTAAAGTGTTTGCCATGCAGACGTGAGGGCTTCAGTTTGATGCCCGGCAGGCACAAATAAAGCTTGCTGTGGTGGGTCACACTGGCAATTCCAGCAGTGGAGATGCAGGGCCAGCAGATCTCTGGAAAGACTTTGCCTCAGAAAACAACGTAGCTGGCTCCTGAGGAACGATGTCCAAGATTGACCTTTGACCTTTGACCTCTCTCACACACACACACGCACACACAATTTAAAAATACATAATAATTTATAGAGAGCAGACCCTGGTGTGGTGCAGTACATCTTTGATCCCAGCACTTGGGAGGCAGAGGCAGGTGGATCTCTTTGAGTTTAAGACCAGCTTGACCTACATAGTGAGTTCCAGGACAGCCAGGGCTACACAAAGAAACCCTGTCTTGAAAAATAAACAAACAGCCTGGTGTGGTGGCGCATGCCTTTGATCCCAGCACTCAGGAGGCAGAGGCAGGAGGATCTCTGTGAGTTTGAGGCCACCTGGTATACAAAGGGAGTGCAGGACAGCCAGTGCTACACATAGAAACCCTGTCTTGAAAACAAAAAGAAAGAAAGAGAAAACAAACAACAACAACTATATGCTTGTTGTGTGCTGGAGAGATGGCTCAGCAGTTAAGAGCACTCCAAAGGACCCAAGTTCAATTCCCAACACCTACATGGCAGCTCACAACTGTCTGTAACTCCAAGATCTAACATCCCCAGACAGACCTACATGCAGGCAAAACACCAATGAGCATTAAAAAATTTGAATAAATAAATAAATTCTGTTGTGGGGCTGGAGAGATGGCTCAGAGGTTAAGAACACTGGCTGCTCTTCCAGAGGTTCTGGGTGCAATTCCCAGCAACCACATGGTGGCTCCCAACCATCTATACTGGGATCTGATGTCCTCTTCTGGCCTGCAGGTGTGCAGGCAGATAGAGCATTCATCTACATGAAATAAATAAGTCTTAAAAAAAAAAAGACCTATTTAAAAATATGTTTGTTGTGTGTATGTATGTATGTGTGATCAAACAGCTGGGTGCAGTGGCTCAGTACTTGGACGTTTGTCTGAACATTGTAGCAGGTGAGTGCAACTGCTCACATCCTTGATCAAAGCCTGGTCACACATGAAAGAAAGGACATGCATGGAGGACAGGAACTCCTACCTGGCAAGCTAGATCAGCTGAGTCAGCTCTAGTGATCAATGAGTTGAAAGACATCACAGCCAATTGCCCTCACATCCATGGTTTAGCACTAGGGAAGCCGAGGGGTAAGAATTGTGAAATCAAGGCCAGCTTGGTCTTGAGATTATTTCACAAATGAAACAGAAAGTTAAAAAAAAATGCCGTAGAGGAGAAAGTATTTACAGTTAAGCAGATAGTTGGATATAAGCAATGATTCATGTTTTGTTGGAATTTCAAAAATAGAACTGCTGTTCCAGAGGACCCGGGTTCTTTCTTTTTTCAGCTTAGATGACAAGTGCCAAGCCCATAGACTCCTCCATTTCTCTGTGTGTGGTGTATGCGTGTGTACCTCTGTCAGGTGTGTGTGTGTTTGTGTGTGTGTGTGAAGGTCAGGTGTGTGTGTGGTGTATGCGTGTGTACCTCTGTCAGGTGTGTGTGTGTGTGTGTGTGGTGTATGCGTGTGTAGCTCTGTCAGGTGTGTGTGTGTGTGTGTGTGTGTGGTGTATGCGTGTGTACCTCTGTCAGGTGTGTGTGTGTGTGTGTGTGGTGTATGCGTGTATACCTCTGTCAGGTGTGTGTGTGTGTGTGTGAAGGTCAGGTGTGTGTGTGTGTGAAGGTCAGGTGTGTGTGTGTGTGTGTGTGTGAAGGTCAGGTGTGTGTGTGTGTGTGTGTGTGGTGTATGCGTGTGTACCTCTGTCAGGTGTGTATGTGTGTGTGAAGGTCAGGTGTGTGTGTGTGTGTGTGGTGTATGCGTGTGTACCTCTGTCAGGTGTGTGTGTGTGTGTGTGTGTGTGTGTGTGTGTGTGTGTGAAGGTCAGGTGTGTGTGTGTGTGTGTGTGTGTGTGTGTGTGTGAAGGTCAGGTGTGTGTGTGTGTGTGTGTGTGTGTGTGTGTGTGAAGGTCAGGTGTGTGTGTGTGTGTGGTGTATGCGTGTGTACCTCTGTCAGGTGTGTATGTGTGTGTGAAGGTCAGGTGTGTGTGTGTGTGTGTGTGGTGTATGCGTGTGTACCTCTGTCAGGTGTGTGTGTGTGTGTGTGTGTGGTGTATGCGTGTGTACCTCTGTCAGGTGTGTGTGTGTGTGTGTGTGTGTGTGTGTGTGTGTGAAGGTCAGGTGTGTGTGTGTGTGTGTGTGTGTGTGTGTGTGTGTAGGTCAGGTGTGTGTGTGTGTGAAGGTCAGGTGTGTGTGTGTGTGTGTGTGTGTGTGTGTGTGTGTGAAGGTCAGGTGTGTGTGTGTGTGTGTGTGTGTGTGTGTGTGTGTGTGTGTGTGAAGGCCAGAGGTCAACACTGGGTATCTTCCTGTACCACTTTTCTTTTCTTTTCTTTTTTTTCAAGACAGGGTTTCTCTGTGTAGCCTTGGCTGTCCTGGACTCTCTTTGTAGACCAGGCTGGCCTTGAACTCACAGGGATCTGCCTGCCTCTGCTTCTCAAGTGCTGGGATTAAAGGTGTGCGCCACCACACTCAGCTCCTGTATCACCTCTACACCTTATTTTTTGAGACAAGGTCTCTTACTGAATCTGAATTTGAAATCATCAATTTGGCTAGACTAGCTGGCCAGCCAACTCCAGGAATACACACACACACACACACACCCTGTCCCCTGCACTGGGTAACAAATGTGAGCTGTGGCGCCTGAACTTTTACTTTGGTGCTGAATACCTAAGCTCAGCTCATCGTGCCTGGGCGGCACCCACTTTGCCCACTGACCCGGCTCCCCATCACCACCACCACCCTATCAGCTCTCAGAGGTCAGTAAGCTCTGCGGCTCTAATCCTGCCTCCGTCTGTCCATATAAGGGACTCTGGAGAAGAACTCTTCCCAAGTCTCACAAAGCACAGAGCCACAGACGGGGAGAGACACATAGGCTTTACTTTTTTATGAGCTAGTGTCTCCTTGCATAGCCCAGGCTAGCCTGGAACTTAGAGTTATAGACAGTAGTGAGGTGCCATGTGGAAGCTGGGAACAAAACTTAGGTCCTCTGTTGGGGCAGCAAGTGTTCCTAACCACTCAGCTATCTCTCTAGCCTACAGTATACAAATGAGAGAGAGAGGGAGAGAGAGAGAGAGAGAGAGAGAGAGAGAGAGAGAGAGAGAGAGAGAGAGAGAGAGAGAGCGCAAAAGCAGCAACTTGAGAGAAGTCATTTACTACCCAGGATGGAAACATTTGTTCATTCTTGCAGTGTCCAATCAGATTACAGACTTGGTTGCGTCCTGATGTCACTGATGCCTCTGAAGTGATTTGCGTTCAGCAGGAAGCTGAGGTCTCCTGTGCATGATAGTGTAGCTCCTGGCAGCACCAACACCTAACTGGCATTGGCAAGCCAACTTCTAGGCCTTGGGGTTCACGTTTCCATGTCTTAGAAGAAAAGTGGGGTGGGGGTGGGGTCTCAGAAGTTAGGGACTTTGTTGGTTTCCTCTGTCCCTAGAAGACCCAGGGAAACAGAGACCTCAGGCTTTCTAGGCCCAGGACCTGGCAGCCCTGACTCCTGGACAAGGTTCTTGCTCCTAGTTATTTTAAAACAAACATGGGGGGGCATAGTATGCCAGATTAGGGGACACACCCTTGCCCCCAGATATGCTCAAGGTCAAGTCAGAGCAAGGTGGGAGTCAGAAGGGATTTAAATGGCCCCTAGCCCCTCCCAGGAGTAGAGCAGCTCCATGAGTGGGTGGGTACTTAGGGATTTCGGAAAGTTGGGCGTAGTGGCAGATGAAGACAGAACATTCTTTTTTCTTTCTCCCTGCCCCCCTCTCCAAACCCAGACAGGGTTTCTCTCTGTAATAGCCCTGACTGTCACTTTCTAAACCAGACTGGCCTCCAACTCACAGAGATCTGCCTGCCTCTGCCTCCCAAATGCTGGGATTAAAGCCTTGTGCTCCCTCCATCCCCTGCCCCATTGCAACATTCTTTTGTTTTTTAAAATTGTATTTATTTTATGTGAATGAATGTTTTACCTGCACACGTGTGTGTCATGTGCATGCCTGGTGCCCTCAGAGATCAAAAAAAGCTGTGGGGTCCCGAAGAACTGGACTTACAAAAGATCGTGAATCTCTGTGTTGGTGCTGGAAGTCTGTAAAAGCAACAAATGATCTAAACCACTGGGTCATCTCTCAAGCCCCAGCAGGACTTTCTTTCTTAAAGATCTATCTATCTATCTATCTATCTATCTATCTATCTATCTATTTATTTATTATGTATACAGCACTCTGCCTGCATTGATACCTGCAGGGCAGAAGAGGGCATCATATCACATTACAGATGGTTGTGAGCCACCATGTGGTTCCTGGGAATTGAACTCAGACCCTCTGGAAGAGCAGTCAGGGCTCTTAACCTCTGAGCCATCTTTCCAGCCCAGGAGGTTTTTATTTGTTTGTTTGTTTTTTGTTTTCCCCCACTTCAAGACAGGGTTTCTCTGTATAGCCAGCCATGGCTGTACTGGAACTTGCTTTGTAGACCAGCCCTGTTCAGGAACAGCGTTCTTTGCGGGTGGGATGGTCCCAGAGGGTGAAGGCCCCACTCCCAGCAGCCCATGTGAATAATAAGTATATTCAGAGCTCTGCCTGGACTGGCTCTGGTAGAGGGAGAAATGGGAGACAAGGGTACTAAGACGGAACAGGGGAGCAAGGAGTCCAGGAGGCAGCAGGAAATGCAGGTCTGAAGGGAGAATGTTTGGCCACGAAAACCATTACCGCATTACCGCATTACTGTCTAAAGCACACTCACCGCTCAGGAGAGGATGAGGCAGGAGCTCCAGGCACATCTGTCTCCTCCACGTAGTTTAAGAGAACAGACCAGGAGAGATGGTCCGGTAGATAAAGGTTTATGTCACCAAGCCAGATTACCTTACTTGGATCCCACGACTCCACAGGATGGAAGGAAAGAACTGACTCCTCTAAGCTGTTTTCTGACCTCCACATGGGAGCCACCCCCCTCCCCTCGTCCCCCACCACACACACAGACACGCATACGCACACCAAATAAGTAAGTAAATAAGTAAATGCAGGTTTTTTTTTTTTTTTTTTAAGGTGAGCCTTTGGTGCTCCAGGGCGGGTTTGACCTCACACCGAGGAGACTGTGGGTCCAGAAGACTTGCCTGCGGATCCGGCAGTGCTGGGAGCGAGAGCGATCGCTCTCCGGCTCTGGTTTTCTGCGGCGGTGGACTAGGGCCACGCGCAGAATCACACGAGGAAGGGGCGCGGCTCCCGGTGGCCCGCCGCCACTTGAGGCTCCCGCCCCCTTGGTCGGAGGTGGCGCCTCTCCTACTGGCGACCGGCGACCGGAGACTGGAGGTGGCGTCGGCAGCTGAAGCCCCAGGCTCGGATGTCATTGCGCGGGCGCCCTGGAGCGCGTCTCCCGCTGAAGCCACAGGTAGGCGGCGGGACCCAGTGAGGGAGGGGACGGGCAGCGCGTGGCCCACAGACCCGCTTCCCAGGAAGGAGACCCTGACGGGAGGGTCGGGGCGGCGACTGCGGTGGCCGCTAAGCAGCCAGACGGTTCTTCTGTCTGGACCTCCCGACCTGGAGTCCAGACTGGCTGCGTCAGTGGAGACCGGGCCCCAGCGCACCTTTACTCTTGGCGGGGCCTGGCAGGGGACAGGACTGTCTAGCTGTCCCAGCTCTTGCAGGGACTCAAAGCACACAGTGGCGTCCACCTCGCGACTCTCTGTTCTTAAACTTCTGGTTGCTGGAAAATTCTGGTCCCTCCCAGTCCCCAATCTTCCTGGACCACCAACTCTACAGGGAAGGCTTGGAAAAGGGCGGTTAGAGGCCACCCGCTCTCCTAGTGTTCCAAGCGCCCCCCCCCCCTTTTTTTTTTTGCCATTCCATGTGATTCTACTGCCTCATGTGGTCCCCACGGCTTAGCTCCAACCCTCTTTGGAGCCCTGGTTCCTCTGTCCACGGAGGTGATTGGCTGTACCCAGGTGTGGTTTTTGTACACCCCCTGGAAGTGGGTTCTCAGCAGAGGGCGTTCCAGGGCTAAGAAGAGACCATATAACCATCAAAGGCTATGTCGCAGAACAGATGTTGCACAGGGGTGCAATGTCACCTACTGCCTCCGAGAATAGGACAGAGAGAACCAAGGCCTAGTCTAGGACTCCAGGATCTAAAATCCAGCTGTTAGCCCCGGATCTCGGACTCTAGGAGAGCCTGGGAATGCAGTCACAGCCCTCCACGGAACTGAGGGAAGGCCAGAGGCAAGGAGTGGCCTGCACAGGTCCTCACAGGAAGATGGATGGGAGGTGGCCCTTGAAAGGAGCGCTTCACTCTAGATTAGCTTTGCGGTTGTGTTCTTTCCTGTCACCTGCCCTGGACTTGCACGCATCGCCTTGGTGTGGTTTTTGTCCACCGAAAATTGTCTTCCTCGAATTCCCCAGCAAGCCTTGACTGAAGCCCTGGGTCTAGTTGCTTGCCTGGGTCCACCTTCACTCTAGACATTGCTAGACTTGCCACAGCCGCAGACAAGCCCAGAGGCCCCAGCCTGAACGAGCACTGCCTCATCCTCCGAGTCTGGCGTTTCCACCCTTAAGTAGCTCTGAACCCTGAGCACAGCTCACTTACTCCTTTGCTCAGCTGACAAGCACCTTCCTCCGTCCCCAGGACCCCAGTCTACTTTTCTAGCAGACTCTATGCTGCTACAAACCCTCCTCTGGGGACAAGTGTGAAAATTCCGTGTTGCTTGTGCAAAGGCTTCAAGGCCCTGGTGGCACAGCAGGTCCTACAGAGGGCACAACATGGGAGAGAGTTCTGCATGGACAGAAACCTGCTGGGGCCCACCAATGCAAGAATCCTTGAGACAAGTTAGGGACGATAAGAGAACAGATATGTGTATGCCTTTTTTTTTTTTTAATAGTTTTTCGAGACAGGCTTTCTCTGTGTAGCCTTGGCTGTCCTAGACTCACTTTGTAGACCAGGCTGGCCTTGAACTCACAGCGATCCGCCTGCCTCTGCTGGGATTAAAGGCATGCGCCACCACGCCCAGCATGTATATGCATTTAATGGAAATTAATTTCATCAATTACTTTATTTGTTGTGCCTGTTAGTATGGGGCCTGAGTGTCATGGTGTGTTTATGGAAGTCAGAGGGGAGCTTCCAGGGGTCTGTTGTCACCTTCCACCTTTGTGAGGCCGGGTCTCTCTTGTTTCTGCTGCTAGGTGTGTATTTGAGGGTAGCTGGCCTTCAACCTTCCAGATGATTCTCTTGTTTCTACTTCCCATCTCACTGTCAGTATGCTGGGGTTGCCGATGTGCACTACAACATCTGACATTTAAAAAAAAAAGCATTTATTTTATTTTATGTACACATGGCCAAGCACATACCTTCGGAAGGTGTTGGATCATTTGGAATTGGAGTTACAGTTGGTTGTGAGCCAGGTGGTGCTGGGAACCAAACCAAGGTCCACTGTTAGAGCAGTCAGTGCTCTTTAACTGTTGAGTCATCTCTCCAGGCCCTGAATCCGACTTTTCGTATGAGTCCCAGAGATCAAACCCAAAGTGTCAGCCAATGAGTCATCTTTTGTTCCTTAAGGTGTTTTTTTTTTTTCCTGTTTCTTTTTTTGGTTTTTTGAGACAGGGTTTCTCTGTGTAGCCTTGCCTCTCCTGGACTCGCTTGGTAGACCAGGCTGGCCTCAAATTCACAGCGATCCAACTGCCTCTGCCTCCCAAGTGCTGGGATTAAAGGCGTGAGCCACCACAGCCCAGCTTTGGTTTGTTTTAAAGATGTTTTTTATGTTATTTTTATGTGTATGTTTTGCCTACATGTATGTATGTGCACCACACACATGTCTGGTGTCCAAAGAAGCCAGAGGAGAACACGGGGTCCCCTGGAACTCAAGTTACAGATGATTATTAACTGCCCTGTCGATGCTTGGGAGCCAAAGTTGGGTCCTATACAAAAGTGGCAAGTTCTGTGTTTGTTTGTTTACTTGTTTATTTGTCTGATTTTTAAGACAGGCCTTGACTGTCCTGGAACTACTCTGTGGGCCGGGCTGGACTCAAATTCATAGAGATCCTCCTGTGTCTGCCTTCCAAGTGCTGGGATTAAAAGTGTGTACCAGTGGATTGCTGTGAGTTCGAGGCCAGCCTAGTCTACAAAATTAGTCCAGGACAGCTAAGGCTGCACAGAGAAACCCTGTCTCAACAAACAAAAAACAAACAAACAAACAAAAAGCATGTGCCACTATATCTAGTGTAGCAAGCTCTCTTAGCGCAGCTCTCTAGCCATCTTAAGCTGTTTTTATCTGGTGATTAGAGAATCCTTTGCTGACACAGAAACTCACCCAACATAAATTTTCATTATTTGTCTTTTTAAAAATTAATTTGTGTGTATGTAGGAGAGAGAGAGAGAGGGGGGGGGGGAATATGCAGATGTGCATGTCACAATGACAATGGTCAGGTTGAATCAGTTCGCTTCCTCCCATATGGGTTCCCAGGATCAAACTCAAGTTGTCAGGCTCGGCAGTCATTTGACCCACTGAGTCAATCTCAGCCTTAAAAGACTCCTTTGGGGGCCGGGCGGTGGTGGCGCACGCCTTTAATCCCAGCACTCGGGAGGCAGAGGCAAGCAGATCGCTGTAAATTTGAGGCCAGCCTGGTCCACAAAGCAAGTCCGGGACAGCCAAGGCTACACAGAGAAACCCTGTCTGGGGGGGTGGGGGTGGGGTAGACTCCTTTGGGGGAAATATCTTCGTATTTTCATCACTGCTGCCTTTTGGCAGGCCAACATGGCCAGGCACGGGTGGCTTATGCTTAGAAAGATTAAGGAAGATCTGGGTTTAGAAAGATGAGGAAGAGAGGAGTTGGGGAGATGGCTCACTTAGTCAGTACAGTAACTGTTGGACAAGTGTGCGGCTCTGACTTTGACTCCTCAACACCTAAGTAAAAAGCAGGGGTACTGTTGCTGGGTGTGGAGGGTGAGGCAGAAGAGTGCTTGTCTCAGTGGGGGTGGGGGTTGGGGTGGGGGTGGGGCATGCCTTTAATCCCAGCACTCAGGAGGTAGAAACATCTAAGGCTACATATTTGAGGAACCTTGTCTCAAAAGAATAAATTTTTAAGAAGGGGAGGGGAGTATGAAAACAGATTGAGGAAGAGGAAGACATTAGACATCAACCTCTGGCTTACACACACACACACACACACACACACACACACACACACACACACCCTATTTATTTACTTATTTTATTGGGTTTTCAAGACAGGGCCTCTTTGTGTAGCCCTGGCTGTCCCTGGAACTCTCTATGTAAACCAGGCTGGCTTCAAACTCAAGAGATCTGCCTGTCTCTGCTTCCCAAGTACTGGGGTTATAGGCAAATGCATCACCACGCCTGGCCAAAAACAAACAAACAAAAAAACTAAACTTTTTGTTTATTTATTTATTTGTTTGTTTGTTTTTTTGAGACAGAGGTTCTCTGTGTATCCCTGGCTGTCCTGGACTCACTTTGTAGACCAGACTGGCCTCGAACTCACAGGGATCCTCCTGCCTCTGCCTCTCGAGTGCTGGGATTAAAGGCGTGCGCCACCACCGCCCGGCAAAACTAAACTTTTTAAAGAAAAGAAAAATTAGGAAGAGAGAGAACTGGTGTCTGAGCAGCCAGGGTAGATGGTTTAGAAGAGTGGGCTATTCTCTCGGGGGCTGTCACTCAGTAGCTTCTTGCCCTCCTGAGGTCCAGAGAGTGGGAAGACTTTGCAAAGAGATCCCCAAACCCGAGCTTAACGACTAATCAACAGGGCTGGTCTGGCTGAGCATAAAGACTGACCCAGCATGGCCACATCAAGATGTCTGGTCCTAGGTCTAGTGAAGGCTTGCTTGCTGCTCCATTTCAGGAAGGCTTTATGCTCCTGGACCCACTTCCAGTAATGTACAGCATCCTGCATCTCAGAGAGGTGGGTGTAGGAAGACCCTGAATTCCAAAGCTTCTAGGAAGCTCAAAAGAGCCCGCTTTTGGACCACGTCTCAGGGTTGTCCCACCCGAATCTCTGCACTCCCACCCACCCCAAGTAGCTCGAGAAAGACACACTACACTATAGTTCTTTGGGAGTCCCAGCTCCCCACACCTCGCCTCACAACTCCTCCCAGGCAGTCCTAGCCACACAGGCTTTCCCCTGGCTCTGCCTCTTGGCGCTGGGGAGGGATCAATTTCCAGCCAGTCCTGCTCGCCTGCAGGCTCTGTTTCTTCCTGAGTGCATGAGCAGCCTGGCTATACCCACGGTGGCCAGGGCTTCTCACGCATTCTGTTGCCTTCCCCAGTAAAGAGGGACAACCAGGAGGTGAGAAGACATGAAGCCGGCTTCTTTTCCACCAAGGCCGCCCTAACATCACCTTCCCATACCTCTGTCCCTTCCCTTGGCGTTCAGCAACTATTTATTTAACATTGACTACATGCCAGGGCTGGTACCAGGCACTGAGTGACAAATAAGGGCAGGGCCTGTCCTCAGGAAGCTCAAGGGTGGCAGTGGGGAATAGCAAACAATTAACAGCAGAGAAGGGGACGAGTGACACCTTGGGGGTCCCAAAGAACCCCAAGACCTCCAAGCTGAGTCCTGTGGGAGAATTGTAAGGGAGTTTGGGCATCTGCTATAGCTCCCAGACAGAAGACAGAGTTGCAGACCCACCCAGTGCATTATTTTGGAATTTATAGTACTTAAGGTGATTTATTTCCCACTTGGAGTTTGGGTTTTGTTGGGGGAAAGAGGGACCATGGCAAGGGCTTTGGGCAGGGTTTGCCTCTAGGAAATTGACCTTGGCTGCAGTGGCCTTGGAGGCATGCTAGATTCTAGCCAGGGCTCTGCCCCTTGTGGGTGCGGACAGATATTGTGAAGCTGCCCCTGTTCCTGCCTTGCCTCTGAGCTCCTGTGATCTCAGAACATTTTTGATCATTGTTTATCAGGGAAAGATCACACAGAGAAGCTAACAGAATGGTCAGGAAGCAGCCTGGGTGGGACTAGGGTTTGAGCATGCGCCTGCTCTCAGCACTGCGGGAGGCGCCAGGGCAGAGGTGCAGCTAGGGAAAGCCCTGGCAAGGGAATGGGGCAATTGCGTCAGAACTGAGGTTCCCAAGGCCCAGACTTGCGCTGTACAACGAGTCCTATTGCCCATGCCATGCCCGGCCCCCCCCCCCCCGAGACAGGGTTTCTCTGTGTGGACTTGGCTGTCCTGGACTCACTTTTTAAACTAGGCTGACCTTGAACTCACAAAGTTCCGCCTGCCTCTGCCTCCCTGAGTACTGCGATTAAAGGCGTTCGCCACCGTGCCCAGCACGCCCATGCCGTCTTAACCTCAAAAGTTTCTCTACCATATTGAGGGGTAAGAGGAAGATGCCAGAGCTAGGGACTGTGTGACCAGGGAGGTGACATATAAGGCCCGGTTCTCCCGTGGTGAAGGAGCCAGCATGTTGTCCTAGCTCTTACCTGAACTCTTCACCCACCAACCCATCTGTGTTTTGTTTTGTTTTCTCGGACCCTACCAGGCCCACCAGCCCCAGTCCCCAACTGCACAACCATGGAGGCCCTGGGTACTGGGAGCGACCGCACCTCCCCAGCGCCAGACACTGGAAGCCTAGACTTGAGACGGCTGTCCACGCGCGCCGACTCGGCCTACAGCTCTTTCTCCTCGCCATCTAGCGGTCCCGAGACCTGCACGCCGGCCCCCGGCACCGACCTCCTCCCTTACTTAGACTGGGACTACGTGCGCGTGGTTTGGGGTGGCCGATCCCAAACCCCGCAAGATGCTATCCTTCCAACGACCCAGCCGCCCGGGTCGACAGTCGCTGAGCACAGCAGCCCACAGCCTCCAGAGGTCCAGGGTAGCACGGGGCCACTGAACAGACAGGACACCCCGCTGCTGTATGCGCTGGCCGCCGAGGCTGAGGCTGCCGCGTGCAACGCGGAGCCTCCCAGCCCGCCAGCCTCGCGGGCCGCCTACCGCCAGCGGCTGCAGGGTGCGCAGCGGCGGGTGCTGCGGGAGACGTCCTTCCAACGAAAGGAGCTCCGCATGAGCCTGCCCGGGCGCCTGCGGCCCGCACTCCCCGCGCGACCTCCCCTGGTGCACACGCGCTCCGCCTCCATCAGCCAGGAGGAAGGAGAAGCGGAGCCAGCACGCCCTGCGGTCCCAGCGCTGGGTGCTGTGGGCCGGGGGCGTCTTGCCAGCCAGCAGAGGCTGTGCTGCTTCTCCGAGCCAGGCAAACTGCATCGCGTGGGTTGGAGCGGTGGGCCCCCAAGCGAGGGCCTGAGAGAGGCTTGTTCCACGCAGGAATTGCAGCATAGAACACACGCTAAATCCCAAGGGCTGCAGGAGACTCAGTCCCTAAGTTCAGTGGATCTGGACTCCGGGTCTGTGGATCTTGGCAATGCCCATAGGCCTGTGGGTCGGAGTCAGAGTGTTTCAGGCGAGGTCATGCGTCCTAGCAAAGGTTCAGAAAGGACTGTGGCCGCTGTCCAGGTAATGGTCGATAAAGGATGCCGGGCTGGTCGGGGAGGGCGGCATCTGGGAGACTGCTGTTTCAAGCCACTGTTCCCCATTCTAGGCTGTTCCTCAAAGAGCAGAGACGCCCAGACCATTGCTTCAGACCAAGCTTTCCAGGTGAGAGACATGGGACGCTCTGGGAACAAAGGTGTTTGAAGTCAACTTTCACAGGTCTTCCTTTAAAAGCAATCACAGGAGTTGGGGTGCAGTGGCACACCTGTAATCCCAGCACTCAGGGAGGCAAAGGCAGGAGGTTCTCGGTGAGTTCAAGGGCAGCCTGGTCTACAAAACGAGTCCAGGACTGCCAAGGCTTCAGAGAAACCCTGTCTCAAAAAGCCCAAACCAAACCAAAACAAAACAAAGAATCACGAATCCTCTTAATACTTTTCCTCCTGTTGTGACCAAATTCCTAACAAAGGGAACTTGGAGAAGAAGGACCTATTTTGGCTCTTGGTTGAAGAGTCCACATAGCAGAGAAGGCATGGATTCAGGGAACGTGAGGCTTTTGGTAACACTGCAAGGGAAGTCAGGAAACAGGCTCCTCCTGGTCTCTTTTCCTACTTCCTGTTCAGTCCTAGAAACCTGGTCCAAGGGATGGCACTGCCCACATTCAGCGTGGGCATGGGTCTGCCTGCCTTAGTGACACCTCTCTGGAAACCTCCTTACAGTCTGTCAAAGGTGTGTCTCCTAAGTAATTCCAAATCCAGTCAAGATGACTAGGGGTTGGGGGCTTGAGAGGTGGCTTGGTTCAGAACATGGGCTGTCCGGGCGTGGTGGCGCATGCCTTTAATCCCAGCACTTGTGAGTTTGAGGCCAGCCTGGTCTACAAAGCGAGTCCAGGATGGCCAGGGATACACAGAGAAACCCTGTCTTGAAAAAACAAACAAAAACAAAACAACTACAACAACAACAGCAAAAACAAGAACACAGGCTGCCCTTCCAAAGGTCCTGAGTTCAATTCCCAGCAACCACATGATGGCTCATAATCATCTATCCTGGGATCTGATTCCCTCTTCTGCTATGTGTGAAGACAGATCGCTCATATACATAAAAATAAATAAGTATATTTTAGCCGCTTGTGGTGGCGCAAGCCTTTAATCCCAGCACTCAGGGAGGCAGAGGCAGGCGGATCACTGTGAGTTCGAGGCCAGTCTGGTCTACAAAGGGAGTTCCAGGACAGCCAAGGTTACACAATGGATTCACCATCCCGAGACAGTCTACCTCCCTCATTTGAGACCTGCGTGCTCTGCTGTTTCTCTGTGCAGTGGAAAGGCTCTCTCTTCTGGTCACTGTTGGGTCCCTGCCTCTAGGTTCTTGACTCAGAAGGAGGCTGCCATGGCATGCCCTGGAGAGGTCCTCCAGACCAGACCAGCTGGCTGTGGTCAGAGAGTCTCTGAGACCACAGTGTCTACTCCGTACCCCTCCCTACCTGATGATGATGTGTCCCCGGAAGAAGCCAAGACGCCATCCCCTCAAGATTCCCATGCCCCCCAGGGGCCCCCAGTCAGGTGAATCCCCTCTTGTGCCCAAGCATGGAGAGACTCTCTCTTCTCACACACATATACATCTGAAAAACGCCAGAGGGTGGGTATCTTTCTTTCTTGTAATGCCCAGATGGTGAGGATGTGGGTAAGGACCCCTTGAAAAAGCCAGCTCTTCCCTGTGACAAAGTTTTTTCTCATTCATTTCTTCCTCTTCCAGGGATCTCCACAGCCCTGACCAGCAGTATGAAAATGGTTTAAGCAAAAAAGCTGGCCAGATTACAGTCTCAGCAGAGACCCCCTCCCCTGAGGTCCCAGGGATCACAGGAACAGACAGCTACCGCCAAGGGGTGACCGGCTCCGCGGACATCTCCAGACCTACAAGCCGCAGCCCTCCTGGGACTACAGATGGTGACATCCCACCATCTGACGCTGCTGTGCCTCTGACCGCTGACCCCTGCCACCCCGCAGCTACACATGATAACCCCCTGGGGTCTCTCTCAGGGGATGTCCTGCGACCTTCAGGCTCTGAGACTCCAGGGCCCCTTCACCCCACTTCCCTGGCCTGGGGCCAGCCTGGTTCCAAGCCAACTTGGCCTAGTCGGCATTTTGAGGAGCTGGTTCAGGAGCTGGCCAGACTGGATCCCTCTCTGAGTGACACTCTTGCTGCCCAGCCTGGTCCAGAGCCGCCACTGGGCCTGCTGGATGGCCTCTTTCCTGCCGCAGAGGTCTGGACTGCGATGAGGCCAGCCTGTGAGGAGGCTGGAGTGATGGAGACAGGGTGAGCGACGGGCACTAGGGACTCCTGAGTCTCTGCAGTCTAGGGCAGAAAGACTCATCCAACTTTGCCTTTGTCCTCAGGTACTGCGGATGCCACTTCACCCGAGAACCGCCGGCTTCCCAGGAGGCACTGAGGTCTGAAAACTCTAGCCCCAACCCTGTGCCTGACCAGACAAGCAGCCAGGGACTCCCAGAACGAAACAGCATCCAGGCCAAGAAAGTGAGTCGGTGAAGTGGGGGGGAGGGGCACCGGCGGGGGGAGGGGAGAGCGAGGCGGGCCAGGGGAGAGGGAGGCTGGGGGCGTGCTAGTGACTGAAAGCTGGGTAAACTCCAGGCTTGACCCAGTTCTTGAGTATCTAGGCCCTCCCGGCAGGTGGAGCTAGCCCGCCTCCTCCAGAAGATGCTCCAGGATCTTCACGTTGAGCAGGAGCGACTGCGGGGGACGGCCGCAAACTGGACCCTACGCCTCGAAGCTCTGGAGGCTGCTGTGAGCCAGGCCTGTACAGCCCGGGAGCTGGAGCGGTTCCGCCGGTTCATGACTGATCTAGAGCGCGTGCTTGGTCTTCTGCTGCTGCTGGGCAGCCGCCTGGCCCGTGTGCACCTCGCCTTGGCCAGGGCCGGCTCAGACAGTGACTCTGATGAGAGGGTAAAAGAGGTTGAGGTTGGGGGAAGAGCTGGGTTTGGAGGGGCCTGAGGTCGACCGCCTGGCATCTTACTGGGAGCAGCGGTGCTCACTGCGCCCTCTCGCGGTGTTTTCAGGCCTCGCTGCTGCAGCGGCTCCGGCTTCTGCAGCGACAGCAAGAGGACGCTAAGGAGCTGAAGGAGCATGTGGCACGGCGGGAGCAAGCCCTGCGTCAGGTGTTGGAGCGGGAGCTGCCCACAGAGCATCTGCGCTCCTATTGTGCGCTGCTAGCCGCCAAGGCCAGGATCCTGTCCCAGCAGCGCAGCCTGGACGACCGAATCCGGTTCCTTAAGGACCAACTGGACACTATCTGGAACGACCTGAGTCATCATCCCCTTTTCCCCAGACTGTCCTGGGCCCCGGGGATTCGTCCTCTGGGCAAACCACCTTTTCCGGCTACACATATCTAGTTACAGGTTGTGGAAGTGGGGAGTATTGTCCTAGCCTCACCCACAACTGGGGCCCGAGCCTTATAGAGAGCTTTCCCTGGAGGGAGTAGGGAGGACTCCGAGCAGGCCTTGCCAGAACCAATCTTCCCACAGTGTAATTACTTGGGAATTAATGTATAGGTCTTAAAAACCGCCTGGCCTGGTGAGTGTAGCTGTAATCTCAGCTATACGGGAAGCTGAGGGAGGAAAATTTCAAGTTCGAGGCCTATCTGGGGGTCAAAATGGTGCTAAAAAGCCAACCTAGGCAACTTAGAAGAGGCTGCCTCAAAATAAAATGTCAAAGGAAGGCGCAGGGGACTGGAGAGATGGCTCAGCAGTTAAGACTGCTTGCTGTTCTTCCAGAGGATCTGGGTTCTATTTCTGGCATGCGCGTTGGGCAGCTCACGCCCACTTGTAACTACAGTCCCGGGGCAATTGGTACCCAGTCAGGTCTGCACGTAGGTGGTGCACAGATATACATGTGGGCAAAGCACCCGTAAGTAAATAAATAAAATGATAATGTAAACAGAGGGCTACAGATACAGCTGAGTTGTAGAGTGCTTGCGTGACATGTGTGAGACACTAGGTTCAATCCCTAGTACAGCGACAACAAAAGTTTGGTAAAAGCACAAACTGTACACACACCCCTTGGCAAGTCCCTCTGTCAGAGTTGGTGGGAGGCGGAGGAGTCGAGAGAGAAGAGCACTGCAGGTTAAGGTGCAAAACAGCGCCGTGTTTTGTTTTCTAATAACCGTCCCTAAGAGAAGTGTGTGTTGCCTGCACACGACGTGGAAAGGGGGGGGAGGGGTTCCGGTTGACCAATTCCAGCGGCAGTCCTGGCTGCCTAGAGTGGAAGAGCAACATGGCATAAAGTCAGGCCGGCCAAACGATGTCTGAGGGGAGGCTGGAGAACTGTTTGGAAACCGTAGGGGCTGAGGGGCACGCCACTGCCACCAGCAATTGCTAACTGCGCTGGTAACTGGTGGTGAATCACCACCACAAAAGCTTAGGTCTTGGGTCAGTGAGACGGCTCAGCTGGCAAAAAGAGCTTGCCGTGCAAGTCTGATAACCCGAGTTCAAGCCCCGGATTCCACAGAAGGAGAGAACCAACTCCCAGAACTTGTCTTATGTCCCAGCACGAATGCCATGGCATTCACACACCCCAAACTCACACACATGGCTTTGTTCCACCATCATCAACCAACTATGCCAAACAAACAGACAGACAAACAAACAAACAAAACAAGGCCCATTAGATTTAAAGTCCGTCATCTCAGCACTTGCCAGGCCGAGGAGGGGAGGTTTTTCTTGAGAATCACAAGTCACAGAGCAGCCTAGCAACATACTGAGACCCCCGTCTACACATACCTCAAAACACAAACAAAGCAGCCTACCCCGCTGGTGGTCTGAGACCAGTTCTGGATCAGCCATACAAGAAGGCAGCAGAGGATGGGAGCCAAAGATGCGGGCTGGGGCACCCAGAGGTAGTGGGGGTGAGGCTTGAAGGCTCAGAAAGGCAGCTACGGCTTGCACTGTATTTAGAAAGGCCACCTTGGGGTGGTCTGTGATGGCCCAAAACTCAGGACAAACCCCTCTCCGTTTGTGCAGCAGGCCCTGTGTACACACTAACCAGCTTTCCAGAATAACGTGTGACCAGCTTTAGTATCGAAGCTGCCAACACCGTGGGTGAGAATATTTTCTCTCAAAAGCTCAGGGTATTTTTGGAAGTTGGGCACGTTAAAAAGGCACGTGTTAAGTGTATTTTAGGGCCAACTGACCCCCAAAGTGAGAAATCTCTGTTTCTGGGCTTGTTTTCTGACGTGTGTTGTCCCTAAGTGCAACTGGTTGGGACTTTTAAATGGTCGTATTCATACTTAAAGCATTAGTTGCAACAGTCGGGCTATTGAGTACACAACAATGTTCGCATTGTGTCATTTTATAAAAAACATAGGGGCTCCTGCTGAGGCCGTTGCGGGTTCTAACCTTCTGCTTTGCTTTTGTTACTTGAACCCTGTAGGCAGAGCCTGGGCGCCAAAGTCCTTAGGGAGCCACCTTCATGAAAGCTACTAATTTCTGCCTATTGCCCTACACAATCACGTTGCATACTTACAGTATGATATTCTTAGAAACACATCTAACATTCTGTCCGATAAGCCAACGAAAAGTGTGTTTTTCAGAGCACCTCCAGCTTAGGGGTGGGATAGGGACGACTTCCGTCTTCCGGCTAAAGTATACCTTTGTTCTGGGCTGGGTTTTTCGAAGAAGGAATAACGAGATTTCCGTGCTCGACCGTGCCAGTTTTCAAGAGGCCCCAAAGTAAGGCCACACTGCAAGCACTTGGACCTTATGTCTATCCTAGTCTTGTCTCCTTGCCTCAGTTTTTCTGCTGTCCAATCGGTGATTTCTTTTGAGGTCACTCAGGAGTTCAGAGGTTCTGTATTGGCATCCCAGACCTCGAGATTTTTTGCGGGGGGCGGCGATACATAAAACCTAATGCGTTGACCCTGCGGTGCACCGCCAGCAGAGGGCGCTGTTCCCTTACCATGGAAGCTTCCACCCGCACTGGGGCCACCCGCAGCCTGGCGAGCTCGCACACAATCCAGGCTAGCCACCGGGACTTGGCCTGGCTCTGATGGTCAAATGTCCCCTTTGATCTTGAAAGCTGGAACTGAGCCTTTGGCTTCTGCCAGAAAGAAATTCTGGCTAGCGAAAAAGGAAAAGGCTAGCTCGCTTTTCACTGCCACACCGGCCAACGTTGGAAATTTGTTTGACTGAATGGTATGTGCCTGGGAGCGAAGCCGGGGATGTGGACCCAGAGCATCCATCCTGGAATGTATCTGTCTGCCACCTCCGCAGCTTGAGCGGTGACTGGATGTGGCTCACGCCTTCAGCTGCTGGAGGCGGCGCTCAGGGCCTTGCAGGATGTTTGGCTTGGGCTGTTGTTGCTGGGCAACAGGCATCACCTCGGCCTCCCGCTCATCCCGCCCCCGCTGTTCCTCCTCCTCCTCCTAAGAATTTAATTGGTGTACTTTTTACTTGCATACTGTAAATTGGAAATGGAATGGGGAAGCTGTGTTCCTGGGCACCCAAGCTGTCGAGAACATTCTGCTCATTACAAAACGTACCTCTGCCAGCGGCTAGAGGAAACTCTGGGTGTCCTCAATGAGACTGATGGAGGCTCTGGCCATTCAGATGGCAGAGGCTCCTGGGGAAGATTAGGGCAAATGCGCTGTGCCCAACAGAGGTGAATGGAAGGGAGAGAAAGAGAGAAGGACATTTACTGTGAAGAAATCCTCTCAAGATCCCTAGTGTTGTAGCGCACGCCTTTAATCCCAGCACTTGGGAAGCAGAGGCAGGCTAATAAGTGTGAGTTCAAGGCCAGCCTGGTCTACAGAGCGAGTCCAGGACAGCCAAGGTAACATAGAGAAACCCTGTCTCAAAAAACCGGGAAAAAAAAATCCCTAGTGTTACTGTCACAGCCAGGCCACTGCTTAGGGGACCTGTTATCTTTGGTATTTAAATCATTTTACATTTTCCACCAAGAAAATTTGTTTTGCCTCTGCTAGAGAGGGATGCATTAAGAGAACTTCTTTCTCCTCCACTCCCTCTGTCCCCTGCTCTCTCTTTCTCTTCTTTTCCCCCATCTTCCCTTTCTACTTCCCTTCCTCCTTGGCTCCCTGCCTCTTTGCCTCAGAAGTTCAAGTCCAGAGGTATGGCAGTTCCCCCATCGTGAGGCCAGTTCCTGAAGACAAGGCTACCCGGAGAGGAATGACGAATCTATTTATGAAACCATTTCCAAACATCACACAATTTCTTCCAGGAAAAGACCTTAAAATGGAAGAGAGTAAGGGTCCTGCATGAGAACATCTTTAAGAAAAAAACATTTTTTTTTAAGGTTTATTCACATTTTATCTGTGTGTGTTTTGCCTACGTGTATGTCTGTTTTCTGCATGCATGCTTGGTGGTGCCTTCGGAGGTCAGAAGAAGGAGTTACAGATGGTTGTGACCTACCAAGTGGGTGCTGGGAACAGAACTCAGGTCCTTCTTCCTCTTCTTCTTCTTCTTCTTCTTCTTCTTCTTCTTCTTCTTCTTCTTCCTCTTCTTCTTCTAAACTGAGACAAGGTCTTAATTTGTAGGTCTGATTGGCCTGGAACTCACAAGAGATCCTCCCGCCCCTGCCTTCTGAGTGCTGGGGTTGAAGGCAGAAATAGTCATGTCTGCCTTAGATTATTTTATTTTCTTTTGTTGCCTTAGATTTTAAACAGATATATATTTCTTGTACATAGCGAGAGTTTAAGCCGACGACATGACGTTTCAGGTACGGTTAAGCGGAGGGTTTCTGTTGTAATGAGGGCGAGTCAATATGGAATAGTTCAGAGCAGGGAGGAGAAGTGGGAGACAACATAGCCAGCCGACTGGACCTGACCATGGGAGGAGAGAGACAGGAAGAGTGGAAAGTGAGAGATGACATCACAGAGTGGCAGCAAAGGAGACCAGGAGAGTACATAGCTGAAATAGGAAGGTTATAATAAGAATGAGAAGCTGGAGAGATGGCTCAGAGGTTAAGAGCACTGACTGTTTATCCAGAGGTCCTGAGTTCAATTCCCACCAACCACATGGTGGCTCACACCTATCTATAACGTGATCTGGTGCCCTCTTCTGGCCTGCAGGTGTATATGCAGGCAGACCACTGTATACACAATAAATAAAGAAATCTTGAAGAGAAGCTGCGGGGAGGGAAGACCATGAACTTGAGATGTTTAGGGTAGGGGGCAGGGTGAGAAGTGCCTGGTACTTGTGATGCTGAGGAAGTCTGGAGGTCATCATGTACATGGGTATGCTAATAGGGACCACAGACAGCCATTTGTCCCTTCTGCCAGTGATGAGGGGACTGGTTCCTGGCTTTTGTCTAGCTGCCAGAATTTGTCTAATTGCCTGACAATAAGACCTTGTCTCAGGAGAAAAAAAGAAGTATTTTATGTGATTTGGCATTGTACCTGAATGTATGTGCCTGTGCCTGCAGGGTCCGGAAGAGCGCGCAGACTCTTGGAACTGGATGCAGCAGATGGTTCTGAGCTGCCGTATCCTGCTGGGAATTGAACCCAGGTCATCTGGAAGAGCAGCCAGTGTTCTTAACTGCTGAGCCAGCTCTCCAGCCCTGTGGATTCTGTTTTAATTAAAGTGCTGTCACACAAAGAAGTAAGTTAACTCCCCTTTTACTGAGAAATCATTTTTTTCCCTAATAGAATGAAGTATATTTGTTTGCAAACACAAATATATGGTAAAAGAATAATGTAAAGAAAATTTAAAGGCCAGTGCAGCATGGTCTGGAGTGCGGCCGTACACCGATGGAAGCAACTCACCCCAGTGTCTCGCAGCTTGTACCACACATCTTCAGGAGTTCTAATTCGTCACTCTGTGTGGCCCCTCCTCTCCACAGCCTGCAGGGTGGGTGCCGCCAGTTGTATGTCCCACAGAATAAGGAGATGGCATGGGGAGAATAGCCCCAAGTAACTGTCTTAGTTTTTGTCCATATGATAAAGCAATGTAAGGGTATAGAAAAATTTTAACTCAGAACACTGTTGTTCTGGCAAGAGATCTCATCCAAAGACCGTCTAGATCTGTGTGGTCCAGCTGGAGTACAAACACAGCTTTAATCCCAGGAGACAGAGGCAAGCAGACCTCTGAGTTCAAGGCCAGCCTGATACAGAGCAAGCCTCCAGTAAATACAAGTTTAGGTCCAGGCATGATGGTACATGCCTTTAATCCAAGCACCAAGGAGACAGAGGCATGTAGATCTCTGAGTTTCAGACAGTTCACTTGAGTCAGTGAGTTAAGAGGCAGCGCAATGGATTTGAGTTCATGACAGTTCAGTTTGTGGAATTCAGAGGCAGTTTTTACAGAGTTTTACAGAGACAGGTTGAAGAGAGAACAAGCTAGATGCAGGTGAAGATGGAAGGAGCCAGAGACTGAGAAGGAGCCAGAAGATCAGAACACATTGCTAGAGTTAGTTCGAGGCCAAGCAGAGCAATTCAGTGAGACACTGAGAGAAGCCAGATGGAATCAGTCCGCTTGGAGAGGAGTCTGAGCCAGAACAGCTGAGCTGAACCAGCCAGCCAGAGTTCAGAAAGAATTCGAAAGGGTGAGCCTCCTCCAGCAGTAAGTCTCAGAGGCTGAAAGCTTGGTAGGCCTAGATTAGATTGTACAGAGGCTAGAAGCTTCCAGGGCTAGGCCTAGGTTAGCAGAAGGAGGCAGTCAGCCTCCAAGATGACAATTAATTAGGAGAATAAAAGATACTTTTACATAAGGGAGTAAGAGTTTGCTCAGACTGACAATTCCAGGGCACAGTCCATCTTGGCAGAGAATTCCAGGTCACTGGGGGGGGGGGGGGGGGAGGGGCAGAGCAGGTGGCCACACCCTGTCCATTCAAGAAGCAGAAAGAGAGAGATGAATGCAAGCTGCTGCTCAGCTCCCTTCTTTAACACAGTCGGGGATTCCCTGCCCAGGGTGTGGCCCCGCCCACACTTAAGATCAGGTAATATAATCAAGGCGATGCCCCACAGGCTGCCCGGAGCCCATCTCTCCAGTGGGTATACATTCTTTCAAGTTGCCAACACAAACCGGCGCAGTCAATAAATGAGTATAGAGCTGGCAAGATGCCACTCTGCCACTTACTAGAAGTGAGCCCGGATGAGTTTTCTTCTGACTTTTGCAGCCTTTAGTTCTCTGACTTAAAAATCTAGACACCTAATGGGCCAGGGACACAGTTCGGTACGTAAGAGCTTAATGAGCAAGAAGGAAGACCAGAGTCCAGTGCCCAGAGCCCATGTTAATGCCAGGTGGGAATGGTGACTCATCTATAGCTCTAGCCTCATAAGGTAGACAGGGGATCCCCAGAGCGAGCCTGCTAGGGAGACTAGCCATATCCACGAATCCTAGATTGATTGAGAGACCCTGCCTCGTTGCATAAAGTGGAAGAGCAATTGAAAATGATTTGAACCATCAACCTCAGGCCTCCACATGCATATGCACCCACATGTACCCCCCATATATGTGACAATACACATGCAAATACGTACACACACACACACACACACACACACACACACACACACACACACATACACACACACAAATAGGCTGGCTGAGGAAAACATCCAGCAACTAAGAGTCTGTACTATACACAAGGCTTGTTGATAACTGTGGCATAGTGAAAGAGTGCCTGAAACATTATTAACAAACATGGCTGACAGGTGCATTACTTGTGTCCTGAATCTTCTTTAGGCAAGGGGGGCTCGTTCAAGAATAAACCCCACCTCCATCAAAGGCAATGCAAAACACTCCAGCAGGTTGGCTGGGGCTGTGATTCCCACATATCTACATCGACAACAGCTAACTTGTCTTCCATTCTCCTCCTGTGACAACCTTTACCACCTAAATTGCCTTAACAGTTCGCTTTTCTACTACATTTGTTTACTTATTTATTTACGTGTGTCTGGGTGTATTTCATGGTCTGTGTGTGTGGTTTTTTTGTTTGTGTGCAGGCACAGGTGTGTGTGCGCACATGTACATGTATGCCCACATACATGGTCTCCAGAGGACAACCTCAGGTGCCTTTCCTCAGATGTTGTCCACTTGGTTTTTGTTTTGTTTTGTTTTGCTTTGCTTTGTTTTTCTGAGACAGGGTTTCTCTGCCTAGCCTTGGCTCTCCTAGACTTGCTTTGTAGACCAGGCTAGCCTCGAACTCACAGCGATCCACCTGCCTCTGCCTCCCGAGTGCTGGGATTAAAAGCGTGCGCCACCACGCCTGGCCCACTTGAGTTTTTAATTTGTTTCTTCTGTGGATTTTTGTTTTGTTTTGTTTTTGGGGAAGATCGCTCAGTAGCCTAGATTTCACTCAGTAGGCTTGGCTGGCAGGCCAGCGAGCTGCGGAGAACCACCTGTCTCTGCGTCCCTGCACTGAGATTACAGACAAACCACCACACCTCCGTTTGTTTGTTTAATTAGATTTATTTATTTGTGTGCATGAATGTCTTGTCTGCACGCCTCTTGAGTGTCTGGTGCTGGAGAAGTCAGAAAGAGTGGATGCCTGACCTCCTGAACTGAAGAAGATCAGAGGCTGTGAGCTACCATGGAGGTGCTGGGCACCAAAGCCCAGTCCTGTAGCAAAGCAGCCAGTGTCCTTAACCCCTGAGCCACTTCTCCTGGCCCACACCTGGCTTTTTGTTTTGTTTTTTGAGACGGGGGCTCTCTATGTACCCCTGCCTGACCTGGAACTCACTGTGTAAGCTAGGCTAGCCTCAGACTCACAGAGATCCACCTACTTTTTGCCTCCCAAGTGCTGAGATTAAAGGCAGGTGCCGCTACACTTGGCCACCTGTTTTGTTTTGTTCTGTTCTGTGGGGTCTTAGGATCTAACTCAGGTTCGTGTGTTAACGAAGCAACTCTCCCAACTCATGATTTTTCTTTTAAGAGGTAAATATATGGTTCTTCCCTCACAGTGCCAGAATGGTCTTGGCCTGCAAGGAAATAGCAACGGTTCCTAACACCCGGGCTGTGGGTTTATTGATTTGTAACTCTTAGCAAATGATTTATTTCACTTGGAGGTTTGCAGGGGGCTGAATAGCTCTCCTGGGGGGTACGTGCTCTGCAACCCTCTCTTTACTGCTTTTAGCTGGGATCTTGTCTCTCAACACGTGCCATATCTACACCTGGAACCTTCGTTGCTCCTTCTCACTCAGACCTTTCCTTCCCCCACAGAACATCTCTAACGTTTCCTTCTGTCTCCCAGAGCTTCGGCGATGCAAATCGCTGTGATTACTGCCTCTCCCCAGTTTTCTGCAGAGGCAGAAGATTTAATTTGCATTTTTAAAATAATCTAGGCAGACTAGCTAGAGTTCCAGGCTAGGGAAGTAGAAAGAATGGGATCAGGGCCGGCATTTATCTGTGATTCCCGGCTATAATGCCTGTGTGATTGATTTCCTTTCCTTTGCAGGGAAATCTCAATTTATAGAATTACTGAAAGGGGGAGGGAAAATATAAGGAGAGGGAAGACATTCCGGAGATAAAACGGGAGCAGGGCGCAGCGAGTGGGTAACGTTTGTTCAGTAGGGTAGATAGCCTGGATTCATTCTCCAGCCCTGGAAAAAGAACAAAGGGAAGGAGGGGAGAGGGGAGGAAGGACAGGGAGGGAGGAAGGGAGGGGGAGGAGGCAGCGTGATGGCCTAGCAGCGCTTGCCATGGAAGCCTGACAACCTACATTCTATCCTGGATCTCACAGTGGAAGGAGAGACCCGCCCTCTGAAATGTGTCTTCTGACCTCAACATAGGCTCTGTGGCCCATGAGGACCTACATCTCCTCCTCACACAGCAAAATAATAATAATAAAATTATTAACTGAATATTATTATTATTATTATTATTATTATTATTATTATTATTATTATTATTATTATTAAAAGATTTATTTTTATTTGTAGCTACGTAGAGGTATGGAGTCCAGAGTTATAGTAGGCTGTGAGGTGCCTGCTGGGTACCAAACCGGGGTCCATTGCAATAGCATTATATGCTTTTAACCACTGAGCCATCTCTCCAACCCCAAGAATAACATTCCTTTAAATAAGGAAAAAACCAACTATAGCTAAGCAGAAATAAGAGAAGAGCACAAGCAGAAATAAAAAACAGGAACTGTTTATTTCATTGCTTAAGTCGTTCCACGATCGAGCGCTGGACCGCCTTTAATGATTTCAGCGGTCTCACTGACACACAACTGGGGCGGGAAGCCACACTCCCCTACGCTGCTGCAAGAACCATTCAGCGTGACTGATGACATGCAAACATAAATTTCGAAAACAGTAATACCATGATATGATACAAAAAAAATTGATTGAGCAAATAGATTTTACATCTTTAAAAGGGGGTGGGGAGAAGGGTGCTGTTACAAGTCTACTATACCCAACTGGAGATCGTGGCCACACCCACAGGCCTGCTCCACTCACAGGAAGGAACGAAAGTTCAGAAGTCAAACTAGTCCTTCTAGATCACTGGAATGGGGCTCTGCATCTGCTGCTTCCAGTGGTTTTGAAAAATGAATATCACACACTTATTTGTTCAGAACTTTCATATAAAAGAGTAATAATCATTTCAATTACTATTAATCAGTTATTTTTTTCTGGTATAATAATAACTTTTTTTGAATAGTCACCCATTGCAACGAAAACCATAGATTCAGAATTCACAATTAAATCACAATTTAAAAAAGGTAAAATTTCATGCCAAATCAAAGCAGCCATCAGTTAATGCACATTTACAATTCAGAGTAGTTTAAAACTATTTACCAAAATGTCTCTTTTCTCTCTTAGTTAAATCACTTTTACTCTCAAGATGTACTTCCCTTTGTTCATTTTTGCTTGTTTTGTTTTTTTTTAGGGGCAGGGATTGTTTGTTTTGTTTTGAGACAGAGTCTCTCTATGTAGCCCTTGCTGGCCTGGAACTCAATCTCTAGAGTAGGCTGGTCTTGAACTCACTGAGATCCGCCTGCCTCTGCCTCCCAAGCGCTAGGATTAAAGGCGTAGGCCACAAGGCCAATCATACTCTTGTTTCTCAATATTTGACATTCACAGTATAATTGGAATTAGTTACATTCACCAGGGTCACAATGGTTATTCCATGTTCAAGATCCCAATCTGTACTCTGCCTGCAATGAGGTAGATAGGCTTACTGAGTGTTGTTGGCTAGGACTTAATTTTCTTTAGACCGTCTCTTTTTAAAAGATAGATTTTTCAAAATATTTAGCAAAAGACTGAAAATGTCTTAGTACTTTGCCAAAAAAAGAAAAAAATAGAATTTCAAAAGGTATTATCAAAGTTGCTATACCTCATTTTACTTTAAAAACAGAATAAAAGCATCAAATTACAAAGCCACTTAGAGATCTTAAAAGTCGCCATCTTTGAACATCTAGAGAGACTTGTTCTACTTCTGATTTGGGAAATGTGTTCACAATTATCCATGCACAGGCCTCTGGTAAACCTCTCCAGGGGCCAGACCAGCTGCTACCCCTTAACCTTTAACCCTAAACTTTAAGCCTCCTCCCAAGTTCAGGCCTGACTGCGTGGCTCCTCTCCTGGGGAACAAGAATCCCATTTCTGTAGGCACACCAAATTTCAGACAGAAGGTTGTACCCATGTGGTACAACAGGCTGTAATGGAGAAAGTTGGAAGTGAGACAGGCTCCCGGTGTTGGGCCTGTCTTGGACAGGCTTAGAAGGTGTGGCACAGGCCCTGGTAGCTCCAAGGCATTGGTAGCTCCAAGGCCATTCAGGTTGGAGGGGGCAGACTGGGCACTAACCCAGCTAAAGGCCCCGGAGTGGGTCGTCGAGAGATTTCGGTGAAGGATGGTAGGCTACCACGGATCTTGGTCTTTTTCCGGGGAGCCATGGGCGAGGCGCCCAAGAACTTGCTGAAGGAGCTTGACTTCTTCAAGCCACGGGCCAAGTCCTGAAGCATCAAGTCGTCTGCCAGGACGCCCAGAAACGCGCTAGTGGTGGAGCTGAGGATGGTGGCGGCCACCTGTACGGGGTGCCGAGACACAAGGCTCCCACTGCCACCACTGGCCACATCAGGCTCCGTGGTAGATCGCAGGCCAGGGTCACCAAGTAAACGCCGCAGAGCGTAGGAGGAGCCAGGCCGCAGGTATTGGTAGGCACGACGGCCACTGTGGTCACGGACGTGCACTTGGGCGCCCAGACGCACCACTAGCAGCACCGCGGCATCCTCATGGCCATGCAGAGCCGCCAGGTGTAGCGGCGTGTAGCCACCGTGCGAGCGCGCGTTCACGTCCACGGGAGCCCCCCCACGCCGGGCAACCTCCACCAGCTGGAGAGCCATCTCCCTGTCGCCGCTCTTGGCTGCCCAGTGTAAGGCGGTGAAACCCGACATGAAGTCGCGCTTGGCAGCCAGACCTCGATCCCGCAGGAGCAGCCCATGCAGCTGGTGGCTCCAACGGCCGCTGGCTGTGCGCACCAGCCATTCGTGCTCGGTGGGCTCCAGGGGCACCGCGGGTGGCGGCGGCGGCGCGACGGGCATCTCCTCAGTGTCCGGGCTCAGCAGGCGCGGACCGGCGCGCGACAGGCGCCTGAGATGCGGGGAGCGACCCGGCCCCAGGTGGAGGCCTAGACCCGACTCCTCTACCGAAAGCCGCCGCAGGAGCATCGGGGAGCATCGTGGGCTCGGTTCTTCCGATCGCTGCCGGCGCAGGCCTTGCTCCTCCGCGCGGATCCGCAGCGCAGCAGGACCAGGGACGACGCAGCGCACTGGCAGCATGCAGGGTTTCTGCGGAGGCACTTGCGCCGTGGGAGGTGCAGGTTCTGGGACTTGGGGTTCCGTGCTAGGCAAGGCCAGCCCCGACGGCACACAGGCCGGTGCAGCTGCCTCGGAGACTCCCTCCGAGGACCGGAGTAGCTCTGGATCCTCGGGTGACCCCGGCCGTGGCGCTGAACCTGATGGAGCCTCCAGCTGGGTGACCCCTGAGGGTGGGATCCCAGAGGTATGTTCGGATGGTGCGGACGAGTCATCCGGCGGTTCCCCGGACGGCAGTGGGGAGGGGAGAGCTCCGGGGGCACAGTGGTCCTCGGTAGGGACCGCAGTGCACTGGGCCAGAGTGGCTGGCCCCCCAGTGGTGGAGAGGTGTGGGAGCTCGGGTCCCTCCGGAGGCCGCGGCTTCTTTCTCAGCACCACGAACTTGACCCCGTCCAGCTCCTTCACCACGGCCACGTTGTTGACGAACTGCTTGAAGCGGTCCCTGCGGGCCGCTCGGCCGCGTGGGTCCCCAGCGTCCAGCAGCGGCTTGAAGCGGCTCAGCAGCTCGGAGTTGCGCACCTGCCCGCCGTGTTCCCGCAGGAAGCCCAGCACGGCCGCCTGGCTCACCCCTGCGGCGGCAGCAGCAGCAGCGGCTGCGGCTGCCAGCGCCATGCTCCGTCTCTGGGGCTCCGGAGTCGCCCCAGCCGCGGAGTCGCTCACCTGGGGCTCTGATCCCCAAAGCTGGACTGCAGTCACGCCCTCGCCGCGATGCTGGGCTGTCTCTGGGCGAAGGGCGCCTGGGGCTCCTACCCTCCGCCCGCGCCCTGCTGGACTCCCGGACTCGGGGGTAGGTTGCTGCTGAGAGGTCCTGTCCAATAGGCGCCAGGCTCCATGCCCCTGCGCGGTGCTCGGTTTACAGGTGACAGCTGCCACTGGAGGTGCAGAGGGAAATGGGGGAGCAGAGCCTCTCTGAACTGCCCCCACCTCAGGCGGGGAATTAAAGGCGCAGCGTCTCTCTTCAGCTCTGCTCCCGGTTGCTAGGTGGGTGTGTACCCTGGGGATTTTGCAGCGGAAGGGCGAGGCGAGGATATTTATTACCTTCAGGAGTGTTCAGCACAAAAGATAAGCAATATTTTACATATATGCTCTTACAATACATACATTGCATCAACACCTCTCCAATTTCTCATGATTTTCATACAGAAAAACATTCACAAAATTCACAAGCAAGAACAATTCTCTGTGTGGTGCAGCTAAAGTGCCTAAAAGTAGAGGCTTACATGAGGTTTAGAAAGCAGTTTCCTCATGATAAAATAATACTTTTTAAAACGTGGAGCTTTGAAATTTGCATTTTTGTTTATTATTGAGGGGGGAGGAGAGAGGGGGAGAGAGTGTCAGAAGACAACTTGGGCCATGAGATCTGGCTTTTCACATCATATGAGCTCTGGAGCTCAAATTCAGGTCATCCGGTTTGGCAGCAGGAGCCTTTACTCACTGAACCATTCCAAACATACCCTCATTATTTTGTCTCTGTATTGTACTTCAAGTTGGTCTGGACCTTGCGGTGCCGCTGCCCCAGTGTTCTGAGTGCTATGACTAGAGGTGTGTACCACCATGCTTGCCTGTGGGGAATAAACCCACAGGAAAACACAAATATCACCAGAAAGGATCATTAACATCTTGAAATATTTTCTTCCACTATGCATGTGTATGTCTGTTATACTTTAAAATTATAAAAGCAAAATAGAAAGTATATTGAGGTTTTAAGTGTGGAACCCAGGGCCTTTGGCATGCCAGGCTACACTACCACACTTTCAGCCTATGTTGTTTTTAATGTTTTAAAAAAACTTATTTAATTTTATTTTCTGTGCATAGGTGTGAGGGTGTCAGATCCCCTGGAACTGGAGTCACAGACAGTTGTGAGGTGCCATGTGGGTGCTGGGAATTGAACTCCGGGGGTCTCTGGAAGAGCAGCCAATGCTCTTAACCACTGAGCCATATCTCCAGACCCCTATGCTGTTTTTAAAACTTCAGTTATTTCACAGATATTTATTGAGGATATAGCTTGTGCCGGGACCTTTCGGGCTGTGAGACATGCTGGCAGAGATAAAAAGCTCTGACCTAGTAGAATTCATTTATCAGGAGGAAACACAAGTTATGTGAGTTACAGCAATACTACAAATACTATAGGAAATAGAATGTGGTGGAACTCAACAGGGTCAGGCTGGGAGTTTGAGCCGGGCAGTGATCAAGGCAGGACCCTCTGTGAGGGTGACAGTGAACCCAGAGCTTGGGATCTGTGGCAGTTATGCAGACAAACAGCTTTTTCAGGAGAGGAAGCCTGTGTAGGGTGGGGGCGGGGGAGTGGGAGGGGCCAGGGCTGCTTGCTTCATCTTTGTTGTTTGTTGCTTTCAACTTTTATTTATTTGTGCCTATATGGTGGGCGCAGGTGTGCCATGGTGTAGGGATGGAGGTTAGGGACTTCATTCAGGAGCTCACTCTCTCCTTCCACCCTGTGGATTCTGAGAAGATTGAACAGAGCTCACCAACCTTGGTGGGTTGTTTGCTTTCTGAGAAAGCCTCTCATATGACCCACAAGGACCTCAAACTCCTGCAGAGGCTGTCCTTAAACTTCTGATCATCCAGCCTTCACCTCGATTGACACCGTGAGAGTGTGTGTGTGTGTGTGTGTGTGTGTGTATTGCTATGGACTAAACCCTTAGGCTGGCATGGACCTGCTTCTACTCTTCTGAGTGCTGGGATTATAGGTGTTTACCATCATGCTGGGTTTTTGTTGTTTTTGTTTGTTTTTGGCACTAGGTCTCACTAAGTAATCCTGACTGACCTGAAATTTACTATTTAGACCACGTTAGCCTTAATTTATAGAGAGATTACTTGCCTCTGCCAATACCTGAGTGCTCAGATTAAAAGTATGTGTCATTGCCATCGTGCCTGGCTAATTATGCTAACTATGAGTAGGGTTTTTTGTTTTGTTTTTGTTTTTGTTTGTTTTTTTTTGAGACAGGGTTTCTCTGTGTAGCCTTGGCTGTCCTGGACTCGCTTTGTAGACCAGGCTGGCCTTGGAACTCACAATGATTTGCCTGCCTCTGCCTCCCAAGTGCTGGAATTAAAGGCGTAGGCCATCACCGCCTGGCTGTTTTTGTTTTTTGAGATAGGGTTTCTCTGAGTAGCCCTGGCTGCCCTCGAATTCACTCTGCAGACCAGGATAGAGTGAAGCAGAGATGAACATCCTGCTTCTGCCTCTCAAATGCTGGGATTGAAGGTGCACCATCACGCATGGCTAGTATCTCTTACATTTTTTGTTCTGTTTTGTTTGTTTTCAAAACAGGGTTTCTCTGTGTTATCTTGGCTGTCCTAGACTCACTTTGTAGACCAGGCTGGCCTCGAACTCACAACGATCTGCCTGCCTCTGCTTCCCAAGTGCTGGGATTAAAGGCGCGTGCCACCACACCCAGCTCCAGCAGATGTTCTTAACCACTGAGCCATCTGTCCCATTATTGTTTTATTCTATGTTATAAATATTTTTCCAGTTGTCGTTTGTCTGTTAATAATTTTCTGATGACACTCATTCTAGACAACTGGGTTTCTTTGTAATTATTGCATCTTTTCCACTGACAGTTATAAATACAAAACAAGAAGCGATCTCTTCCATGTAGAGCCAATGTCTCCTGCATTACCAAACGATCAACATAAGAGTGATACCAACATACTTGAGAGAAATTTTTGTGGGGTTTTTTCCCCAGTGTATTCATTTGTTTTATTTAGTTAGTTTGTATAATGTGTGAGTGCAGGCACCTTCATGACTCTGCGTGTGTGTGTTAAAGTCGGAGAATTTTCAGGAGACAGTGATCCTGTTAGGGGACAACTCTCAGGAACCAGTTTTCTCCTGTCGCCAAGCGGGTGCCAGGGTGTGAAGTCTCAGAAGTTACTGACTGCTCTTGCAAAGGACCCAGGTTTGATTCCTAATAGCCACATGGTGAGTCACAAGCATCTGTGAGTCTAGTTCCAAGGAATCCAATGCCAATGTGCGCTTGTTGGCATGCGCCTTTATCCAGTGAGCTACCTTGCTAGCCTGGGCCACGTGTTTTTGGGTTTGTTTTGTTTTTCCATATTATGACCCTGAGGCAGGATAAAAAGGTGGACAGTCTGGCTGAGGTTTCTTGCCAGCTGAGAACCAAGAATTTCAGCATAATTAGTATTTGATATGAAGACCATGGACAAAGAGCTAATACTGGGGCTGGAGAGATGGCTCAGTGGATAAGAGCACTGTCTGCTCTTCCAAAGGACCAGGGTTCAATTCCTAGCACCCACATGGCAGTTCGCACCTATCTGTACCTCTAGTTTCAAAGGACCTGATACTTTCACATTGTTTCACATAAAATAAAAGCAAATAAATTCTTTTAAAAGGAGCTAATACTAATATTTTCCTTTAAAATAATAATGAAAAGCCAGGTACAATAGTACACACTTTTAATCTTAACACTTAGGAGGCAAAATCAGGAGGATCTCTGTGAGTTCAAGGCCAGAAGAGCTACACAGTGAGATCCTGTCTCAAAAAACAAAAACAAGCTGGGTGTGGTGGCGCACACCTTTAATCCCAGCACTCAGGAGGCAGAGGCAGGCAGATCACTGTGAGTTTGAGGCTAGCCTGGTCTACAAAGCGAATCCAGGACAGTCAAGGCTACACAGAGAAACCCTGTCTTGAAAAACCAAAACCCAAAACAAATGAACAACTAAAAAACCAATAACAACAACAAATAATGTTAAGGAGCCAGGCTTAAGGCCTGAAGTATATGACTTAGTTAGGGCCTAGTTACTCTCGGAGACATTTTCTGGAACTCTAACCAGCAAGGTTTTGCTTACAATGGAAATATCCGGTCTTCCTACATTTCTGTGACCCCTCCCCCCCCCCCCCCCCCAATTCTACTAAATCACCTGTAATCCTGTCAGATGCTCCTCAGGAACCACCTGTGATCTCACTTAGGTTTCTTACCAACTGTTTAAAGGCAATAACTTCAAAAGCCACCAAAATGCTATATCCGACTATTGTAACAACAATTGGTGAGCTGGAGAGGTGGTTCTGTGGTTAAGAGGATTGTCTGCTCTTCAAGAGGTCCTGAGTTCAAGTCTCAGCAACCACATGGTGGCTCGTAACGATCTACACTGAGATCTGATGCCCTCTTCTGGTGTACAGGTGTACGTGCAGATAGAGTACTCATACATAAAATAAATAAATAATCTTTTAGGGGCAATGGAGTGGGAGAGTTTGAGGCCAGCCTGGTCTATAAAACAAGTCCAGGATAGCCAAGGCTACCCAGAGAAACCCTGTTTTGGGGAGAAAAAAAAAAGACAATTAAATGCTACTTTTCTTTTGAGAGGCCCTGTCTTAGTTTTTGTTCTGTTCTGTTTGTTTTTTCTTGGTTTGGTTTGGTTTGGTTTGGTTTTTCAAGACAGGGTTTCTTTGTGTAGCCTTGGCTGTCCTAGACTTGCTTTGTAGACTCACAGAAATCCTCCTGCCTTTGCCTCCTGAGTGCTGGGATTAAAGGTGTGCACCACCACGTCCAGCTTCTGTTTTGTTTTTTAAACTTGACAAAAGCCAGGGGCGTCTGGGAAGAGGGACCTTCAGCTGAGAAAACATCTCCATCAGACTGAGGCAATAGACTGTAGACAAGTCTGTGGGGGCACTTTCTTGATTGATGGCTGATGTGGGAGGGCTCAGCCTATGGTGGGTGATATTTCCCCATGGCAGGGGATCCTGAATTGTATAAGAAACAGACTGAGCAAGCAACGGGGAGCAGGCTACTAAGCAGCATGCCTCCATGGCTCTGCTTCAGTTCTTGCCTCCAGTTTCCCACCTTGAGTTCCTGCTCCAACTTCCTTCAGTGAGGGAATGTACCCTAGGACGTGTAAGCCAAGTAAACTGGTTCCTCTCCAAGTTCCTTTTGATCATGACCTTTCTCACAGCCACAGGAAGCAGACTAAGAGAGGCCCACACCCATGCTCTTGCCTGGGCCTTACTTTCTCTCGGAATATGACACTCTTCCAAACTCCCTGCGTAAAGACTATACGAAAACGTCTTTACTAAACTCCCACTCTGCCTCATTGTGGCTCATCTTGAAATTCTCTTCTGAATTGAAGCTGAAGATCTGGTTTCACTGAGCTGAGGTCCATGAAAGATTAAGGGAACTCTCAGACACAGGTGACAGTGTGGGGACAATAGTGTAATCAGCTGTCATTTCTGTCTCAATATTACCTTGTCTTTTTATTTTATTTTATTTATTATTTATTTACTGGTTTCTTGAGACAAGGTTTCTCTGTGTAGCTTTGGCTGTCCTGGACTCACTTTGTAGACCAGGTTGGCCTCGAACTCAAAGCGATCCCCCTGCTTCTGCCTCCCGAGTGCTGGAATCAAAGGCATGTGCCACCACATCTAGCTTTATTCTATTTTTTTTTTTTTTATGTCTATGGGTATGTGAGTCAACATGTATGTATTAGGAACCAAACCTGGGTAACTTCTGAGCCATCTCTCCAGGCCCATATTACTTTTTCTTAAAATATACCCCATGTTACAGCCTAATAAAATCTGCCTCATCTTCCCCAAGTCTATGGCACTCAGCTTTTGTCTACAGGTAACTCCAGGGGCGTCCATTGGCTATCTTTGGGTGTGAGAGGGAGCCGGGGCCCCTGTGAAGAAGATAAACCCTCCTTTGAGGAGCTAACTACTCAGTGCATGAGAGAAAAGCTGCCAGGTGCTTTTGCTACCCAGCCCAGAAAATGGGCCCTTCAGGTGCTTGCCAGAAGGGTGGGTCTAGGGCAGTGGACGAGGAAGCTGAGAGGTCCTCATGGACAGATGACAGCTCGGGAGGAGGACAGAAGGCTAAGTTCAGGGTAAGAGGCACCCAGACTGTTTGCAGTTTAGGGCGAGTCTGTCCTACAGATAACACCAGGTTAGCACTCTGTCCCTGGTGAGAGGCCTTGGGGTGCTAGTTTGGACTTTATCCTGCCTGTAGTAAAATTCCACAGACAGCCTGCTTTCTTTTAGTTTACTGGGTTGGAGAGATGGCCCACTGGTTGGAGAGTATATACTGTTCTTGCAGAGGACCCGAGTTTGGTCCCCAGCACTTACATGGGGCGGCTCATAACTGCCTGTAACTCCCGTTCCAGGGGACCTGACGACTCTGTCATCCACAGGCACTTCCACACACCACATACATATACATATAATTAAAAACTAAAATAAGGAGCTGAAGAGACGTGGAGGGATGTCTCAGTGGTTAAGAGCACTGGATGCTCTGGTGGAGGTTTCTAACTTGGGAGGCTGAGGCAGGTGGATCTCTATGAGTTCGAGGCCAGCCTATGGTTGCTGGGAATTGAACTAAGGACCTTTGGAAGAGCAACCAGTGCTCCTAACCTCTGGGCCATCTCTCCAATCCTAGTCTTGTTTCTTTTACTTTATTTCTTAAAATATTTTATTGCTTTATCTATCTATCATCTATCTATGGTGTGTGTGTGTGTGTGTGTGTGTGTGTGTGTGTGTGTGTGTGTGTGTGTGCATAAGAGCCATAGTACATGTGTAGTGTGCTGAAGACAACCTTCTGCCTCCACCATGTGTGTCTGGAGACTGAATTCAGGTCTTCAGTCTTGCCTGTGAGCCCTTTACCTGTTGAGCCAGCTCACCGTCCTCACACCACTTCCTACCCCATTCTTCGTCATAGACTTGTGTGATCAGTGCTGGGCTATATGACAAGCAAGTTGGTGTAGGATAGCAGGTCCCTGTGAGAGACCATGAGGGCGGCGGGATGGGAGCCAAGAGCATGTCAGAAGCCAAACTTGGGATATATTGCTTTGTTTTCATTTTTAAAGTCAATCCTTCTTGTTTGTTTGTTTGTTATTGAAGCTACTCTGAATAATTTTCTTGTTTGCTCCCTTCCCCACCAGGGTAAAATGCTGGGGTCCTTGGGAAATCTTTCTCGTGATCTCCTGGGTAGGGAGTCCTAAGTCAGCTTGGGTGTTTGTTAAGCTGGGGGTGCAGTTCACTTGGTAGAGAGCTTGCCTTGCACACGCAGGCCCTGGGTTCCATCCCAGGTTCACAGGAACCAAGCCTTATGGTATCTCTGCCTATAATCCTAGCATTCTGAAGCTGGAGGCAAGAAAAGTCAGAAGTTCAAGGTCATCTTAGGCTGTATAGCTAGTTCAAAACCAGCTTGGGCTGCTTGCAACCTTGTTCAAAAAAACAACAAGGAGAACACAAAACCCTGGATGTTTGTTACGGTCCCTTGACCTCAAATGCTGGAGGGCAGGGGGAAAGGCCATGGCAGAAGTCCATCAGCACTCATGAGTTCTGAACTCGGTTTGACAGTGTCCGCCAAGAACAGACAGGGGATTAAATACTGATTGAACAGGAATTGCTGCTGCAGGCAAAGTGAATTGACAGTGCCCAGCAGAGGCCAGGCTCTGAGCTTCAGAAAGAAGCTTGCCCAAGGTCACAGACCACAGTTGGCCGAGCTTGACCTCAAACCCCAGACTGCCTGTGCCAGTTTACTGTGCAAAGCAAGATCACCAGCCCTTTAAAACCCTCTGACTGTTCTGGAAGTAAACGTAGGGAAAGCTCCTAAGAACCAGCTTCTATCTTCTCGGGCATCTGTGTATTCTCAGTTCTGATATTTTCAATGATTTTTTTTTTCTAATTTGAGTAAACATCAGGGTGAGGAGGCTCAGGGCGCCATGTTCCCCAGGCTGCTGTTTAATTTTGGTTCCTCGCTGCCAGTGAGACCACTGGTGACTCAGCAGTTTGCCCACAGGCATTAGGAAAATCAGATATAAAATGGGTATTTACGGCGAGAGTAAATTCCACACACTGCCTTGACTGCGGGTGGAAGCAGGAAGAAAAGCATTGCCTTTAAGCTCGAAGGCCGGCAGGCTGTAACTGCCAGATACTCTACAGCAGTGGTTCCTCACTTTCCTCATGAGGAGACCCCTTAATACAGTTCCCCATGTTGTGGTGACCCCTAACTATAAAATGATTTTCGCTGCTACTGCATAACTAACTTTGCTACTGTTATGAATCCTATCTGTTTACTGATGATCTTAGGCGACAACCCCTAAAGGGGGACGGGGGCATGCCTGTAATCCCAGCATTCCAGAGGCAGGCAGATCACTGCAAGTTCGAGGCCAGCCTGGTCTACAAAGAGAGTCCAGGACAGCCAATGCTACACAGAGAAACCCTGTCTTTAAAAACAAAAACAAGGGCTGGAGAGATGGCTTGGAGGTTAAGAGCACTGGCTGTTCTTCTAAAGGTCCTGAGTTCAATTCCCAGCAACCACATGGTGACTCACAACTGTCTAAAATGAGATCTGGTACTTTCTTATGTTCTGATGGCTCACATGCAGGGAGAATACTGTATAAATAGTAAATAAATAAATCTTTTAAAAAAATAAACAAAAACAAAAACAAAACCACTGCTCTGAAGAGATTATTTATGCCTCTCTCTCTCTTTGGCTATCAGACTAGTGATACAAAGGACTCCAAAGAGTTAAAAATGTCCCCAGATCCCATCCTGGGAGAAGGAAATGCTGAGGCCTGATGCCATCCATCTGATAAGGAACTTCTGACAACTTGTTGGACCGCCTTGGAGACGAATAGGAGCCAGACAATAATGGGTCGGTCAGGGCTGAGAGGGAACACGCCTCGGTTAGGACTGTTTAATTATGTATGCATATACCTCTTGCCTTCACTTTAAAACTGTCAGTACCAGAAAGATGGACTCCGTGTGTGGGTGGGCCTGAAACTATTTGTTCTCTTCCCGATATGGTCACATGGAATAACACTTCACTATTTCTAGTCTCTTTCATTGGTAAAGTAAGGACAGGTGGGTGACCCCGGTTTTGGGGGTTGCCAGGGCCTAAACTTGTACCCTAAAAACTCGAGCAGCAAGGGTAGAAAGCTCTTTGTAGTTGTTAAGGCCACTTCACTAAATAAAGGTAAAGTTTAAAAGCTAAGCTAAGCAGGGTGCTGTGATGCCCACTTTTAACCCCAGCAACTTGGGAGGCAGAGGTAGATGAAGTTTTGGGGAATTTGAGCCAGCCTGGTCTACATAGTGAGCCCCAGGGAAAAACAAAACAGAATGAAAGATCAACACAACAGCAAAAACAAACAAAAACAAAAACAAACCTTGGGCTGGAAAGATGGCTCAGTGGTGAGGAGCCAGTCCTGCTTCTCCAGAGGACGGGAGCTCTGTTCCCAGCACCCACAAACAACTCCAGATCCAGGGATCCAAACCTCTATCTAGCTCCTGAGGGCGCTTGTACTCGTGTGCACATGCCCACACACATATGCATAATAAAAAATAAAATAAATCTAAATTTTTTTTTCAAACCTCTTCAGGGACTGGTAAAAGTACTTGCTACTAAATCTAATTACCTGAGTTCAATTCCCAGGACCCACATGGTAAAAGGAGAGAATTGATCCCCACATTTATTCTCTGCCCTCCACAGTCACTGTAACACACACACACACACACACACACACACACACACACAATGTAAGTTACAAATTCTTCATAATTCAAACACATTATATAACATTAGACTCTATCATGACTTTCAACCCACACTGGCTGCGCCCCGCTGAGCTGTGGTGGGCGCTTTATGTTTCTGACCATTCTGTTCCTTGTCTCAGCCATGGGAATCGCTTGTTTCCCGTGTGTGGTCTCTCACTATGGGACCCTTCTGCCCTCTTGTGTCTCACCAACGCAAACCAGCAGGGGAGCCTCAAGCTAAAAGCAAGAGTTCCAGGGACTTGAGGCGGGGTGGGGGCGGCCGGGCAGTGGCTACAAAGGGACTTTGCCCAGATAGCAAGCTGTTTTAGTCACGGACTTCCTTCCGGAACAAATCATGTTTTGTTCTTTCTTACTAGCCCAGGGGAAGCAAGAGGGCTTCTCTCTCTGTTCCAGGCTTGCGGCCCGGTTGCCTGGTCTTCCGCGAGCTCATAGCTCCAAATCCTAGCAACTAACATCGGATCACGTGCCCGTGTTGAAAACTTAGTTTTTGTATCTGCGATTCTTTTTTTTTTTTTTTCTCCCCTCCTAGGCTGTTTCTCTGATTGGTCAGATCGGTTGCTAGGTAGGAAGTAGCAAGCCCGGTCCTCAGAGACCCGCGAAGGTGACTCTCTTGAAGCCTTGGCTCCCTTCCCCTCCTCATGTCTTCTCTGCTTCCTTAACCCTACTATGTGACGTATTTTGTTGTTATTGTTTTAAGACAGGGTCTCATATAGCTCAGGCTATCCTCAGACTTGCAATCTAGCTAAGCATGGCTTCGAATTTCTGATCTCCTTACCAGCTCCTCCTCTTCCGGTGCTGGGCTTATAGGTATATACCATTATGCCTGTTTGATGGGGCGCTCAACATTGAGCCCAGATTTTTTTACATGCTAAGAAGGTACTCTAACCGAGCTACATCTCCAGCCTTAATGTGTAAGTTTTATTTACTTATATGCTGTATATACACCTGCCTGTATGAGTGTGTGTGTGTGTGTGTGTGTGTGTAAGCACCCAAAGAAGCCAGAAGAGGGCATCAGATCCCCCGGAGCTGGAACAGGTAGATTGTGGGTGCTGGGAACTGACTTCTGCTGGACTGTAAGTACAGCAAGTGTGCTTAAAGGCTGAGCCACCCCCCCCAGCCCCCCCCCCACGTACTGTATGAGGCTTAGTGGAACGAGCTCTTTTATCCACACCTCTTCCCCGCTGAGGGAAGTTGGAGGCTTACTCCTTCTTTCTCCTGGGCTATGTCTGAATTAGGATAGGCTTAATTTGAGAAGCCTGCTGAGTGTTGTTTAGCCATGATTGTGAACTGGTGACCCTGCTGGCCAGGCAAGATGATTCTGAGGCCAGACTTCATGCTGTGACAGATAAGCACCGTTCCATATAGGGCTGTGAGGTTAGAGTGCCCGGGGTTGAGAGACATGAGACCCGGGGTTGAGAGACATGAGACCCACCAACGGCATGAGCCCTCGGCATGGAGTTTGTCCTGGTTTTAAAGACAGCCTGGCAGGCACAGTTCAATTTGTCCCTAACCTCTTTCATAGCCATAATTAACTGGCCTTCCACTTAGATGAAAGACGTGTTTATCTTGCTTCCTTGTCTGTAGCTCTCCATGCTCATTAACAGAGGGGCCGCCATCAATCATGGGAAGTAAGTGGTAGGAAGAGCCTAACGCCGGGTGTTGATTGAGACTGTCTACAAGTAGTGTGTTTGAGAGAGAGGGGTCAGGCTGAGGTCGTGGGTGAGAGTCAGAGTAGAGGCTAGCCTGGGCAGCAGGAGTTTAGTTCCAAGACTTTTACCTCTTTGAGGCTGTCAGCTAAGTAAACAGCGATCAGATTTATTAGTAGCCTTCAGAGTATTCACCTGCGACTCTCAACAATGGGCAAGCAACAGGAAGATGAATGAATTCCACCACCACCCCCGAGGCCACGCAGTGTCCAGACGGAGTCGCTAATAGCGTTGCTTTCGTTTACCTAAAGATGCACACCAAGGAGATTCTACGAGCGTGAGATGAGCATGAGGGTGCAGGCTGGGGAGGTAGCTCGGTTGGTAAACTTCTGCCTAGCGTGCACACAGCGCTGGTCTCGAACCCCAGCACTGTGTAAACCGGGTGGGCTGCTGAATGCTTGCAATCTCAGCATTCAGGGTGGTGGCGGAGACGGGAGGAGAAGTTTAAGTCTTGGCTATGTGAGATCCTGGTTGTGAGGGTCTAAATGAAAACGCGCCCCCCCCCTCCCCCCCGCCCCACCATAGGCTTACAGGCGTTACTGGAGGTGGGCCTTGTTGGAGTGGGTGTGGCCTTGTTGGAGTGGGTGTGGCCTTGTTGGAGGAAGTGTATCCCTGAGGGGCCTTTGAGGTTTCTGAAGCTCAAGCTAAGCTCACTATCTCTTCCTGCCCTCGGAACCCGGAACCCGATGTAGAGCTAGAATTCTCAGCTCTTTCCCCAGCGCCATGTCTGCCTGCACACCGCCATGCTTCCCACCATGATGACAGTGGACTTAATCTCTGAACTGTAAGCCAGCCCCAATTCAGTGTTTTCCTTTATAAGACTTGCCGTGGTCATGGTGTCTCTTCACGCTGATAGAAACCCTAAGACACTGACTCAAAGAAAGAGGTGGTAGAACCTGTGGGGCCTAGTGAGGGGTGTTTTAGATCACGGAGACACCAATTCTGGAAGGAACTGATAAACTTCTTCAAGGGAGTAAGTGCGGTCTCTCCGCACTAGATCAGTTACCAGTAGGAGAGTGAGGTCTTAGGAAGCAAGGCCGTCCCCTTCCGCTTCCGCTTTTACTATGCTGTTACTGTGTTGTGTGTTGTTGTATGTTGCATGTTGTAAGGAGGTCCTCACTAGGACTCTGGCTCCTTGTTGTTTGGACCCTCCAGACACCAGAATACTGAGCTAAATCAAGTTCGTTAGAAAGTGTCTACCCTGGGCCGGGTGTGGTGGCCCATACCTTTAAGCCCAGTACTTGGGAGGCAGAGGCAGGCAGATCTCTGTGAGTTCAAGGCCAGCCTGGCCCACAAAGGGAGTCCAGGACAGCCAGGGCTCTGTCACACAGAGAATCCTCGTCTTGAAAAACAAATCTACCCAGGCTTAGGCATTTTGTAATAGCCATAGAAACTAACACATACAGCGTCCAACAATTATCTCTAGTTAATAAAATGGTAACAGGGCTGGAGAGATGGCTCAGAGGTTAAAAACACTGGCTGTGGGCCTGTGGAAGTGTCTCACGCCTTTAATCCCAGCCCTTGGGAGGCAGAGGCAGGCGGATCACTGTGAGTTTGAGGCCAGCCTGGTCTACAAAGTGAGTCTAGTATAGCCAAGGCTACACAGAAAAACCCTGTCTCGGAAAAAATAAAAAAAAAGAACACTGGCTGTTCTTTCAAATGTCCTGAGTTCAATTCCTATTAACCACATGGCAGTTCACAACCATCTATAATGAGATCTTGTGCCCTCTTCTGGTAGGCAGGCAGAACACTGTATACATAATAAATAAATCTTTAAAATAAAATGATGGGCTGGAGAGATGGCTCAGCAGTTAAGAGCACTGGCTGCTTGCCCAAAGGTCCTGAGTTCAATTCCCAGCAACCACATGGTGGCTCACAACTATTTATAATGAGATCTGGTGTCCTCTTTTGGTGTGCAGGTGTACATGCAGGCAGGACACTGTATGCATAATAATAAATAAATCTCTTTAAAAATCAAATGATAACAATATGCCGTATGATAGTAAATTTCATCATTTTGGCTTCTCATTTCTAAATGAGGTCAGGGAAAGTATCTTTGGTTGAGTCAGTACTAGGATATATTGTAATAGGTGAAAATGGTTCTGGTCTCATTATTTTAAGACCTACGAGTGGGTTCTTAGAGAGGGATATGTATCTGAAACTTTGCTTTATTTATTTATTTGTTTGTTTGTTTGTTTACTTACTTATTTAAAGACTGGGTCCATGTAGCCCAGGCTGGTCTTGAAATTACCACAGCCAAAAAATGACCTTGCGTTCACCATCCTCCTGCCTTAGCCTGGGTGCTGGGATTACAAACCAGCTCTACCATGCTTTGCTCTGAGGATGGCTTTGGACTCCTAATCCTCCTGATTTAACGCCCCCCCCCCCTTTATTTTCCTGAAGGTAAATTTCAGATATTAATTGAGCATAGCCAAGTTAGCTCACAGAAATCCATTAGGTCAGATAGGGTTGCTAATACCAGTAATCCCAGCGTCCAGGAATATGCGGCTGGAAGATCTCCAGATTTGCGGATGGAGGCCAACCTGGGCTACAGAATAAACCCTGTCCCAACGTCTCTTCCTCTTTAACAACAGCAAAAATAAAACTGCACTATTTAACCTTGTAGGGTCCCAATTCTGGACAGAATGGCAGAAGCCAGAGCTAAAAACAAAAAAAGAAAATAGTGTTAGGGGCGCTTGGAAAGAGGAAAGCCCCTCCCATTTCATCAGTGGACCGTGTCCCTAAGAGAGGTGGGAGATGTGCTTGGATGTTTATGTGTGGCAGGCACTGTGTTTTCTTCTTCCTTGTCCAATCTTTCCCTTCATTAGCAGTGATCATAGAATTTCCCCGGCAAAAGAATCTTTTCTTTTCTTTTTTTTTTTTAGACTGGAAAAATTTGGCGAAATGTCACAATGTCCTCGTGTCCTGAGAACTCAACATCACTGGGCCTCAGAAGCTCTCCAGGGGACGGACAATAAGACCACAGTCTGTACAGAGCCTTCTGTGTGGCTGCGACAGCTGGGACGGCAACAATCGGATTTATGTTTGCTAGAAATGGCCTCCCCCCTCCCTTTTCTCTCTTGCTCCTTTTTTAAACAGCTGCTTCTTGGTGGTGATTTTTCCACTCCCGTGTCCCATCTAAAATTTTTACCAATTTTGTTTATGTTTCCCATTGATAGAAACTGTTTATTGGTCTGGAGTGATGGCTCAGTGGGACCTGGCAAAGGCATTTGCCAGGCAGGTTTATGGTCTGGAGTTCAGTCCCTAGAACCACAGTGGATGGAGAGAACACCCTTCTAACAGTTGTCCTCTGACCCTCCACACACACACACTGCCACATCTGAATGCACACACAATAATAATAATAATAATAATAATAATAATAATAATAATTAGAACTAAAATTTTAAAAAGACAAGCCATTTGTATCTCAAGTACATCTTATGTCGACTCTGCACTCAGAAGTTACAGTAAGCAGGCCAACTGCTGACTTAAAAGGTATGAGTCCCAGGACTCATGAGGGTGACAGTACTAGAAACCAAAATTCTTTGCAGATATAATTAACTAGAGGATTTCGGAACAAGACCAACTTTAGTGCAGACTTATCTGGTAGATCCTGAATCCCGTGAGTGTCCCCGTATGAGGCAGTGAGCCTGGAGGTATGTACAGATACAAGAGACAGAAGAGGAGATGCTCAGGAGGAAAAGGTAGAAGCAGCTGACACAGGAGGGATGCTGCCGATGGCTAACCGGGCCTTCCAAAGGCTGGAGGGGACGATGAAGGATTCTCAAGTAGGAGAGAGGAAGACCCCGCCTGCTAACACCTTGCCTTTCTGGTCTTGGGAACTGTGGAAAAGAAATTTTAGTTGTTTTAAAATATCTAGTGTTGGATGTGGTAGTGCACACGTCATCCCAGCCCTTGGGAAGTAGAGATTGCGAAGGTTAGGAGTTCAAGGGCAGCTTCAGCTACAGCTTGGGTTACATGAGACCCTGTCTCAAAAATAAGTTTAAAATAAAATTAACCACAGTATTACGGTATCCAGGTTGCAAGAAAAATTTCTCTCTCTGTAAGAGGTATCCTTGTACTGAGCGTGTGGGCCAGGATTGGCTTTAGACTGCTGACTGAACTGGTCCTTGTCTTCTCCACCTGTGACACCCTCACTTACCCCGTTCCCCCTACTTAACTGACATTGCCTAATCCCCTCTGAAATGTTTGACAAGATAGCATCTGGGAAGTGTGACTACGCAGAGTAAAATGTGGTGCCTTGTCTTTCTTCTTTACGATAAAGCATGTAGAGGGTAGTTTGTGACATTCGTCTTCTGTATTTGTAGCAGCCATGTAAACACATCTATGAGACAGTATGTTCCAGATGGGCCAGCAACCTGGGGGCCAGCTGGCCTCAGAAAGGAGGGAGAAGCCTCTTCAGAGCTGCTTGTGACCAGAACTGTTCTGAGCCTGAGAAAGGAGAAGTGTACCTTGTGAGCAAAGTCCTGTGGGTATCTGTGGTTCAAACAAGCAGGAGGCTCAGGTTGACAGCTCAGGGCCAAAGGAGTAAGTAGGTGAGCACAGAAATCAGTTGGAGAGGGTCCATGGTGCCAGTCCACTCAGGGCAGTGCACATACTCCGTGCCTCAAAGTAAGGTCTCCACGCTGGCCATCTTCCCTCTGCCCCTCCCCCAGGCTTCCACAGCTTAAGGAAGGTGTCAATGTCACCCACCCGGTTCCTGCAGATCAGGGTATATGACAAGCTTCTATTTTCTCCCTGACACCCAGCTCCCCTGTTCCTGTGCCTGGCAGCCACCTCTCCCCCTGCATGTCTGCCTTGGCTCTCCTTTCCCTTTGTCCCTTCTAGCCTGCCTCTGGCCCCCTGGGCTGGCTCCCCTCTGCCCTGGTGCATGCCTAATGCCAGAGGGACCCACTTACAAAACCGTCTAATCTAGATGTCTGGTTTTTGGTTTGATTTTTTTGTTTGTTGGTTGGTTTTTCGAAACAGGGTTTCTCTGTGTAGCCTTGCCTGTCCTGGTCTCACTTTGTAGACCAGGATGGCCTCAAACTCACAGCGATCTGCCTGCCTCTGCCTCCCGAGTCCTGGGATTAAAGGCGTGCGCCACCACGCCCGGCTAATCTAGATGTCTGTAGAAAAACTATAGATCCAAAGGGCTCACAGGCCCTGAGTGACGCAGCTTTTGATGGAAACGCTACTGGGGGAGGAGGTGGGAGGAGCTCATGGCAGATGATGGGATGTCCTGGTGTGGTCTTCCTTGGGGATTCAGGACACCGTTGTCCCCACAGAGTCTGTATGGGCAGTTCCAAGCTTCAGTGCTGTGGCAACTATAGCTTCATGTCCCTGGATATGTTGGTTTTGTTTTGTGTGTGCGTGTGTGTGTGTGTGTGTGTGTGTGTGTGTGTGTGTGTGTGTGTGTTTAATTGAAACAAGTTCTCTTGTCCTCCGTTCACTATGTGAGTAAAGATGAGGGCAAGAGGGGAAGTTGCTTAGGTCCCTCTGGCTAATCTCCTGTAGCCTTGCACTTCAATAATGAACGCAGAAGACTCTGACTACAAATGGGGTGTGGCTTGCTTCCTGCCAATAAGCTGGCACTGCTTAGTGCTCTGTCAACTTGCTGCCAGCCAGGCTCATGAGGGAAGAGAAACCCCCAATTAAGAAAATACCTCCAGGGGTTGGAGAGATGGCTCAGAGGTTAAGAGCACTGCCTGCCTTCTAGAGGTCCTGAGTTCAATTCCCAGCAATCACATGGTGGCTCACAACCATCTATAAATGTGACCTAATGCCCTCTTCTGGCCTGCAGGTGTACATGCAGATAGAGCATGCATATACATTTAAAAACGAACGAAAGAAAATACCTCTATAAAATTGGCCTATAGGCAAGTCTGTGGAGTGTTTTCCTTCTTTCCTTCCTTCCTTCCTTCCTTTGTTTTGTTTTGCTTTGTTTCAAGATAGGGTTTCTCTGTGTAGCCTTAGCTATCCTGGAACTCGGAAGTGTAGACCAGACTGACCTCAAACTCAGAGATCCTGCCTTCCTCTGCCTCCCAAGTCCTGGGATTAAAGGCCTGCACCTGCACCACCCCACCACTCAACCTCTGCACACCCCTCTCCCATGATGGAGCATTTTCTTAATGATTGATGTAGGAGGCTCAGACCACTGTGGGTGCATCCTTAGGCAGGTGGTCCTATGCTTGAGTAAGCCTGGGGAGCAAGCCACTAAGCAATGTTCCTCACTCCTCAGCTCCTCATTTCTCTGGTCTCTACCTTGGTACATAGCCCCAGGTTTCTGCCTGCCTTTCTTCAGTGATGGACTGTGATCTGGAAGCCAAAGGCACATTAACTTTCTTTCCTGGGTTGCTTTTGGTCAAGGTGTTGCCATGATAACCTACAGGTAAATTAGGACAGCACACAGGCTAAGTGTCTCCAGAACGGTTCACTCCTGATACAACTGGAAAGATCATTATATCCCAGAGGTCAAGGGCTCAGTCCTAGGACAATTTTTTTTTTTTAAGATTTATTTTTATTTTATGTGTTTGGGTGCTTTGCCTGCATGTATGTCTGTGCACCGCATGCATGCCTGGTTCCCATGCAGGCCAGAAGAGGGTACTGGATCCCTTAGAACTGGAGTTACAGGCTGCTTGTGAGCTGCCCTATGGGTGCTGGGAATTGAACCTGGATCCTCTGAAGGGACAGCAAAGTGCTCTTAACTACCACGCCATCTCTCCAGACTGTCACCCCCTCAACCCTTAAATCTTTGTTTCTGACCTACTGACCAGCTGTAAGCCAGGACATCTGTGACTTGCTAATAGAGTCCTGGGAAACAGCCTTACCTGTTTATTATGAAGGACAGGCTAAGGCTCAGGAGAAGGGTACAAAATGTCCTTGTCCTCTCTGAGTGTCCGTCCTGCGGGAACCTCCTCCCGCCAGCTGTGCAGACGCTCTCAAGGTCCTGCCCATCGGGTTTTTATGAAGAATGCATTCCACAGGCATGATGTGAGTGTGGCAACCAGGGACAAAGGTGATGAGGCAAAAAGGCTGTCATCTTATGCAGATAGACTGGGCGGGGACACCCTGCAAGGCCGGTCAGTTCAGATTCTTTGGTATCTGGGGTTGAGTCCGCCTTCCACAACTCAATGGTGGGGGGCTTTCCTAAAGTCAAAAGCCTGGTATTGCGAAATGGCCTCGTTTGTCCTCACAGGCAGTGTGGGAAGTGGGAGTCTTACTGTCTGTTCTCACACACACAGAGATGGGGCACGGTGGGATTTCTTTACGGCCAGCTCTAAGCCAGGAGCAGGGGAGAGAGGGAGAAGTCTGGGATTGCAGTTTGTATAAGTTAGTCTCTATGATCAGACTCCAGCATTGCTATGTTCAAGAACCATAGAAGAAAATGATGAAAATGAAATATAATAATTGAGTGGAGGTTGGGGGTGGTGGCAGCACATGCTTTTAATCTCTGCACTCAGCAGGCAGAGGCAGATGGATTTCTGAGTTTGAGTCCAACCTGGTCTACTGACTGAGCTCCTGGACAGCCAGGGCTACACAGAGAAACCCTGTCTCAAAAACTGGGGGAAAAATCATAAAGGGTGGTATTTTCAATGAAGAAGTTTTAAATAACTTTATTTATTTATCGTGGATGTGAGTATGCACACACAAGCCACAGTGTGTATGTGACGGTCAAAGGGCAAGTTGATTGGTTCTCTCCTCTACACTTGCGTGTGTGCGTGCGTGCGTGCGTTTTCTGTTTCTTTTTCAAAATAGGCTTTTCCTGTATGGCTCTGGCTGTCCTAGAACTCACTCTGTAGACTAGGCTGGCCTGGAACTCAGAGATCTGCCTGCCTCTGCCTCCCAGGTGCTGGGACTAAATGCATACACCACCACTGCCCAATGTGTATGTTTCTTAAAAAATACAAAAAAGAAAAGAGAACAAACAAAAATGTATTAATCCAGCTGGGCAGTGGATTAATCCACTTTAATCCCAGCACTCGGGAGGCAGAGGCAGGCAGATTGCTGTGAGTTTAAGGCCAGCCTGTTCTACAAAAGTGCGTCCAGGACAGTCAATGTTACACAGAGAAACTGTCTCAAAAAACAAAACAAACAAAAATTATTAGTCCAATTGGATATGAAAGATTTTTAACCGATTTTATATAATTTCTTTTATCTTATTTCTCCTTTCTGCCACACCTTCTTTTTTCCATTTACATTTTTAAAAGTTATATTTATTACTAGTCAGTTTATTTCGTGAGCTTTCCACCCTGTTTTAAAGCAAAGATTTGTGCGTCTGCATGTGCACGTGCATTCATCTGTGCAGCTATGCTCAGAGGCCAGAAGAGGGTGTCGGATCCTCTGGAACTGGAGTTATATGCAATTAGAGCCACCTGAGGTAGGTGCTAAGACCAAGTGCTCTTAACTGCTGAGCCATCTCTCCAGCTCCCGCATCCCTCCCTTGTGGTGAACTGATGGTGTGGCTTATTATAGAATTCTGGGTTGAAAATACTTTCCCCTGAGAACTCTGACGCATTTTCCTCTCAGCAATCAGTGTTGCTAATGAGAAATTTAAAGCCATTCTGGGTTTTCTTGTTCTTGCTCTGTGGTCTACATTCCACATTTTGATATGTGTGGGGAAGCTGTGCAGTCAGTGTGTGCATGTGCAGTGCATGCATGTGCAGTGTATGCATGTGCAGTGTATGCATGTGCAGTGTATGCATGTGCAGTGTGTGCATGTGCAGTGTATGCATGTGCAGTGTGTGCATGTGCAGTGTGTGCATGTGCAGTGTATGCATGTGCAGTGTGTGCATGTGCAGTGTGTGCATGTGCAGTGTGTGCATGTGCAGTGTATGCATGTGCAGTGTATGCATGTGCAGTGTGTGCATGTGCAGTGTGTGCATGTGTAGTGTATGCATGTGCAGTGTGTGCATGTACAGTTTGTGCATGTGTAGTGTGTGCCTGACTGGTTGATCTCTAAACTTAGTTACTTTTCCCCACAGATTTATTTTTATTTGTGTGTGTGTGTGTGTGTGTGTGTGTGTGTGTTGCCACACATTTCAGAGGCCAGAAGAAGGCATTGGATCTCACGGAGCTGGAACTACAGGTGATTGTGAGCCGTCCTACTTGGGTGCTAAGAATTAAACCTAGGCTGGGTGTGGTGGTGCAGGCCTTTAATCCCAGCACTCAAGAGGAAGAGGCAGGTGGATCACTGTGAGTTCAAGGCCAGCCTGGTCTACAAAGTGAGTTTAGGACAGTCAAGGCTACACAGAGAAACCCTGTCTCGAAAAAAACAAAACAAAACAAAACAAAAAAGAATTAAACCTAGATAGTCTGCAAGAGCAGTGTTCTTAATTGCTGAGCCATCTTTCCTGCCTGGTCACGGTTTGTTGTTGTTATTGTTTTGTTTTCGGGGGGATAGGGTCTTGCTCGCACTGACCCATCTGACTGGGGAGCCGGCGTGATCTGCAGATGTGCTCCTCACCATCCCACCACCACTGAAGCTGCAGGGGTTTGCACCACACACGTGGTTGCTGGGGATTTGAACTCAGGCCCTTGGGCTTACACAGCAGTACTTTACCCACTGAGCCACCTGCCTAGTGGTTTGTTTTTTTTTCTTTAAAAAGTGTTTCAAGGTTTACTTCTCTGTTTGTTAACCTTTCTGTGTGCTTCGTGTGCGTGGGTGTTCTGTGTGTTTCATGTGTGTGGGTGTTCTGTGTGCTTCATGTGTGTGTGTGTATGTGTGTGTGTGTGTGTGTGTTGCCTACACGCACGCTTCTGCACCATGTTTGTGCAGTGCCTGTGGAGGCCAGACTTCACCCCTGCAAGGTGCTCCTCTCACCTCCTCATGAGGACTGTGAGACCCACCCACATGTGTATGTGTGTGTGCGCATACACACAATAAATGAATTTTGAAAGAAAAAAAAGCTGGGTGCGGTGGTGCCCACGCTTAGTCCCAGCACTTGGGAGGCAGAGGCAGGCAGATCTCTGTGAGTTCGAGGACAGCTTGGTCTACAGAGGGGGTCCAGGACAGCTAGGGCTCTGTTACATAGAGAAGTTCTGTCTCAGAAAAAAAAAATGTGTCAACCCAGAAAGTAGAGTAGGGTGACAGGGACTCCACCCCTTTTTCTTTGTAGTGTCTCTGATACATCCGACTCTTCTTTCTTTCTTTCTTTTTTCTGAGATAAGGTTTTTCTGTGTAGCCCTGGCTGTTCTGGAACTAACTATGTGGACCAGGCTGGTCTTGAACTCAGAGATCTGTCTGTCTCTGCTCCCTCCCCACAAGAGGTAGGATTAGAGCCGTACACCCCTGCCCAGCCCTTGACTCTTTTCTTCCAACAGGCATAGTGAATATTACTGAGAGAATGACATGGACGCGGTTCTGTGAGTGGGATCAGACACTACCAGAAGCCATTGAGCCTGGTCATTAGAGGGGTCACTGATGCTTGTGTCACAGTGCCAGTGATAAAGCCCTTGCCTTCTGTACTCCAGATCCTGCATTCCCAGCTCTAGAGGGAAAAGAAACAGCTTCCTTTAAGGTATGTGACAAAAGACTGAAGACCCAAGACCCGAGTGAGCTGAAGAAAGGAACACCTAGTGGTGGGACCAGCGGGAAGCGTTGTCCTGAATTTGAGGCCACCCAGGCCTATACGGTAAGATGCTGTTGAACAGACTGATTCTTGAGGACCTTGGACACCAAAGGGCAAGACAGTGATGAGAAGAGCCCAGAGAAACTGGGGTGGAGCCAAGGCCATTTAGCGGGTTGAATCTTGTGGGGCACGTGTCTCATAATAGGGTAAATCAAAGTGGGAAGAGATCTCAGCTGCAGGAGAAAGAAGTGACCGCTGGGGCTGCAGAGGGGAAATAAACAAACTGGGAAGGGCTGGGGAGAGGGCTGGGTGGGAAAAGCGCTTGCCTTGCAAAGTAAGGGCCAGAATTTGGGTCCCATGAATCCAATTGAATTCATAGATATTGTTTGGGTGTTTGGCCCGCCTGTAGTTCCAGCCTAAGAAGGCAGAGAAGGTGTCGCCATCGCCTGCCAGCTCCTACCCCCACCCCCAGCATGCTCTTTAGCAAGGCAAGGCACCTTGGCAAGCTCTGGCTTTGATTGACAGACCATGCCTCCACAAATAAGGTAGAAGAGAAAACATTGGTGTAAATGCACGCACACCACTCATACACGTGCAAAGGGAAAAAGAAAAAGAAATAAGGAAGTCGATGCTCTGAGGGCACAGCTTTCATGGAGCCCAGGCACTGAGGGGAAGGTGTCAGAGGCTAGCCTGGGACGGCACAGCTGGTCATCCTGGGCCTACTGGATTGTACTATGCTGGCCTTCATCACCCTGTGAGGACAGGAATAAGGCCAGATTCATCCCGCGTCTCCAGGGCCAAGGAGGCCCCTCGCTCATGTCCACTGACTAGATTTCAAGGCCTAAGCCAAGTGTGAAGAGATGACGGTGCACAGGGTGGTGGTGGGCTTAATCCTTGGGGGCAGCTGTGTGGGGGAGTGAGGCAGGGAGGTGACCGGGCAGGATTGCTCTGTGGGAGGCCCTGTTGGGCTTGGATGTGAGAATGAAGCTCGGGCTGTGATCCTTTTTCTCTTCATGGCTTTCTGAGCAGCTTGGAGCATGCAGAGAAAGCAGATGGGGTTTTCTGTACTGCGATTTGACCTGCTGTCACACTCTCTTTGGGGCCCTGGAAGAGTTGTGTAGCTCCCCAAGGCCTTGGCTGTGTTCCTGGGGGCTGTTTTTTGCCTTGAGTGGACTCTTTTTCTTTTCTTTCTTTTTTTTTTCTCTTATTGGAAGCTGCTGCTGACCACAGCAAGTTAGTGTTGAAGCCACAACCCGAATCTCATGACCAAGGCCTGCCTATCCTCGCTTGTGCTGGCCTCTGTGTGCTGACAGGGGATATTGAGCCGGGGCACTTCCTGATTTGTGTGTGTCCCTGTCCCGCAGGCCAGCTGGGCATAGGGTGCAGTCTTTGCAAAATGGATACCTCAGATGTCTGTCTCCAGGTTTCCAATAGCACAGCCAGACCGTAGGACCAGGGATGCAGGTGCTCCCTGGGGAACTGGGTTCTGGAACATCAACTGAGGCAGGGCAGGTGAGTGAGAGAGATAAAAAGACAGGTAAAGATTTGTGGTGAGAGATGTAAGCGGGCTGCTAGCACAAGGTGACTTAGAATTTGGGCTTCATAATGCTGGTCATAGGCCCTGTGATCTCGACACACACACAAAAAGACTGTTTAAAATTAAATTAAAAAAAAATATATATATGGGGCTGGAGAGCTGGCTCAGAGGTTAAGAGCACTGGCTGTTCTTCCAAGGGTTCTGAGTTCAATTCCCAGCAACCACACAGTGGCTCACAACCATCTATAATGAGATCTGGTGCCCTCTTCTGGCCTGTAGGAGTTACAGGCAGGTGAACATTGTCTACATAATGATTAAATTTATTTATTCATAATGAATTAATAAATAAATTATATATGTATATATATATGTAGTGTGTGTGTTATGTGTGTGTGGTGTGTGTGTGCACCACAGAAGACAACGTGTGCGAGTTGGTTCTCTCATTTCACTATATAGGTTCCAGGGAACACTCATACTGTCAGACTTGACATCAAGTTCCTTTACCCCCTCAGCCACCTCACTGACCCATGAAAAAAGATGGGTTTTTTCTTTCTTTTATTTATTTATTATGTATACAGTGCTCTGCCTGCATGTACACTGCAGGACAGAAGAGGGCATCAGATCGCACTATAGATGCTTGTGAGCCACCATATGGTTGCTGGGAATTGAACTCAGGACCTCTGGAAGAACAGTCAACGCTCTTAACCTCTGAGCCATCTCTCCAGCCAGAGAAAAGATTCTTAAAGGAACTGGGCTGTGCACTCTTACTTCTTTATTTTATTATTATTATTTTGAGACAGGGTCTCTCTTTGTAGTTCTGGCTGTCCTGGAGCTCACAGAGATCTGCTTGCCTCTGTTGCTTGAATATTGGAACCCAATTGTGCTGTTTTCTCATGTTGAAGTCTGAATTCTGGCAGCCAGCATCCATGCCTTAGTCATCTTTTTGCTCAGAGCATACAGTGAGTGGTCAGTAAATCTATTTATTACATTTTTTTTTTTTTTTTTTTTTTGGTTTTTTGAGACAGGGTCTCTCTGTAGCCTTGGCTGTCCTGGACTCACTTTGTCGACCAGGCTGGCCTCGAACTCACAGTGATCCGCCCGCCTCTGCCTCCCGAGTGCTGGGATTAAAGGCGTGCGCCACCATGCCCGGCTATTTATTACATTTTTAATTTAAAAGACAGGCTCTCACACTGTAGCCCAGGCTGGACTTGAACTCACAGCAACCCTCTTCCCTCAGCCTCTTGAATGCTGGGATCATAGCGGTGCGCCATCACTTCTGGCTTATAAGGAAATCCTTGTTGTATAACTAAATGACCTCAGTATTCAAGCTGCAGTTTGGAGCTAGACTGTCTGCCTTAGGCCATGTGTTCAAGGCTTGAGGCTAGCCTGTGATGCTTTTTAAAAGTGGTAGCACCAGCCGGGCGTGGTGGCACGTGCCTTTAATCGAGGCCAGCCTGGTCTATAAGTGAGTCCAGGATAGCCAGGGCTACACAGAGACACCCTGCCTCAAAAAAAAAAAAAAAAAAAGTGGTAGAGCCTTTAGGAAGTGGGGCCTGTAGAAAGAAATTAGGTCATTGGGTATATGCCCTTGAAGAGGCTATTAAGACCCTAGTACCCTTCCCACCCCACCCCCACTGCCACTGTCATATGGTGAGCAGGCTTCCTCTTACATATGCTCCCTGAAATAATATATAATGTCATCACAGGCCCCAGTCTACAAGGCCAAGAGACTGCAGACTGGAAACATGAGCCCAGATAAACCTTTCTTCCCTGTAAGCCGGTCATTTCCAGTGTGTTGTCCCAGCTAAGGAACAACAACAATTCAGAACCGTCTGTGGTCAGAAAGATGGGAAGAGGCTAGCTGTCTCCCCATCAACAGGACCTACACTGATGAGCGACTTCTGAAGGCCCAGATCTGTAGTTTATTGGAGAAGAATTCTTCCCTTTGTCCGGAATGAACTCAGGGTACCTGGCTTGGAGCTCTGATGCCTTCAGGCTTCTACCCTTTGCCTGACTAACAGGGCTCCGGTTTTGCGTAGATAGCCATGTTTGCGGCCCTAGGGGACAAGTCATTACTGCTTATCACCAGTGGAATTATCTTGGTGAAGGAAGAGCTGTTGAGTCCTTTCTCAGGCAAGTGGTCTAAAGGTCACAAAAGACTCCTGAAGCCGGGCATCGTGGCACACGCCTTTAATCCCAGCACTTGAGAGGCAGAGGCAGGCAGATCTCTGTGAGTTCGAGGCCAGCCTGGTCTACAAAGTGAGTCCAGGACAGCCAAGCCTACACAGAGAAACCCTGTCTTGAAAAAAAAAAAAAAGACTCGCTGACCAATTTGACCAATTTAAGATGCTTGAAAGTTACACGTTTATTGATTCCTCCCCCGTCACAGTGAGGGGCTATGGGTGTGGCTCCGTTGGTAGAGTGCTTGCCTAGTGGACACAGAGCCCTTCAGTTCCCAGCAGTGTGTAAGAGCCTGGAGTGGCCATGCATGCGTGTAATCCCAGGGCCTGAGAGGTGGAGCAGGGAGATCAGAAGGTCAAGGTCATCCAAGCCTGTCTTGGACAGGCCATGTTGCAGACGTTGGTGCAAATATACCTAGTTATAGTTAATGAGAACCAGGCACCCTCCAGGCAGCCGGGGAAAGGCTAGGAGGATCATCCTGGGGGCCTCTGTGGGGTCAGATGGGAGGATAGCAGCTGTCAATCAATCTGGAGTTGGCAGAGTTTTTTATCTCATCAGTTGGAATTTCAATGCCTGCTACCTATTTATCTATTTATTTAATGCATATGGGCATTTTCCCTGCATGCCAGTGTGTGCTGCGTGTGTACTGTAAGCAGGGTATCAGATCCCTTGGAATTGAAATTACAGGTGGTTGTGAATTGCCATGTGGGTGCTGGAAAACGAACCTGGGTCCTCTGGAAGAGCAGCTAGTGATCTTAACCATTGTGCCATCTCTCCAGCCCCGGTGACTTTCCATGTACAAATAACCCCCCTCTGGTGCCTTGCTCTTCTTACCCGTTAGCACCTGGATTTTACCTATTTGGCATCAAGTGCGGCCCAAAAGTTGCCAACTCGCTGTCTATACTGAGTACATCTTAGCCTGCTGTTTCTTGTTTGCTTCTTGGATTATTTTTCTTGTCTTCTCCCTGAGACTTAAATATTCTCAACACAGCTGACAAGCATTGCATCAGCCTGGGTCTGCCTTTTGCAATCTTGGGATCTGTTGTAGTCACATGACTCAGTTCTGGTCTGGGAGGCCCCAGGAGACCTGTCCTATGGCTGTGACAAAACACTTGGCATTCACAACTGTCCTGGTTTGCTTTCTATTTTTATGATAAACATCTTGACCAAAGACGACTTGGAGAAGAAAGGGTTTATTTCAGCTTACTACTCCCAGATCACTGAGGAAAGTCACGGCAGGAGTTGAAGCAGAGGCCAATGAAGAAGGAATGATGCTTACTGGCCTGCTTGCTCAGCCTGCTTTCTTATACAACTCAGGGCCCTCTGCCCAAGAGTGGCTCTACTCCTAGTGGCTTGGGCCCCTCCACATCAATCCCTAATCAAGATAATGCCCCGAGGACATGCCTGCAGGCCCATCTCACGGAGGCATCTTCTCCACTGAGGGTCCCTCTTCCCAGATGACTTTCGCTTATGTCGGAACAACTCCAGGGAGCGGTTCACTTTGGTTCCAAGTTTCAGAGGGTTCAGCCAGTTGAGTCATGAAGGCATGATGTGAGGGGAGGGCTCAGAGGCAGTGCAGTTTATGGCAGAACTCCTGCTGTGGCCAGCTCAGCCAGCAGAACGAGCTGAGCAGGGACACTCCCAGTGACCTACCTCAGCCAGCTAGGCCAATATCCCCGAGGCTCACAACTCCCAAAACAGCGCCCCCAGCAGGGGACCAAGTATTAAATCACATGAGCCTGTTGAGCACCTTTTACATTCAAAACTGAACTATATACACCAGGAGGCATGTGGGAAAGCTGTCTTCCTCCATGAAAGGGAGAGCAGAGGCCTAGGGAGGTGGCTCAGCTGGTATTGTGCTCAGTGTTCAACACTCAGAATATACGTAAGAAATATAAACCATGGTAGCAGACGCTTGTAATCCCAGTGCGAGGAGGTAGAGATGCGGATGAGTTCCAGGCCAGTAAGAGACCCTGTTTCTGTTTTCATTTTTTATTGTTGTTGTGATTGAAATAGACATTGCCCAAAGAATGACACCCGAGTTCCTCTGGCCTCCGTGTGGGCATGAACACACACATACATACACCTGTACACACGTACATCTGCACACACATACACCTGCACACACATACACTCACGCACTCACACACGTGATGCAAGGGAGAAGTCCTTGGCCTTTTTCTGACTATGTCTTCAGCATCCAAACATCCAGAACTGAGGTTGGACCCCTAGAACCCAAGTCCAACCAGACATGGTAGTTCACATCTGTGCCCCCTGCTTGCAGGGGGCGGAGAACCCCTGAAAGCTTACAGGCCAGGAGGCCTGGCGTACTTCACGGACGAGCAACGAGAGATGCTGTCTCTAACAAGCTGAACAGCAAAGAACGAGGTTGCTGCTGACTTCCACATGCGTGCTTCGTACACCCCTACCCACATACACATACATAAACATAGACATGCACATACTATATACATATGAGAGAGAGAGAAAGAGAGAGAGAGAGAGAGAGAGAGAGAGAGAGAGAGAGAGAGAGAATGTGCAACAGATAGACAGACTGAGTTTGTTTTATTTTTATTTCCCGTTTTTTTTTTTGAGACACAGTCTCACTGTGTAGCCCTGGTTAGCCTGGAACTTGCTATGTAGACCAGGCTGGCCTGGAACTCACAGGGATCCACCTGCCTCTGCCTCTGCCCTCCCAAATACTTGCAGGTCAGTAATATGAACCAGACAGAAGTACTATGAGGCCTTAGCCCCGGCTCCTTAGGCTTTCTACATGGGTTCTGTCCATTAATCAGGTCCTCAGCCCTCTCCTGGGATGTGTGTCCTCTCTCTATTGCCTATTTATCCTTACTTCCTCTCCTACTTGGAGTAATTCCTAGGTTCTCCATGCAACCTCTCCCCCATCTTCCTGCCCAGCCCACTGGGGTCAGGTGAAACTCTTCCGGTCTGCTCCCCTAACTCCGCCTCCGAGGTTCCCCTCAGGTTCCTCCCTATAGCAGCCTTTTCCGGACTCACGTTGTCTCTGAATAAATTCCCCCCAGGAGATGTGGTTTCTGACCTATTTTTAGCTGTAGAAGAAGCCCTTTGTTGAAGTAAGAGCCTGATGTATAAAGCAGATGGAATTGAGTTATTTGGGGAGGGGGGGCTCCACCTGCTGGGCACTTTCTCGTTGTCCTCGGGGGCCCGTCGGGATGGCTCTGCAGTGCCTTCCCATTTTGAATCTGGTCTCACAAATGTACCTGCCCTCCCTCTCCTAAGTGCTTTTCTTTGACATGACAGCCGGCAAGAAGCATTCCTTCTCTTACGGTCTTTGAAGGTCACATATTTCCCCCCCCAAAGAAAGCATCTTAACTTTCTCATCTCTGCCTAGGAGTGTCACTCTGTCTGGCAGCCAGCCACCTGCTCAGATCTCACCTGTTTGTGGCGGCAGGGTTGGAGTCCACACTCAAATGTCAAGTCCTCTGTGCTAGAGATTGTACAGACAATATGGACAAATTCCATGCTCTTTACAGAGTTGAAGGCTTCTCCCAGACAGGCTTGGAGTGGTATTTCCTCTCTGCTGGGCTGCTATGGACCATAGGAATGCATCAGTGATCCTCTGGGATTAAAGGTCTGGAAGTGTCTTTGTGGTTCCTCACTGAGGCACTCTGGGTCTCCAAAACCAAGGAGACTTCCATTTCCAGTTTTCTCACTGGAAAGTGTCTCTTTTAGAGCCTGGTATGTGTGTGTGTGTGTGTGTGTGTGTGTATGTATGTATGTATGTATGTATGTATACTTTTTGTTTGGTTTGGTTTGTTTTTCCGAGACAGGTTTCTCTGTGTATCCCTGGCTATCCTGGACTCGGTTTGTAGACCAGGCTGCCGTCAAACTCACAGCGATCCACCTGCCTCTGCCTCCCGAGTGCTGGGATTAAAGGCATGCGACACCATGCGCGGCTATTTTTAATTCTAAATAAGTAGCTAACTTCATGTCTGCTTTGTCTCTGTGTATGTGTGTGTGTTTGGCTCCAGTTTGTTAAGTAGAACCTCAAACCAGAAGTGTGCACAGGATTCCAGCAAATAGTGAAGTCTGTTACTTGCAGACCTACCCACACCTCTGTGAGAGAGCCTGTGCTGCACAACAACAGTGGAGTGCGCCCCCCACCCTTCCAAAAAGAAAAGCATCACCTCCAAGGGACAGAGGGAAAATAGTTTAGGCTGACTTCATACTTTTTCTTCTCACATTCTGTGAGAAAGGAGTTATGATTTAAAAAATATTATAGGCAGGTCTGGGGATGAGGTAACAGACCTGACTAGTATGCACAGGGCCTTGGTTCAATCTGCAGCAGTGCGGAATATCAGTAGTGGTGATTTTTTTTTCAAGACCTGATTTCTCTATGTAGCCTTGTCTATCCTGAACTTGCTTTGTAGACCAGGCTGGCCTCAAACTCACAGAGATCCACCTGCCTCTGCCTCTTGAGTGCTGAGATTATAGGTATGCGCCACCACACCCAGCTTTTGTTTTTACTTTTAGAAACAAGGTCTCCCTGGGTACCTCTGGCTGGCCTGGAACTCACTTTATAAACCAGACTGGCTTCAGGCTCATAAAGATCTTCCTGCCTCAGCCTCTTGAGTGCTGGGAATAAAGTCGTGCCCACCCCTACTGACTAATTGACATTCTTTAAAACTTTTTAAAAATTGTGTGTGTGTGTGTGTGTGTGTGTGTGTATGTGTGTGTGTGTGTGTCTGGGCAGTGGTGGCGTATACCTTTAATCCCAGCACTCAAGAGGCAGAGGCAGGCGGATCGCTGTGAGTTTGAGGCCAGCCTGGTCTACAAAGTGACTCCAGGACAGCCAAGGCTAACACAGAGAGACCCTTTCTTGAAAAACCAAAAAAAAAAAAAAAAAAAAAACCCAAAAAAAAACTGTGTGTGTGTGTGTGAGAGAGGAGAGAGAGAGAGAGAGAGAGAGACAGAGAGAGACAGAGACAGAGACAGAGAGAGACAGAGCGAGCACCTGTGGCGTTCAGAGGGTGTGGGAGTTGGTTCTCTCTGCCTCCCAAGTGCCACTATGGCTAGCATAGTTGACATTCTTACATATTTTAACCCTTCCTGGAAAAACAACTAAATATATTCCTCCCATTAAGAACTGAACTGAGAATTTTCTTTTAATTGCAAATGGAAACATATTGGGAAAGGACAGTTGATGAGCACCAAAGGAATTAATTAAAACCGTATACTGAATAATTGTGGGACTCTGTTTCCAGAATAGAATGTGATTGTTCCTAGTGCAGACACTGTAAGAATAACAATTAACAAAGGCGAGAAGATGGGAGAAGCCAAGGCAGCAACGACCAGCACAGACAATGGAAATATGAACTTTAAGGAAATGACAAAAGTCTCTGGATGGTGTTGCAATGTTTTGTTTAGCCTCAGAAGTGTCTTTAGGAAGTAATGTCTCCTGCGGTCAGGAAACATTCTTTGAGGAAACACTCTTTACGATTCCGCTGCAGCTTTCTTTTCTGTTGAGTTCAAGGAACATTAAACAATATGTTTCCTTTTAGCAGCATCGGTATTACAGACCTAATATTTGCTTATTTGTTTGTTTGAGACAGAGATCTTGCAATGTAGACCAAGCTGGTCTCAAACTTATAAAGAGCTCCCTGCTTATGCTTCCCAAGTGCTGGGCTTAAATGTGTGTGCTGTCATGCCTGGCTCACATTTCTTTTATTTCTTGCACGTATGTGTGTGTTTGTTCGGACCACAGTGCCCCTGGAGGTCAGAGAACAACTTTCAGAAGTCAATTTTCCAAGCATGGTGGCACGCCTGTAATCCTAGCACTCAGGGAGGCAAAGGCAGGTGGATCTCTGTGAGTTCAAGGCCAGCCTGGTCTGCAAAGAGAGTCCAAGACAGCCAAGGCTACACAGAGAAACCCTGTCTCAAACAAACAAACAAACAAACAGATCAGTTTCCCCCTTTTACCATGTGAGTTCCAGGAATCACTAGACTCGTGGGCAAGGACCTTTACCTGCTAGGCCATCTCACTGGCCCACGGTGGGCACTTCTGCAAATTATCTGTTACCTTTCCTCCTGTCTGTAAACAATCACAATAAGGCTTTCTAGAACAATATAGGTAGGGTGAGGCTTGTGCTGGTCATTTCTGGATGGTAACACTGGGGTCATTTAAACTTAACTATTTATTTAGCATGCATATATCATTTTTGTAAAGTCTAGCAGGCTGACACCCACTGCACTGCAGTTACAGATGTGTGCTACCACACCCTGCTTTTTATGTGAGTGCAGAGACTCTGAACGCAGATCTTCCTGCTTGCACAGCAGGCTCTCTCACACTGAGCCTGCTGACAGTCCTTTTTCTAGTATCGCCTGAATTGTTTCTAGTGTCACATAGAATTGTTAGCTAAACACCTGCTAGGCAGAATACAGACCTCACTTCCCAGCTCTGGTGACTGGGACACAAGCAGAAATGGTGGAAGTACCCTGTGACAGCCTCTGCATTCATTTGAGAGCATTTGCTCATTTCCTCTGTGTCAACTCCATTCCCTTTTGCTACCTGGAGCATGGACACACACAATATCGCCACATTGGACACATGGATATCGAAGGTGGAAGACAGCACTAAGCCATCTACCCCGACAACATAGGAAGGGGGGGGGGCGGATGGAGGGAAGTAAAGAAACGTTAATGTTGTGGAAGTGACTGATCTAACAAAGTCACTAAATCAGCCTGCAGGCTCAGGGGTAACCAGACTACAATTACTTCTCTGTGGCCCGGGAGGTCAAACACAGGGCCCTGCTCCTGCTAGGCAGGTGCCCTACCACTCAGCCACGCCCAACCTCCCATCCTTTGAATGCATTATGGACTTGAGATAAAGAGCAAGAACGCCTTTTACATCTGTCCCGCTACCCCCACCATGCAATGCTGGGGAGCAAGCCCAGGGACCAGTCAGGTATTCCCCCTCCAGAGCTACATTCCAGACTTTTTATTAAAGAAGAAAAATGTAAGTCATAACAAAAAAATAACAGGGGAACCATGAAAAGGCTGAACCTCTATGCAACAAAAGAAATGGCGTACTAGCCGGGCGTGGTGGCGCATGCCTTTAATCCCAGCACTCGGGAGGCAGAGGCAGGCGGATCGCTGTGAGTTCGAGGCCAGCCTGGTCTACAAAGTGAGTCCAGGATGGCCAAGGCTACATAGAGAAACCCTGTCTCGAAAAACCAAAAAAAAAAAAAAAAGAAATGGCGTACTGTAAACAGACACAAGAGAAGCAGGAGGCCAGGAAGGCCCTGTTTCCTGGAGTGAGGTCTGCCTTGTTTAGATTTCATGCTGGTTTTGCCCATGGGGTGGAGATGGATGGGGTCAGAGCAGGGTGGGATAGATAGTGGCACGGTCTGCTTTCTCTGTGACAACCAAAAGCTCTGAGGACTTCCACAGAGACTTCTTAGCCTGTGATCCTGTGACTTTGGGACCAGTCTGCCTTAGTTGTGTCCCTGGGTGTATGAGACCCATTTGGGAGACACTACTGTGGGAACCCCGTCTGCTGTGTGTGACAAGGTTGTTCTGCTCAACTTTCAGTCCCCGCAGACAATCCATAACTCCTTCAGAAGTGCAAACCGACTGCAGCATAAATAGTAAAGTCCCCTGTTCCCCGCACCCCTGAGGCTTTTCCATCTCAGCCACTGACTGGAACTGCTAAAGGTAGGTGTTTGTTTGGATTTAATCTAATTTTAAATTATGTGTGTGTTGGTGGGGGAGTGTGTGTACATGTATGTGGTAGTGGTGGTGGTGTGTATGTGTGTGTGTGTCCAATGAGACCAGAGGCATCAGCCACCCCTGGAGTTACAGGCTGTTGTACACTGACCCAAGATATGGATGTTGGAAGCCAAATTTGTGTCTTTTAAAAGATTGACGAGCCATCTCTTCATCCCCTCCTCCTTTTGTTTTGAGACAGGGTCTCTCTATGCAGTCCTGGCTGCCTAGAACTTATTCAGTAGACCAATTTGGCCTCAACACACAGAGATCCACCTGCCTCTGCCTCACCAATGCTGGGATTAAAGGTTTGTGGCACCATGCCGAACTAAGTGGATGTTTTAAAATAATGCTCAGGTAAAAATGAAAGGCAATTTAAGGCTCAGAAGGTGGAGGGGGGGGCAGGAGGGGCAAGAAAAAGACATCTGGGAGTCACTTCTTGCCTGTCATAGGAAGAGAGAAGGGAAAGGCAGAAATTATCTAGGATGATGAAACCATCACCAATTGCCCACACTCACTCTGTGGGGTAGGTCATTCTGGCTGTTGTGGGCCTAGAGGCGTTCACCATTAAACACTAGATTTCAACCCCAATTTAAAGCCCCTTGCTTAGGTTTTTTCATTTTCAGAGAACAATTTGAGGGAGTCAATTCTCTCCATTTTGTAGATCCCAGGGATTAAACTCGGATCGTCAGATTTCGTGGCGAGCAACTTCACCCACTGAGCTATCTGGCTGGCCCATGGATACCTACATTTTTATCATCAGAAAAGGAGCATTTGTATTCATAGGTAAGGTTAAGAAGCTGGGTGCGGGGTGTGACTCAAACAGGAAAGCTATGGACCCACCTCTCCACTCTAACCATGTGCTGTGCCCCCCATTTTATTTTTTATTTATTTTTATTTATTTATTTATTTTTTTTTTTGAGACAGTCTCCTGTATTCCTGGCTGGCCTCGAATTTGTTATATAGCGGAGGATGATCTTGAACTCTGAAGTGCCCTGCCTCGAACTCCCAAATGCTAGGCAAGCACTCTACCAATGGAGCTGCATGCCCATCACATTTCTTGTCAGAGAAATGTACAAGGAACAACAGCACGGTGGAACATAAAACAAAATAAAAAGAGTGTTAAGTCCAACTGGGTACCTTGGAGACAAGATATGGTTTGTAAAGAAAGAAGGGAAAAACCACTTCAGGGAGAGGTGAGTGGTACCACAGCTATGGAGGGGACAGGAAGTGTTCTACAGCAACCAGGTGTGCCAAGATCAGATGCGGTCTCCAGAGAACTCCAGCAGATAAATACAAGTTTCCACTGAGTGGGAGGACAGAGTTGTTTCTCAAGAAGATATTGGGGGCGGGGGTACACATTCGTGGGAATTGGGGGAGACAGAGGCAAAATTTGCCTTACTATCAGGGAGACCAGAAAGGCGGGGAAAGGAAGACGGGGCAAGCTGGATCTTGTAGTCACTGAAAAAGATTACTGAGCCCCTTGAGACATTTGTGCACATTTTTGGAGTGGTGTGGTTGGTGAAGAAGATGCGCGAGCTGTGAGAATCAAGGTCCTCTCTGCATAATGACATAACTCCAAACTCGTGGGACAGGCAGGGTGGGGATCACTAGCAATATGCTACGTAGATAGATGGTCGAGCTCTGCCTCCCAAACTGCATCTTTCTCCGGTTCATCATTGCGCAAGGAGCCAAAGGCTGCCTGGCCGGACGCACCGGTCCAGCCCAGGGTTCCCGCCCTAGCTCCGACTTAGAGCATCAGGTGGGACGGATGCTGAGGGGGCCTCTCCAGGACCCGCAGCAAATAAACCCTCCTGCTGGTGGTTCCAGTGTATTTGCAGGTTCCAGTAGGGACAGTCAGCTTGAAGGCAGAACCCCCACGGCGCACATAGCACCCCTCTGCGCTGTGCACTAATGCAGCTTCCCAGGGACACGCAGCAGGCCTCAGGAAGCGACCCCGGGGGCCCCCCAGACGTGGCAGTTCGAGACCCCCTACTCTGCAGACTACAAGTCCCAGCAGCACCCGCAGCTAGTACCTCCTGCTAAGCCGCGGAGACCCCCGGTCGGTCCCAGCCGCGGGGAGCGCGCTGCGCTGGGGCCGAGCGGGGTAGGGAGGCCGGTCCCGCGGGCGGGGGCGGGGCCGGCTCCGCGGCTTCTCCCGCCGCCGCCGCCAAGGGGAGTTTCCAGGAAGTGGCCATATTGAATCCATTCAGCCGCAGCCGCCCGGGCGGAGCGCGTCCCGCAACCCGCTCGTCCTCACCGCGGCTCCGGCGCTCCCCGCAGCCCGCCCGCCCGGTGCGCAGCTCACCATGGCGGCCACCGACCTGGAACGCATCTCGGTGAGGCCAGTGGCGCGCTGGGGCGAGGGAGGGGGCGCGAGGCGGGCTGTCAGTACCGCGCGGCGGGGCCTCGAACCCGGGGACTCCGGAGCTAACCCCGGGAGGGGGTCTCGGAGTGTCAGGCTTCGCGCGACGTAAACTCCTTTTGGGGGGGTGGTGGTGGAAGCCAAGACCTGGGCGGCTCTGGGCAGGTGTGAAAACAGACTCGTGTCCAGAGGGGAGGATCCCAGACTCCCCCAACTCTCCTAGGGTGTTCCTGCACCTCTGGGGACTTGCCTTAGCCACGCAGTTGCTCTTAGCTGGGTGCAAAGAGTGAGGATGGAGCCCCAGGGATCCAGGGATTTTTCATCCCCAACACACACACACACACACACACACACACACACACACACACACACACACTCGCGAAAGAGCTCAGGGGAGTTGCAGACTTTGGTCCGGAAAAACCGGGGCTTGCTGTTCATCTCCTCCACGACCCCACTACCCTCACCGTAGATCCTGGATGCGACTCCAGACAGGTCCAGGGCCTCAGTGGTAGGCTCTGTCTGCGGCAGCCATTCCCAGGAGCTGAACTGATTCCAGATCTAAACCCCATTGAGTGTTTGTTTGGGCCCCAGTCAGGGTCTGCCTTCCTCTGGGTTGACGTCACTTGGTGGTCCTAACACGGGTGTCTGTGGACTTGAGCCAGGCCCTAGCACACGGAGGGAGGCCTTTTGGGGGGGGTTGTCTGCACTCTCTCGGTGTCTAAGGCTGGATTTGGGTGTGTCTGGGAGACTAGGCTGTGACAGTGAAGGAAGCTGTGTCCTCTTGCCAGCATGTGAGGCCCTGGTCGGCTGGAAGGGGAGGAGGGGAAGGGAGGGAGGAGGTGGAGGAGGGCTTAGGGCTTAGGGCTGTTGGAAGGACGGAGAATTCTGAATGTGTGACCGATAACGAATTGGTTCTGGGGCTAAATAAAGGAGCCAGAACTTATGTAATTTATGCTATAAATACTGCCATCTGAATTTATATATGCAAATTTCCTCTTTAATCTGAAAATACATTTGTTGGTCTTTGGGGGATATGTATAACAAAGCTAGAGCTCTTGGTTTCATAATGTGTAGATTGGTGTGTTCTGTGCTCCTTGGGAAGGGGGGGCTGTCTGTCTGGTAAGTAAGTTTGACTGCATGGAGAGCAGATGCGGAGGCCTGGCCAAACCAAGCTCCACTTCACTCCTGTGGCTGTAAAATGGAATTTATGTACTGCAGGAAAACAGCCGAGTCCTTATAAACCTGCCCAGTCGATGGAGACCAAGTGATGTGTGTGTGTGTGTGTGTGTGTGTGTGTGTGTGTGTGTGTGTGCGCACGCGCTCCATTTTCTGTGCTTAGCTGACCAGAAGGTTATGTCTGGGTTTGTTCTGAGGTCAGAGGTTTGTCTTAACAGTTGATCTTGCCCAGACGAGAGAGTATGTGTCGAGCAACTGGCATTAGTGGCCTGAGAGGATTCCTGGAGATGCCACTTGTTGGTCATGGGACATCTGGCAAGCTCTTTAACCCTCAGTGTTCTCATCTCTACAGTGAGAGAAAACAGTCTCTGCCCTCGTAGAGTTGTGCGGAATGCAGGCGAAGTACTTGAGTGGTGTCAGAGCCGTGATAAGGACTTGGGAAATACCCAGCCATGTGTGAGATGGCAGGAGGGGACGTGTTCGCCTGCTTGCTCCGCCTGCCACCACTGTGGCCAGAGATAGCCTCAGACGGCCTGCTGAGCGGCCACACTGTCCAGCTGTGCCTTGGGAGGTCCTCGCCTCTGTTTGCTCTTGGATCATTTTTGTTGGAAGCCTTCATATTACCCCCATAGTAGGTCAAAGCACGAGGGGGGGGGGTGGCGGGGACAGTGCAGCTGGAAACCTGGGGCCTTGCTTAGTGTATGATGGCTACACTAGGACGGATGCCTTCCTCACCTTCTGGGCCATCAGCCTCCTGGGAGGCTGGGATGGGATTGGATTTGGGTGGAGATGCTGGGTGGAGTTTGGCCGGGATTTAGAAGTCTGGTCTCTTTCCTCCCTTCCTTGTCATCCTGGGAAGGTAATTTCCTCCCTTATCTTGTGCATAACCATACTGACTCCTTACAGAGCTTTTTGAAGGTTAACTGTAGCCTTTGGCCTATTGGAGACATGCTGGATATTTCACCAGCTGCAAGGGTTGGTGGCACTGTGGCAGGTATCCACTGCCTCTCAGGTTAGTGCAGAGGTGGTCAGACCCAGCTCCTGAGGACCTGAAAACTGTCTTAGTCTGGAGCCTACAAGATCACACAGAAGGCCTGTAGCTCAGGAGTGGAAAACTTAACTTGTGTCAGAATTCTCAGTTCAGTACCCTGTGCTGCCTGGCAGAAGGAAAAAAAAAAATGAACACACAACGACTTACTTTGAGATGGAGGTGTGTTAGTATTTTTTTTGTTTTTGAGTCAAAGTATCTCTACCTAGTCCTGACTGTCCTGGAACCCGCTCTGTAGAACAGGCTGGCCTCGAACTCACAGAGATCTATCTGCCTGCTTCTGTTTCCCAAGCACTGGGACTGAAGGCATGCGCTACCATGCCTGGCAGTGTATTGGTATCTTGACCTACTCTTCCCAGCACGGTGCACACACCATAGGGCTACCTTCATTCTATTTTATTTATTTGTTACGTGTATCTAAGAATGTATGTACACAGGTATGTATGTGTGATCGTGTGCCTGTGGAGGTTGGAGGGCAACTTTCCAGTCTTTCTTTCATCCTATGAGTCCTAGGATGTAATTTAAGCTGTCAGGTTTGGCAGCAGATGCCCTCCCTCACCTGCAGTCATCCTGCTGGCCCCACATCTCTGACCCCTGACTGGGTCCTGCTCGGCCTTAAGTTCCTGGCTGTTGTATATGTAGGTGGGGACAGCCCTCAGCAGGCTCTGTCATCTCTTGGCCCTCCTTGGGCCGTCGGACTCCTGCCACACTCTTGAGGTCCCTCTCTTGTTTCTTGGTCTCCGACTCCGAGGTTCACTCTCCTGACCAGCTCCTGTGACTTTCCTGTCGGCGTCTAATGGAGCAAGGTCCAGACTCCTAGCTGAGGGACCCGGTAGGTCCCCAGCGAAGTGAAGATGTGCGGGGGAGAGGGGGAAAAACGTGAGGCTGCCTCATACTTGGCATTCTTCCCAGCCAGTCACTTACCCCCCCATCTCTGCTTTATCCTAGGCACCATCTGTTACATCCGTTGTCACCCCTGTAATCTTGACACTTCCCCAACAAGCATGCTATCCAAGGAGTGCCTAGTTAGTCCTGAAGCTAGGGGTGTGGGAGCAGCCTTCTCACCCAAGCAAGTGTGACTCAAGACCCCTGTCCCCTGGGATCTCCCTATCCTGTGAAAATGTCCAATAACCTTGCCGAGCCTTTCTGGACAGCCAATAGCTGAGCAGAAAAGGGTCTGGGTGGCTCCCTGGGGCTAGCATTGAGGGGTCACATATGAATGCCACAGGCAAAGCCACAACTCTACACCTTTCTCCAGGAGGTAGGGGTGCCCTTTGCTTCCTTCCTCTCTTCCCTCCCTACCACACTAGGGGACCAACCTTCCTGGGACCTTATGGAATGGAACAGAGCTATGAGTCTGGTGAGAAAGTATTGATGGACCAAGGGAGCATCCGAGTACAGGCTGCTTGAGGCAGGAAGGGAGAGGATGGCACTGACCACAGTGCCAAGGAAGGTAAGAGGAGGCGGAGAACTCAGGGCTTGTCCAAAAGCTTTGGATGGCAGGGAGGGCAATGGATGCTTCATGCTCATTGTCGTTTTTGTTTTTTCTTTTTCTTTCTTGTTTATTTATTTATTTGGTTTTTTTTTTTTTTTGAGTCAGGGTTTCTCTGTGTAGCCTTGTCTGTCCTAGACTCACTTTGTAGACCAGGCTGGCCTCGAACTCACAGCGATCTGCCAGCCTCTGCCTCCTGAGTGCTGGGATTAAAGGCGTGTGCCACCATGGCCAGCCCGTTCATTGTCTTTTTCATGTCAGCAAGCTGAGGTTGGGTGAGGAAGCAGATTCTGGCTGCTGGCCAATCAAAGATGGGCCCATTGTCCATGAGGACCCCTTGAGGTGATCGACTTTTGAGCCCTAGGATGAAGTAGGTAGTGGTCGGTCTGTGTTTGGGACGGTAACTACGCAGGATGTCTGTATGGCTGAGGCCCAGCTTCCTTGGGGCCATGCCCCAGCTGCAGGATGACAGAGCAAAGAAGCGAGGGCCAGCTGGCCTCCAGGTGTCTCCCAGGGCCTCTTCAGCTTCCTTTTTCAGTACTGCCTTGAGGGTCTTGGGAGCCCCCGCCACATCCTACAATGCACTGGCTTTCTGGACCACCAGATGTGGAGCTGGATAGGCAGGAAGGAGACACATGTGCTCCCCTCAAGCATGCAAAGGGGTGTCTCCAAGAGTCAGAATGCCCGACTGGGGGAGCTGGGCTGGTCTCTATTAGCTTCTGTGGGAGTTGTGTGCATCCTTGGGGCGCATGTAAAAAAGCCTAGTCGGGAAGAAGCAGCAGAGGACATGGCGGGAGCTTCTTAGCAGTAGCTACAGTTGCTCTGTTTGCTTTGGGGGCAAATTGGGTATTCTTAGGACTAGTGGCTTCCAGGTACACAGTAGGCTTTTAAATATTTATTTATTTGTTTGTTTGTTTGTTTATTATGTATACAATGCTCTGCCTGCATGGCAGAAGAGGGCATTAGATCACATTATAGATGGTTGTGAGCCACCATGTGGTTGCTGGGAATTGAACTCGGGACCTCTGAAAGAACAATCAGTGCTCATAACCTCTGAGCCATCTCTCCAGCCCCCATAGTAGGCTTTTTGACAGAACCAAGTTAGAGGGACAGAACCAGAGGAAGTAAGAGCCCATCTCTGATCGTGCTCTCTGGGCTGTGGGCCACTGGGGGAACCTGGGCTTTAGGGGGAGTTGTGGGATGGACCCAGAATTCTCCTCAGGGACAAAGAAGACCCCTTGTGTCTGCTTCTGGGGTGAATGGGCGGCAGAGATACATAGCTGTGCCTCCATAGCCACTTCTGGTCATGTTGGTGCTAAGGTACCTCTCTGGTACTCACCAGCACCATCATCCTGTGGTGGTAGACAAGGCAGGGGCATTTTAGAGACCATGTTCCCCATTCCAAGGCTGGTGTTTCATTCATGAAGAAATGCTGCCTCCTTCTCTGAATGAGGTTGGACCACTTGTGGCTTTCCCCATTGGCAGACAGTGGTGGCTGCCCCTAGAGTCTGTCCCTAGCCAAGTGGAGGTCTGGAGCTGCCGTGCAGAGCGCTCCATATGTGCAGTGGCAGGATGGAACATTTCCCCTTCCTCCAGCAACACACATCAAAGCCTAAGGAAGAGTCTGTGTCCCAGGCCTTGTGGGTAGCAGGGACAGGCATGGTCCAGGGACGGTGTTTTTTCCTTTCTTGGAAACCCGCTTTTGGTAGAAGTGTGAACCAAAGCATCCCTGGTTGGTGAGCTGCAGCCTGGCAGTAGGAAGAGGGAGAAATCGTCCTGGGCAGAGAAGCAAAGGGCCAAGTGCTGGGGCCCAGGGAGAACCTGGTCTTCCTACAGAGTGTAGGGAACAACTGGCCCAGTGAGAGTGACCCCCCGCAGTTGACCATGTGGGCCACCATGGTAGCTCCATGAAGGGTGCCGTGGGTTTGCATCTTCCTTCCAGGTGTTCCGTTGCTGCTGCAGAAGACAGACTCTCTCTGGCCCAGATGTCCTCTGGATTGAGGGCAGGTGTGTCTCGCTTCTGTTCTCCTTAGGTAGAGGATAACAGCTTCTCTGTCTTTGCCCTCCCACATACAACCTTTCAGTAATTTCCCGTGACCTCTGACCTGGGTTTAGAAGCTTGCTTGGAATCCTGGGACCAGAGCCTAAGCCTTTCCTGGGAAAATTCCTAGGATTCCTCTTGGGTTCAAGGACAGTTGTACTTAAGACCCCAGTTCTGGCCTGAGGCCTCTGCTCCGGCTATTTTTAAGGCCTAGGCTGCTTAGGAGGGGCTGAAGTTGCTTTGTGCCAGGAGCATGGGTGGAGGAGGCTCCCAGTGGGACAGTGGTTCCGGGGCTCCATTGCTCAGGGCCTTCTTCCCCGGGGCTTGTGTTCTCAGGAGGGTGTACCCCAGGATGCCTTGAGATGAACAGGGGGGTAAAGCCGGCTGAATTTTAAGCCCTAAGGTAATCTAGGAGGCCAGCAGATACTAGGCACAGGAACAAGGCAACAGATGTGTTCAGAAACCAAGGTTCTAGAGAAGTGTGCGGAAGGCCTGGCATCAAGGGAGCTGCTCTGCGCCCAGGATTCAGGAACCCCACTTCTTAGATGGTGTGTCTGCTCTGATTGGTTTGGGGTTCTTTATTCATCCTCAGCTTGGCCAGTCTTGTTGGTGTGGGTACCTCAGGAGATTTTCAGTCTCTGTGGATAGTCTGTTTTGGTGTGGGAGCAAGCTGTGAGACCTGATTTCTCCCTAGATGCCACCTCGATGCTTGGTAAAAACGGGCAGTTCCTCGTGTCTGTCAATCAGGGCTGATCCCGAGGGTTCAGACAGAGCGGTTCCGGACCGAGAGAGGGATGTCCCAGTTACCCACTGGGCTGTATAATAAACAAAGTCCTCTGTTTTGTTCTGGATGGCCAGGCATGCAGGATGGCATTTCTTATTTGGTTGTTTTCTCTGATGTGCCAAAGAAAGGATGACGTAGAAACCCGGGGCTTGGCTCAGGATCCAGGAGCTTGTTAGTGATTAAAGAGGGCATCTTGGCCCCGTGGAGTTTCTTATTGTGTGCAGATCTCCAAGCTGCCAACTCTCTCTCTCTGCCCAGGGGGTCTTTGAAGATGTTTAAAGCTCCTAGTGGGTACCCTAGGTTGCTGGATAATGAAAAGGGCTGGAGTCAGCAGGATCTACCCCTGCCTAGGGCTTGCCAACCTAAAGGCTCATCCTCATGGAAGAGTTTCCCGACCTCCAGGATGGAGTGGACACATCATCTCCCCGATCTCTTTACCAGACTAGCCTGCACAGTAATGCCTTTGGCCTAGATCGTTCTTCAAAATGCCAAAACACCGTATTGTGCCCAGTAGGCTCATCTTTTTTCTTTTTCTTTTTCTTTTTGCTTTTTCAAGACAGGGTTTCTCTGTGTAGTCTTGGCTGTCCTGGACTCACTTTGTAGACCAGGCTGGCCTCAAATTCACAGCAATCCGCCTGCCTCTGCCTCCTGAGTGCTGGGATTAAAGGCATGCGCCACCACTGCCCGGCTTCTTTTTCCTTTTCACATCTTTCTTTTTTGAGACAAGATCTCACGTAGCCCAGGCTGTCCTCAAGTGCCTAAGGATAGCCTTGAATTCCTGATTCTCCTGCCTTTGCATCTCAGTGCTGAGATTACAGGTGTGTGTCACCGTCTCTACTTATTGTTAGTGTTGGACATCTTTTCCTTCCTTTTCACTTTGTTCTGTTTGGGGGGAGGTACTAAGGGTAGAAATTGAGGCCGTATAGATGGTTAGGAGGCTGCTTTACCACTGAGCTACATCCCCAGGCCTCGGTAGTCCAGGCTAGCCTGGAAACCACAATCCTCCTGCCGTAGCTTCTTCAGCATCTGCTACTGGTGTGCCAACCATTGGTGACTTGTTTGTAGTGTTTTTGTCTTTCAAGACAGTCTCTTTCTGTGTAGCCTTGGCTGTCCTGGACCCGCTTTGTAGACCAGGCTGGCCTAGAACTCACAGCGATCCACCTGCCTCTGCCTCCCGAGTGCTGGGATTAAAGGCTTGTGCCACCACGCCTGGCCTTGGTTTTGTTTTTTGAGACAAGGTTTCTCTGTGTAGCCTTAGCTGTCCTGGAACTCACTTTGTAGACCAGGCTGACCTCAAACTCAAAAAGGCCTCTGCCTCCCCAAGTGCTGGAATTAAAGGTGTGTGCCACCAAACACCCGGCTTGTTTGTGTTTTGAGACAGGGTCTCTCTGTGTAGTTCAGGCTGACTTTGAACTCCTGGATCATCCTCCCTCGGCCTCCTTAACATTGGGATTGCCTGTGTTGCCGTGGCCTGCCTGGTTCTCTTAGGGGGAAATCAGATTTGGCCACAGTAGACCTGCATTCCCACAGCTGACTGTAACCCAGACCTGTGGCTACCCTGGGTCATGTCTGAGGATGGAGCAAGGGCTCTGCCATTTCCACCTCTCTCTGGAAGGCTTCTACACTTGACCATATCAGCCGCTGCCTTTCAACCAGAGTCAGGTGGCCAGAGTGTAAGTCTTCCCATCATGCTGTCTCCACTCAGATCCTAAACAGCATGGCCTCCTGTAAATGACTGTCTCACAGTGTCCCAGTGGTCTCCTCTGTACGGCGGAGACCGTGCTGCAGCCAGCCTCATGGAGCTGCTGCGTGGAGTAAGATGGAAGCTGTATATTTTAGAGCTCATAAGTATTAGCTGTAACTGTGGTGGTCACCAGCCTTGCTATATTGATCCTCTTTGGCCATTTATGGTGCCTCCCTGCCCTCTATGGCGCTTGAGTTTAGAACAAGCCTGGAGTCAAGGATGTAGTGCCCTCACCTTCTCACTGGTGGCTGTCCCCGTGCCTGCCGCATAGCAGATGATGTGTCTGGTGATGACTGACTGTGATGGATCGGGAGCCTTCCGAGTGCAACAGAAGTAGTGCTTTGGCTAAGGGATTGTTTCTGTTCTCCAGCCCTGCTGGGCTGGCTCCTGCTTAGTGCCACACGTGGGGAAACACTGACTGTGTAGGTCTTAGGTTCACTTTGTACACAGCTGTTCTCAACGAGTGGCAGGTGACCTCCGTTCTACTCTGAGGCTGTAAGCTCAGATGCCTGGCCTTCCTTGCCCCTTCTTGTAGTTTCCTGGGTCTCCCTACTCTCTCCTGTCCTTTCACATGCATTGTTGTGGAGACTGGCAGTCAAGGCAGCCTCAACCACCATGCTAAGCTAAGGTTCTCCTCAGCTAGGGACATAGGCTAGACCCATACAGAAGGAGCTCCCTAGCTGCTCTGGCATTTTCTTGGCCTGGCTGCCCTGTGGGAGGGAGCTTTAGTCTTAGGCTAGCCCCTTAGATGATCATAATGTGCTTTGGCATCATGGTGATTGGCTATCACGAAGTGTCAGGGCTGCTACCCATCAGGAGACCTGATATTCTGAGTCCTGGTCATTGCCATCCTGTAGGGGACGCCTCGGGTGATACTAGTTCTTCCTGGGCTACGAATGCTCAGGCTTGCAAGCGTCTGAGGGGAGGGTGACACTTTGCAGTAAGTAGGACATTTTGGGTCACGAGTTATTGATGCCAAATGTGTGATCAGGAAGGGCTGGCATTAGTGAGAGTCATCCCTCAGTAAAGCCAGAAGGTCACATCAGTGTCCTGAGAACAGGGAAGGACGCTATCTCTGCCAATGCAGTAGCCATTTCTCTCGGTATGTAGGCGCACCAGAGATGACAGCCAGTCTGGTCCTTGATGGTCCTGGGTAGACAGTGCAGCCTGGGCAATAACTTGGGGATGATGATCTCCTCGCCCTCCACACAGTGCCACAGAGAGAGAGAGAGAGAGACAGAGAGCGCCATGTTGTGTGAGGGAAGGGCCGGCAGGGCTGCTAAGCCTAGGTAGGTGGGCTTGTGCGATCCTCAGTGCTGCTTTTAGCCTCTGGAGGCCAGAATTCTAAGAAAGCTAGGGAAAGTGAGGCATAGGCTGGCTGGCCTGCTCTTCTTCCTTCCTTCCTTCCTTCCTTCCTTCCTTCCTTCCTTCCTTCCAGCTTTCCTTCCTTCCTTTCTTCTTCTTTTTCAGGTTCTCTGCTATGGTGTGTGTGTGTGTGTGTGTGTGTGTGTGTGGTTTCCAGACACAGCTGACTTGGTCAGTTTCAGCGGCAGACTACAGGATGTTGGATTGCATCCTGATTGTGTCACCCTTGGAAGGAGAATATGAATAAATACGCAGCCTTCTCCGCAAGCACAGCACGCCTTCAATTCTGGAGATTTTTCAGTCTTACCTAAAAATAAGCTCCGGGCTGTTCTGTCGTGCGTTTGATCCTCAGGCTGCCCTAAGCAGGAAGGAAGACTGAGTAATGAAGTCGTGTGTAAGGTGGGCAGGCGACACCTCCACCGTGGCAGCAGTTCTAGATGGGGTTCGTGAACTTAAAAACGAGCGGTGGTGTCATAGCAGGCAGGGGTGGGGAGCTTAGGGCACATGGCTTCCCCAGCTTGTGGCGATCTTCCTGAAGTGGGGGGAGGAGGTGGAGAACCAGGATGCGTAAAATGTTAAGGTTCTGTGCCGGGAAACAGGACCACTGTCTGTTCTGGCCTGCTGTGCTGTGTAGGGGCCAGCTAGGGACAGGTGCCAGCAAGAAGAGAGCCCTGGGAGCCCGGGGCTTCAAAAGGCTGACTTTGGGGCTAAGGGATGGGGGCCCAGTGTGTAAGGGCACTTGCTGTCAAGGCTGCCGCCCTAAATCCATCCCTGGAATCCATGCGGTGGAGGGAGAGAACTGATAAACTGTCCTTTTACCCCCTACAGGAGCTCTGTAGCCTGTGTGAGCCCCACCCCTACCCCACTAACTAACAAACAGATAAAATAAACGTGAAAGAAGGAGGAATGTAGGCACCGCTCAGTTGGCAGCGTGCTCACCTACCCCAGGTGTGATCGCCAGCGTGGCACAAAACTAGGTATGGCAGCAGGTGCCTGTGATTCCAGCACTCGGGAGATGGAGGCAGGAGAATTAGAAGTTCAAAGTCATTCTTGGCACAGCAAGTTCAAAACCAGCTTGGACCTGTCTCGAACCAAGGCAACCCTCCCAATACACACACACACACACACACACACACACACACACACACACACACACACACACACACTTAGAAGTAACCAGTGGGGCTGGAATTGAGCCTGGTGGGAAGGCCTGAATGCTAGGCAAAGGGCCTTTTGCTTCCTGGTGTCCCTTTGTCAGGTTACCTAGGCGGCCCTAAGAGGACACACCCTGAGTGGGTAGATTGGGACATGGTGCCCTGGGGATGGCCATGGTGAGGAAGGGTCATTGTGAAAAATAGGTTCCACTAAGAGTCTTTGGTTGAAGGATCACATAAGACCTAGGATGCTTATAGGCATATTTAGGCATGATTAGCACGTTGGGTTTTTGTGCCAGAAGCCAGACTGGCTAGAGAGCTCCAGGCCAAAGGCAGCACAGTGTGGCCGCAAAGGTCTGATGTCCAGGTACTGAGAAAGCTCTTGGGTAGCAGAAGCCACAAGGCCTCCTATCTAACCCCACCCCCACCCCCACCCCCCACCCGGCGCCGATTCCTTTGCCCACTGTGTTGTGTCCACGCTCACAAAAGGTTTGCCATGACACTGCTGAGAGCTCCACTCTGGAGCTGTGTGCAGGGGAGACTGTGTTTTCCTGTTCTTGGTGGGAGAGAAAGAGGCATGCTTCTGCCCAACATGGAGCTAGGAGCTGCCCAACATGGGAACCTGCTCTCAGGGTGACATCTACTACCACTCCCAGGGAAGCCAGAGAGAGTGTCCACACAAAGTCGAGTGCAGCCTTGACCCTCTTTTCGGGCCTTTTCGTTTCTCTTAATAGTGTTGCAATCCAAATGCAGTGGTCCCCGCGCTCTCAGGCCCTACTGCCTCCATCTCTGCTGAGGTCAGAGCTCCACATTCTCTCCCAGCATCCTCTTTCTAAACAGTCGTGGCTCGGTCTCTGGAGACCACCACTGAGCAGGGAGCAGAAGCCTGCTGAACCCTAGTCCTGCATCACTCTCAAGAGTCTTGGCTCGACTAAGCAGGTCCCAGCAGGGACTCTGCTTTGGATATTTGAGCAGTGGAAAGCAGTTGTGGAGGGTCACCAGCCCTGCCTGACAGGGAGGGACCTGTGATGGACCCCAGTGGGGGGGGGGGGGGAACGACTGGGAAAGAAAGGCCCTTCCTCAGAACTGGAATATACATGCTCTCCAGTCTGGGCCTCTCAGTCCTTTTAAGAACCAGGGAAGGGCTGGGGATTGGCTAACATGCATAAAGCCCTGGGGTTGACCAGGCATGGGGCACACATGCAGGCGGTGGAAGCAGGGACGAGAAGCTGAAAGCGATTCTTGGCTATGTAGCAAATTTAAGGCTGTCTTGGACGACATGAGTTCCTGTTTAATGAAAAGATCAGGGAGCTGGGTGTGGTGGCACACACTCATCTTCTCGACCACTTTGGAGACCACAGATGGGATAGCAAGTTCAAGGACAGTTCATCTCAAAAGTGTTGGGGAGGAGACCCAGGGGCCCCTCTGAGGGAGCATGGCATGGAGCTGGGATCCTGGTGCCTTCAAGATGTGTCCTGGGCTGTGCTGAGAACCCAGGCACCAGGGTCAGGGCTGGTCTGATGCAGACACACCTTTTCCCAGGGGGCTCACTGTCTGGCTGTGTTTTTCTTGGCAGAACGCAGAGCCTGAGCCGAGGAGCCTGTCCCTGGGCGGCCATGTGGGTTTCGACAGCCTCCCTGACCAGCTGGTCAGCAAGTCGGTCACTCAAGGCTTCAGCTTCAACATTCTCTGTGTGGGTAAGTAGCCTGGCCATCGGCAGAGGACGCATGAGACTTCTCAGAGACAGTGCTCTGCTGTGCTGGCCTCCTGTCAAGCTGGGGCTGATGGGTTCCCAGGCAGAGGGGGGGATCTTCAGTTCAGGCATTGGTCCTGCCTCTGCCAGGGTCAAGAAGAACAGGGCTAGAGCCAGGATCTGACTCAGAGTTGCCACAAAGAGGAAACAGAAGTGGGCCCGTGACCATGCTGTCTAAGCACTAAAAATGGGTCTTTATCATAAAGATTCACAGTCATTCACCCTGAGATTCACAGTTCATTCAATTTTTTTAAAATTTTATTTATTATGTATACAGTATGCATCCGATCACATTATAGATGGTTGTGAGCCACCATGAGGTTTCTGGGAATTGAACTCAGGACCTCTGCAAGAGCAGTCAGTGCTTTTAACCTCTGAGCCATCTCTCCAGCCCACAGTTCATTCATTTATTTAAAAACATTTTTTCAGAGCTGGAGAGATGGCTCAGTGGTTAAGAGTAAGGCCTGCTCTTCTAGAGGACCCAGGTTCAATTCCCAGCACCCACATGGCAGCTCATACCTCTCTGTAACTCCAGTTCCAGGGGATCCATTGCACACAGCACGTATGTAGTGCACATATCAGTGTGTGCAGGAAAAATACCCATACCCATAAAATAAAATAAAGTAAAAATTATTAAAAAAATAAAAGAAATTTGAAATACTTTTCACATGGTTGGAATTCAGTGGTTAAGAACTGTTTTTCCAGAGGGCTAGACCTCCCAGTTCTGATGTCAGGTGGCTCACAACTTCCTATAGATCAAGTTTCAAGGAACCTAACACCCTCTTTTTGGCTTTCATAGACACACATACACATAGGTACACACACACATAAATAAAAATAAATCCTCTCACCAGGCATGGTGGCACATGCATTTAATCCCAGCACTCAGGAGGCAGAGGCAGGTGGATCTCTGTGAGTTTGAGGCCAACCTGGTATACAAAGCAAGTCCAGGACAGCCAGGACTACACAGAGAAACCCTGTCTCAAAAACCCAAAACAAACAAACAAACAAACAAGAAACCCAAAATTCTCTCCTTCTTACTGTGTGACAAGGATACAGTGGTGGCCCAGACCATGCTCTGCCTCCAGATGTCAGGCTAAATCTCTAGTTCACTTTGGAACAGAACCTGCTGGGGCGGGAGCGGGGCTCCATGTGTCTGAGGCATAAAGACTGCAAGGCCCTCTGTAGGTGTTCCTTGGGAAGGAGACTGCATGGAGCTGAGGCTGCCCAGGCTCCAGGGACCGGCTACCAATGGTTTCAGGTCCCATTCTGTGGACCCATGACTGCCTTGGCCTAAGAAGGATGATGCCAGAACAGGCTGTGTGTTTCGTCACTTGGTCCCTTTGAAGCCATCATCCAGTGGCATCTCCATAGCCTGGTGCTGCCTTTCCCCCACTCCCTGGAAATGTCACATGCCTTGCTCAGCCATGTCTTACATCAAAGGCCTCCTTTATGACTCTTTCTTCTGATTTTTTCTTCTTTTTTTCTTTTTTGGTTTTTCAAGACAGGGTTTCTCTGTGTGGCCTTGACTGTCCTAGACTTGATTTATAGACCAGGCTGGCCTCAAACTCACAGCAATCTGCCTGCCTCTGCCTCCCTGAGTGCTGGGATTAAAGGCGTGCACCACTGCCCAGCTTCTTTTTTACTTTCTCTTTCTTCCCCTCCTTTTAAAATTCATTTTATTTGAGGGAACACATGATGGTGGAAGTTGAGGAATCAGTTCTCTCCTGCTGTGTGGGCCCCAGGCGATCAAACTTAGGTTGCCAGGCTTGGCAGCCAGTGTCTTTACCCTCTGAGCCATCTCACAGACCACAGACCTGTTTGATTTTGGGTTTTTTTTTGGGGGGGGGTGCTGGGATAGAACCCCAGAGCCTTATATATGCCAGGCAAGTACTCTTCAACTGAGCGACAAACCAAACCCCCACATTTCTCAGGCCACCAAGGACAGGACAGTGAGGAACGGAGTGGGAGGCTTCCCTTCTCTTTGAGCCTCACCTCCCCTAGCTGCCAGCTACAGCCAGCCCTGGTTCTAGCCTTTAGTGTTCACTTCTCTCCCTGCTGGTCCCACTCACCAGGGGAGACTGGGATTGGCAAGTCCACGCTAATGAACACACTCTTCAATACAACCTTTGAGACGGAAGAAGCTAGTCACCACGAAGAGTGTGTTCGCCTGCGGCCTCAGACCTACGACCTCCAAGAGAGTAACGTTCATCTCAAACTGACCATCGTGGATGCTGTGGGCTTTGGGGACCAGATCAACAAGGACGACAGGCAAGAGGCGGGAAGGGCGGGGCCCCCACCTAGCCTTGTTCACCCTGCTCTGGTTGACCTCTGTCTTAAAATTTCCCAAGGACTTCCTGCTTCAAACCACCCCATACATATAGCCCTAAGGTGACCTAGGAAGGCTGCTGAGGAAGGGCTGAGGTCTTGGGCCATTAGCAGACCAGTTCTCCTCTGGGAGGCTATAGGAGAAAGGGTCAACCAGCCTCCTATACCACATAGGGCAAAGCTGCCCCCAGGGAGGCGAGTGGGGATAGCCTGCCTTGGGCTCTGGGCTAGCCTTGCTGCAGCCAGTGTCTGCCTCCCAGGTGACGAAGCTGTCTGTAGTTACAGGCCCATAGTTGATTACATCGACGCGCAGTTTGAAAACTATCTCCAGGAGGAGTTGAAGATCCGCCGTTCCCTCTTTGACTATCATGACACGAGGATCCACGTTTGCCTCTACTTCATCACACCCACCGGGCACTCCCTGAAATCCCTGGATCTGGTGACCATGAAGAAACTGGACAGCAAGGTACACGCCCCTTCTTGTCACCTGACCTCTGCCGCCTTTCTCTGGAAGGAGGTGTGGAGACTGCATTTGGCCATCCTGTGGACAGCCTGGTCCTCTCTGGAGTCTTGGCTTTAAGTGGTCATCATTGGACTTTTCAGAGCCCCGTTCCCCGCAGACCCCAAGACAAGGTTTCTCTGTGTAGCCTTGGCTGTCCTGGACTCACTTTGTAGACCAGGCTGGCCTCGAACTCACAGAGCCCAACCTGCTTCTGCCTCCCGAGTGCTGGGATTACAGGCGCGCGCCACTGCGCCTGGCTTTGGAGCCTTGCTTTTTGTTCATTGTAAACTGACTGCCTCCTCCTGCTGCCCCTCTGGCCAGAGTGTTCCCCTTCCGGCTCAGCACTTAGTCTCTAGCGACCTCCCTTCACTGCCTTCCTTTCTGACATGGCCGCCCCTTGGCTCTCTTCTGAGCTCACTAGGGGAGGAGAATGACCACTCAGAATTGGGCTGTGAATGAGGGTAGAGGGCAGTTTCTTGGGCTGCGAGGAAGTGTTGGGGTCCTGGAGGATATATGCCCCTCCTAGTTATCTCCCGGCCCGATGGTGACTGTCTTTCCATCTCAGGAGTTGGACTGTCACCATGAAAAATGGGGTGACCTTGGCCTGGGAGAGCTCAAGGCCCTTTCCATAGCTGCCACTCTTGGGTCATCTTCCCTGTTCAGTGGGTGGCTTGGTCACACTACTGTTTCTGTCAGGCCCCAGGCCACTTAAGACCTTCAGAGTATCCTGGGTCCAAGTTGAGTATGCCTAGGGTGACCAAACTGGGGGTGGAGGGGGGCTGGATACTTGCGGTGGGGAGCAGGGACTGTGAGAAGCATCACAGCGGCCACAGGTGGCTGGGTTTGGGCTGGCACTGCTCATGGGAGCAGCTGTCTTCCTGGTTTTGCTCCTTGTGGGCTTGTCCACAGTCCGTGACCGTTACTAGACCGACCAACCCATCGGCTGCCCCCGCCCCTGGCCTTCACAGGTGAACATAATTCCCATCATTGCCAAGGCTGACACCATCTCCAAGAGCGAGCTCCACAAGTTCAAGATCAAGATCATGGGTGAGCTGGTCAGCAACGGAGTCCAGATCTACCAGTTCCCCACTGACGACGAAGCTGTTGCTGAGATTAACGCGGTCATGAATGTGAGTGTAGGGCGGGGCCTCAGGCCTTGGAGACACCAACCTGGGGTGTGCCCTTGGGGACCCCACTTCCAGTACGCTATCCCTAGCATCTCCAGGATAAGTAGAATCACATGCCCGTCAGGCCTGAATTCTGTGGGCACGGGATTGAAGGACTTGGATAGAAGGTTTGCACCAAGGGGCCCCTAGATCTGAGTGTCACCAGTTCTAGACTCAGGGTGAGAATGGGATGCCTGAAGAAGCGAGTGGATGCATGGCCAGGGGTTGGGAATCTGAAAGGGACCAAGCTTACAGTCTTTGTCAGAAAGCCCTGTTGGCCCCAAGAAGACCATGCCACATACAGGAACACCCAGGCTGGAACTGTGAACAGTTTTCTGAGAGAGATGGGAAGTGACCCCGTGTCTCCAGAGCCTTGGAAAAGGCTGATAGCCGGCCCCTAGAGTTCAGGGGTAGTGAGAGAGCCTATCCCCTGGTTCCAGCACAGTGCTCACCTATATAACTGGGCCCCTTTTCAGGCACACCTGCCTTTTGCCGTGGTGGGCAGCACAGAGGAGGTGAAAGTGGGCAACAAGCTAGTTCGAGCACGGCAGTACCCCTGGGGAGTGGTGCAGGGTGAGTGTGGGACAAGTGCTTCCCTCACCTGGGGCCTTGGCTCAGTCTCTTGTCCTGCCAGCTGAGGCCTTCAGCCACTGTCCTGCTATCCCTCCCCCTCACCTGCATGACTACCTCACTCTGTGGAGCTCCCTGAGGCACCTGGCCACCCTCTTGCCGCTCCTCTGTCTGTGTCCATGCCTACCTCATGCTATGGAGCCATGGGGCGGGCACCCAACCACTGTCCTGCTGTACCCTCTGCCATCTGCATGTTTTCTTTGCTCTGTGGTACCACCAAGGAAGGCCCCTTTGTCTTACCATCCCCGTGCCCATCTGCATACCTGCCTCGGGATGCTTTGGAGCCACCAAGGTACCCAGCTACTGCCCTGTTGCTCCCCCCAACTCTCCGCATGCCTGTCTCATGCCTCCTCCCGCACCCCTGCTTCTTCCAGTGGAGAACGAGAATCACTGTGACTTCGTGAAGCTGCGGGAGATGTTGATCCGGGTGAACATGGAGGACCTGCGCGAGCAGACCCACAGTCGGCACTACGAGCTCTACCGACGCTGCAAGCTGGAGGAGATGGGCTTCCAGGACAGCGATGGTGACAGCCAGCCCTTCAGGTGATAGCCTGCGCTGCGCTGCCTCAGCCCCTCCTGCCGGGCCAGCACTTGCTCTCTCAGGCCTTGTGAGCCCCAAGGCAGAAGCTGGTGGGAGCCCCTGGGAGCCCCGCAGCCTCTTACCCCCAGCGTCTACCTGAGTTCGTTGCTCTGACAGCCTCAGTTCTACCTTTGGTCTCCTCTTTGGGTCTCCCACAGCCTCCAGGAGACATACGAGGCAAAGAGGAAGGAGTTCCTGAGCGAGCTGCAGAGGAAGGAGGAAGAGATGAGACAGATGTTCGTCAACAAAGTGAAGGAGACAGAGTTAGAGCTGAAGGAAAAGGAACGGGAGGTACGTGTCGGGCCTGGGGGCGGGGTCGCTGGGGGCGGGGTCGCTGGGGGCGGGGTCGCTGTGGAGAGGGAATGGCGCCGCCGGCTGGCTGCTGTGCAGGTGAGGGGAGGCTATCCTGCCCATACCCGGGTGCCTCCCTTATCGCTCGCCCCTATCCCCCCCCCCCCCCCTCCGCCCACAGCTCCATGAGAAGTTTGAGCACCTGAAGCGCATCCACCAGGAGGAGAAGCGCAAAGTAGAGGAGAAGCGTCGGGAGCTGGAGGAGGAGACCAATGCCTTCAACTGCAGGAAGGCAGCCATGGAGGCTCTGCAGTCTCAGGCCCTGCACGCCACTTCACAGCAGCCCCTGAGGAAAGACAAGGACAAGAAGAAGTAAGTGGCGGCTCCCTCCGTGGGTTGGCTCCGTACCCCTGGGCTCTCCACTTCTCCATCCCTCTCGCTCACTCACCCTCACCCTCACTGTAGTTTGCCCTCACCTCCTCACTTGCTCTCTAGCTGTGTCTTGCACCTCCATCTCGCTCTTGCACTCGTGCTCTCCGTGGTCTCACCATTTGGATCTCTCTCTCTTGCAGCTGTTCACTCTCCATCCAGCCCTGAGCCCTACGCTCAGCCTCTCCCCTTTGCTCCCTCTCTCTCCTCTCCTCCCTCCCTCATTTTCTCACAGCATCCTCAGCACCAGGGGGCTCATCACTGCTGTAGCAGTGACGGAGGCTGGGTCACATGGGCACTGAGTGGCAGGCAACAGCCAAGCAGGTCTAGTTACAGGAGACTGAGGCAAGTCTGTCAGCCCAGCAGTGGGAGGAACTCGGTACTGTCCTCATTTCCTGCCAGATTCCAAAAGACCCTGAGCTCCTGCCTGAGCAGCTGCACGTGCCTCCTAGGCCCCTGAGGCCAGCTGGGCTTGGGAAACTCATTGGCTGGTAGATGGTGACCCGGAACAACAGGGACTCATAAAACAGGAGGTGACTCAGAACAGCAGGCCAGTCAGTCTCTACCAGCTACTTTGGAAGGCCTGCAGGGCAGAAAGCATGGCAGCTCCTGGCAGGGCTCCAGGGTTGCTCCTCTTGTAGGGGCTGGAGCAGTTCCTGTAGAGAGTGACAGATGGCAAGGCTCTTCCCAGGTGTGTCAGCTCCACAGAAAAAAGGACTTCTAGTCACGGTTCCTTAGCATTTTCTTTGCTTACCCTTACCCTGACTGGCCCCTGCTGCCTCCTTTTTTTCTTTGCCTTTCAAAAAAGCTATTTATTATTATTATTATTATTATTATTATTATTATTATTATTATTATTATTAATTGTTATTGTGGTTCTGGGGGTTGAACCCAGGACCTCGCACATGCTAGATAAGTTCTCTACTGCTGCTCTACACCGCTAGCCATGTTGGCGTTCTGCGCCAATCCCTTCACATGTCCTTATCAGGAGTCTGATTCCCTGTCTCCGGTGGCTCCCAGGCTACTTCATTCAGAGACTTGGGCCATATGATGCCATGGTGTTTGCTTCTGCCTCAGTTTCCCTGGCCCTTGGCCTGTATTTGTTTTCTTGCCAACCCATAAAATAAGCAAAGCAGGTCCATCCAGCCTCACCCTTGTTCCTGCACTCCTGTCTTCCCTTGTATTGCTTCAGGATACACGCACCCAGGCCTTCCATTCTTGGAGGCAGTGGAGTCTAGTGGTCAGGGCCACACAGTGGGTTGTTAGCCATGGCCCTGGGCACACAAGCAGTCACATGATCTCACACACACACACACATACACACACACACACACACACACACACACACACACAGTTACTCTCCTGCCTCAAACTTCCTAGGGCAGACAAAGCACTCAAGACTAGATGCACATGGTGATTCCCAAGGCTTGCTCTCTGCCTTGGGATAGGCTTTCCTCCCTTTCTGTAGTCTTTCCCATCCCGACGCCCGGCAGCCCATCCCAGCTGCCTATTCCCAGGGAGGACCCCAACCCCAGATCCCCTCAGCCAGGAGAACTTTACGGTTGCTTTCAGCCCTGGTCCCACGTCTAGCCCTTGGCTGGTGAGTGTGACGGGTGAGGTGCAACCATGGTGGGCTTTAAGCTTTAAGCTGGCAGCTCAGAAATGCGCCTCCTTCTGAGGGGAACAAAGTCTGTATATTCAAAGCCACTTTGCCCAGCTCTCTGCCAACTTGCCCCAGGCTACCTTATGACAGTAGAGGTTGGTAGTCAGTGTCCCCAAATGAGAAACTGGGAGAAGACCCAGGGCCAGCTAGGTGTGGTAGCACATGCCTGTGGTCCCAGTACTGGGGAGGCAAATGCTCTTAATTTTTGAGGCTAACCTGGGCTATGTAATGAGTCGCTAGACTAGTCTAGGCTACATAGCAAGGACCCTAGAGAGAAAGAGAGAGACACACAGGAAAGAAAGACTACAGGGCAGTTGAGGGACAGACATGGTTCTGAGTGGAGGCTTGTCCTGGGATATTGTTTTCCAGATCTGGGCCTGGAAGACCAGCCCTTCCTGCTGGCTGGCTTCAGTCAGTTTGGCCCTGAGAGAGAGGACTCTGCACCTCTGGAGCTAGAGTTGGGGTCCAGGGGTCCAGGACTCCCCTCCCTCTTGCACTGGTCCAGTGGGGTAGGGTGGGCCAGGCATGCATTTGGGGAGTGTGTGTTTTTCATGGCCATTTATTTCATTAAATGGCTTTGGCTGGTTTGTACTCAATCTTTAAATTTTAATCAATTTTTGCGAAATTACTTCCCAATCAGATTTTGACCCTCAGCCCGGGACGCCACAAACTGAAGCGAGTTCCCTGCTTTGCTCATCACAAATGCCAAACTGACTGCCCTTTCCCAGTGTCCACCTTGCTGTCTTTTGCTTCTGTTTGATTTGGTCTGCGTATCTTTTAATGTGTCTATTTTTGTTTTGTTTGTTTTATTTTTATTTTTCAGTTAAAGCACGCACAGACTTACATGTCAAGAGCGGACTTTAGACTTTCATGTGTTAAGTTGCTTGAGTTACACCTTGTGACCCTTCTCCCATAACATGGTGTGAGGATGGACTGGGAGCCGGTACCGACTCCAGTGTTTACAGCCTTGCCTTGTCCCCACCGGCTGGCCCCAGGCTGCCTGGGCCTGGCCACTGCCTACCCCCTCTCTATGCAAATGCGTCAAAGCCATGAATGCTGGAATCCAAAACTGACAAGGTTTATTTTTTCCAGAGCCGGTGGCTGGTCTTCCATTTACAGTGTCACTATTCCTTGATGGAGCAGTTATGTGCCACTCTAGTGATGGCCCCAGGCCTAATTACTCAACGTCAACCCGGCGACTCATGTGGTGCCCTAGGCGTGGCCTGTGGTCTGGTATACACATGCTGCAGAATTTGCCTGGTTCCTCTCCATTTTAATTTTTCTAACCTAGAGAGCTTAATTTCAATAACTTTTTAAACAGTTCTAAATTTTTATGTTGGCACCAGTGTAAAGACAAATAATATCTATCTCTCCCGTTATTTTCATAAGTAACACAGATTCCCTGATTTTTTTTTTTTTAACTAAAAAGTTCTCTAAGCCTTCTTACATAGAAAGCATACCTATAATATATAGGGAGAAGTGGGAAATAAAGTTCCTATTGTGACAGTGTTTGGGACGTCTTTATGGACAGAAGTGGACCCCGAAACGAGCCCATGCCCGGCGTTTTTACTGTGAATGTAAATGGAACAACAGCCAAGCCCTTGTCTCTGCCCTAGAGGTGCTACCTGTGACAGGGACCAAGTGCACGTGTGTTAAGTGTTTAACTTCAAAGCAGCCTCTTGCACCCAACCAGACTGGGGAGGAGGCTGTCCCGTCAACGTCGTTGTTATTTCTTTCCTGGCCCGAGACAAGGGCCCGGAAATAAAGGTGTCTGAAGCATTAGGACAGTCTGAGGGGGAAGAAGAAAGAGAGAGAGAGAAAGAGAGAGAGAGAAAGGAAAAACAAAAGCTAGTGACTAAGAACTTGCCCTCCAGCTGTACTTTCCAAGTGGACACTTCAGAAAGTGGCTGCCAGGTGTGACGGGTGCAGGCCTGTGGTGCAAGCACTTGCCAGGTAAAAATCCAGAGGCTGGCCTCAATTACATAGTGAGGTAGAAGCCAGCTTGGGCTACATGAGACCCCGTCTCAAAAACCAAATAAAACCACAGAAAGTACTGAAAAACATCCCATTTTGCTCCATTCCTGGTGGTTTTCAGGCCTCAGGGTTGAAAATGTCCTTAGTGTTGGGTGCAGCACCAGGCTGGGCTCTGGACGCCCCAGAAAGATGTACTTCATTCTGAGGAGCTGATCCCCCAGAGGGCCCCTCACTGAGAACCGAGGGACCCGCACTGATTGATGCTGCATTCAGCTTTTCACCCCATCTCCCTCCCCACCACCACTTCCGCCTTTCTGTCAGGCCTGCTTCACTTCTCACCGGTCTGGCTTCTTCCTGTTCTTCTGATGTGATGGTTCATTCAGAGTGAGCTGGAGGGGAAGGCTGTTGTTGAGTCCACTGAGGCACGACTCCCCAAAGGCCGCCTGTACCTGTGAGAGGCTCCCCACAGCAGGACAATAGGCTATGTTGATGCCCTGAGGATAACTCCTCCATGACCTGGGTGGATCCTGGCTGCAAGGCTGGACACTTTAAGAATCTATAATTAGGTTCAGGCCTTGGAAGCTTCATGGGCGTCAAAGCTGATCCGCCTCTGGTCATGGCGGAACCAATGCTGGGCTTTGGTGTGTGAGGCAGAGGTGAACTGCAGGCCAGTGGCACCTCTTAGGGGATGTGTAGATCTGACAGATGGCGTATTCACTTAGGTCCAAGCCTGACCTTTGACCCAGCAGGCCCACTGGTATACCAAAACCGGATTGCTGACTCATAGTCCAGGCCAGGGACTCTGTCCCTTGCAGGTCACCAAGCATGGGCATGCTAAGGGCTTTTGTGGTCAATGCCTACCTTTGGCCCAACACTTAACCAGCATCCCTGGGGAGACGCCACTTGCGTTTTCTAGGGTCTGAGTAGTCCCCCAGTGGAGCCTGCCAGCTGTGGCAAGCTCTTCTGCCGTGTGGCATTTTGTTATCTTTAGCTGAGGTTAAATTAATCCTGGTGTGCAAGAAAGACATGAAGCTTGCCCCTTGGGGGCATGTGATCCCCATGTACAGTTGGGATTTACTCCTGATTTCCCCCTGTCATCTGTTGGCTCCACAGGGACTGCCACACGATCATGTTGACATTTACTGTTGTGTCTCCTTTAGTCGTTTTGTTTTGTGGTAGAATCACTGTGTAAGCTTTGGTCCAAACCTGGACTTTTGAGAGAGAGGATGCCTAACCGTGTCAGACCCCTAGGCACTCGGGAAGCTGAGACAGGAGAATCAAAAGCTCAAGGCCATGTCAAAATGAAATGAAAAGAAATGCTAGGCATGGAACTCATGGCTAGAGAACATGCCTAGCATGACTGGGGACAAGGTTCTCTCCCCAGCCCTAAGAAAAGAAAACCAAGTCAACAGCCGTTCAAGCAGATGTATCCCAGGCCAACTAGGGTGTGTGTTCTCCCTCATGCTGGGTGACCTGAATCCTGGCACCTTGTCACTGTGTAAACTGACCTCGCATATGTTCATGTGTGTTTGTGTGGAGTCCCCTTGGTTGGGACCCCTGCTGGGTAAGAGGCCCAGGAAAGCCAGCTTGCTCATCTGTTACGTTACCATGCATTTCTAAACCCACTTCGGTTGTTAATCCATTTACTCCTCCATCCGTTGACTTGTTTCTGTTCCTTTGCATCCACTTTGTACTCATTTGTTTTTCATTAAATTTTGCATTTATTTTGAGCTTTTTAATGTGTCATTTTTTGGGGCAGTGGCTTTTCTGATTCAAGTCCCCTCGAGCCTATTAATATCCTATAGCTGTGGCGATAATGCAGCCTGCTTCCGCTGTGACCTTTGTGGAGGCAGATGTCCTGAACGAGCTCCACTGCCTGGCGAATGCCGCCGCCGCCGCAGGCACCTGTGAATGCAGGTGGGCTGGAGGAGTCGCAGGAAAGAGAAACAGCCGTCTGTGGCTCTTGAAGAGTTACAGGGTCTGAGACCGGGAGAAAGCATACCCTGCCCTCGAGGTTATTGAGGAAGCTTGGCTTGGGTCCGCTGGCTTATGTGTTCTCAGCTCTTGCAATGACATGCTCTAACCTCTGTAGTCCTCACCATCCTATGACTAAGTACTCTCTTATTGTCCCCACTTAATAGAGGAAGTCCCAGAGAGGTTTCATCCTTACCCGAGGCAGCACAGGAAGCAATCGGAAGGAGCTGGGATTTGAGTGTTGCTTGTCGGTACCCTTAATTCCTATGCTAAGCTCGACATGGCAGCAGGATATAACAGGGGAAGAGTGGAAAGGTAGCCACGGCTAAAGTGCAGTGTGATGGTGGGGGGGGGGGGGCGTGGGCCTGAGGTGGCTTTGTGGAGGTCGGAAGCCCAGGAGATGGAAGTGTGTGGCTGAGGAAGGGTGGACTGGTGCTTGGCATCATCTCCATTTCCTGTGGCCTCAGCCCTTCACTAGTCCCTGGTCTTTCCGCGTGGGGCCAGAAGGAAGGTGGACTGTGTTTATATTAGCCAGCCATAGGGATTCCCATTTGTATGTTGAGTTCCTAGTCAAAAACTAAAAGGGACAGGAGAGCAGACCCCCCCAGGTCCTTGATGCAGTCTTGGCCTTTTCACAATGCACAGTGGTATATTGGCAGCGGAAGTGTTATTTCATTCGTAGCCCGGCAGTGGTGGTACAAGTCTTTAATCCCGGCATCCAGGAGGCAGAGGCGGGTGGGTTTCTGTAAGTTTGAGGCCAGCCTGGTCTACAGAGCTAGTTCCAGGATAGCCAGAGCTGCATAGAGAAACTCTGTCCCAAAGAACAAAACAAAGCAAAAAAGAGTTTATTATACTTGTAGACATCCAGAGCAGCAGGCCATATCCTCACTCTTGTACGGGGCTCTCAGGACCTCCCTCTTTCTCCATGGGCTTGAGAATAGGGTCAGCATGGGGACATTTTATAGCCACCTGATTACAGGCCCAGATCCTATGCAGCATACACCCAATGCCACAAGGTACTCACTGATGTGAGCCCTTGAGATGAACTCCCATCCCGGTCACACAGGGTCCACTCCCACATGAATGGAGCAGCAAGAGGCTGGTTGGCATGTCTACCTTACCTGTCTGCTCTAGGTAACTGGAAACATCTGAATGCCACGTTTCTGGCAACTGTCAGCTCCCTACCCTTGTCCCCAGGTCCTACCTGGATGATGACCTTTGACAGGATCCAGGGGATAGGAGTCCAGGTATATGTGACTAGTGGGAGATGGACAGAAATCTAAATGGAAAGTAGGTCTCCAGCAGCCCTGGGAATCATTCACAGTGTATTTTTACAGAAACCCCTAACAGCCAGGCGTGGTGCCACGTGCTTGAAGCAGTAGGATTTTTAGGTTTGAGATCAGCCTGGGCTGCAATGAGACATGGGCTCAAAATAATGAGGATGAGCCGGGCGGTGGTGGTGCACGCCTGTAATCCCAGCACTCTGGGAGGCAGAGGCAGGTGGATCTCTGTGAGTTCAAGGCCAGCCTGGTCTACAAAGTGAGTCCAAGACAGCCAAGGCTACACTGAGAAACCCTGTCTCGAAAAAAACAATAAAAAATAATGAGGACGAGGATGGCTGGGGAAATGACTCATCAGGTAAAGGTGCTTGCTGCTAAGCCTGCCGACCTGAGTTCAGTCCCTAAGACCCATAAAGTGGAAGGCACGAACTAACTCCCACCTCCCACAAATGGATCTCTGACCTACACACACACACACACACACACACACACACACACACACACACACACGTGCTTCCATAAACAAAATGGTACCCTGGCCTCACAATATGGCCTGTCTGGTCTCCAGCCACACAGTGAGCATCTGGCCACAGACTACACTGAACCCCCATCTCCACCTCATGACTTAGCACCTTCATAAAAGATCCATTCGCAGCGATAAAGCCTCACAGACTACCTCTAAAATTACGGCCTAGTCATTCAAGCCCCGAACTTGAAGACTGACCCAGCGAAGATGCCAGCTGGGCTCCAACAGCGTTGAGAATGGCTTCAGTGAGGCAGCTGGCTTCTTCCCTGCCATCATGCAAGTCCCCTTCTCCTGGCAGCATTTGTGTCACAGATGCATCCTTAGCATGAAGTCCTTTGGATGAGGGAACTGGGGGGCTTCTTAGTCCACAGGGGAAATGCGCTGCTCTCTGATCTGGACCTTAGGAGAAGGCATAAGTCACCCCCACAGTGGGATACTCGGGTCCTGAGAGATTTCTCATCTTTTAGAGGGGGCAGGGCAGCGGAGACTGAGGTGCCACTCCTGTCTTGAGAAACAAGTGTAAGAGGATGGAAGGACCTAGGCAGGCTTGGCAGATGGAACAGCAAGAATTGGTCTGTGCACACCTTTAATCCCAACACCTGTGCATGCAGAGGCAGGTGGACCTCTCTTAGTTCTGAGCTGGCTCTGACCACGTAGTGAGACCCTGTCTCAGAAAATGAAAAAAGCCTGAGGACCAGCGCCATCCTTCAGGCCGAGGAAGGCTTATGATAGCTCTACTCTAGCTCCAAGAGACAGAACCAGCCCTTGGTGGGGAAGAAGTAAGAGTGCATCCTTCTCCCTAACTTCCTGGCCTCCAGGGGACAGATAAAAGGAAAGGTCACAGCTTCAGGCCACCTCACCTCTGCTGGTCCTGATCTCTCCTAACTTCTTCTGAGGACTGAGGAGCTTCCCCCCTGCCCCCTGCCAGGGGTGGGGTCTTCTAGAGAGTGGTTCTCAACCTGTGGGTCTCGACTCCTTTAGGGGTCAACCACCCTTTTCACAGGGGTCACATATAAGACATCCTGCTTATCAGATATTTACGTTAGATTCCTAACAGTAGTGAGTTATGAAGTAGCAACAATTTTTTTCTTATGTTTGGGGGGCGGTCACCACAACATGAGGACCTGTGTTAAAGGGTCACAGCGTTAGGGAGGTTGAGACCCCTGCTGTAAAGCCTTCTCTCAGTCTCGCTTTGAGTTAATCAAGCCAAAGAACGTCTAGGCAATCCAAGCATGGTGTGTTCCCACAGGTCCTGGAGGCCTTGGGATGGCAGCAGAGAGGCTGGCTGGTAGGTGAGATAGAGTTGGTTGTGTGGGAGGCTTACCACAAGCTTCTCAGGTGTGCCTCCACAGCTGCCTCCCAGCCACTGCTCAGCTCTGATATGTGTCAACACAGAGTGTCATCTCAGACCCAGGAGTGGCGGCCAAGGGCCAGCGTGACAATCTGACGCACTACGTGCATGGTACAAGTATACTGCTTCATAGCATTAACTCTACCATCCTAGGAAACTCCATCCCCAGCCTCAATAACTATCAGTAATCTACCATTTCATCCTAATCTGCCCTGAGGGCTGCTGACATGGCATCCCCCATCCTCTGCCTGTCACTGCACACTCATACAGAATGAAAGTCTATAATCCTTCATTTATTCTTACATTTTTCATTATAATCTTCAATATTAAGCTCCCAAGTCCTCTACCCATTCCCTGTCCTCATGGCCAATAGACTGCATGTAATTCTTATTCCTCACTGCCAAAAACCCTTCCCTATGAGTTAAAGGTGTGGGGAATATGGCACATGACCATGTACAGAAAGCATGGCCTATGGTCAGACTTTAGCCATAGCCAATTGTGCATCTTCTGGAGTCCATAATGGAACAACAGAGTCATGGGTGCCTCTTTCAGCACCGAACATGTCAGCTAGAAGGGCCAAGTTGATGTCTACCTGTGCTTTCTTTAGCAGATCAGATATAGGAGCACAGCAGTCGGGCATGAGCCTCTCCAACTCTAAGGTGATGATGACCAAAGCCAATGTGGAACCTTTGAACTGCAGCAGCTGGTGGCCCGCCATACAGTGCTGCAGCTGCCTGGTCAGGGACGCGACGTGGCGGGAAGGATTCCTCTGAGGCGGCAGTTCTGCCACATGGGGGGCCAGCTCAGGACCATCAGGGTGTGGAACTGGAGACCGTGGTTTTTAATGTTAGACTAGAGCCCCGCCCCCCAACTCCCAACCCCTAAGCCCCCAGTTTTCACATATCAATGACCAAAAGTGGAAACGGTTTCCGATTTCCGACCAGAATCAGGGAGCATCCGGTGTGGCCCAAACTCTTTTTCATTCCCAGACAATCTGATTTGTGACATTGGTCACTCTGAGGCCATGTTTGGATTCTGAGAAGTGTCAACCTACTGTTAAAGGGAGCAGGGAGGTTACCTGTAACCGCTTGACCTGAGGAGAAACCTGGAACCTCGTCAACAGCACCAGTTTTCCATAATGAGCCTGCTTTAAGTGATTTAACCTTCATGCTTCCTAACAGACCAAAATGCCATGACATCTCCTCATTTGCATAATTTTGCCTTACTAACAAGCACGTCCTGAAGGACGGCCCCCATCCCCCAACTAAAAGCAACACGAACCGATATCTGATATATTTTTTTTTTAAGTGCCAGATCAGTGCGGTCTAACGCCTCAATAAGGATTGTGTGTAGGTGAATAGAGACAGCTAAGTGAATGTGTGTAAAGCATAGCAAAGGCAGACAGATATTTATAGACAATATTCATAGAATGGAAAGTTAAATATTTTTGCAGTGTGTATTTAAGAGAGAAACTGACCATAATTGTGCCGTTCAAATGTCCTTGTCAAGTGAACTCTGAGTCCTTTAGATGTGAGAGTCTGGTGGGATGGTGTGGGATATAAAGATAACGTTTTTTTTCCCCCACTCCTCCATATGTTGTGAGCCTTTGTGAATCACCTCGCCGTGGTGCATGTGCAAGGACGTGTTGCACGCCTGTGCCTTGCCTGTTCTGTGTTGTAAACAGCTGTTCCAAAGGCACAGATGAGTCTCAGGGGGACTCTACAAACTCATGCTTCCTATAATGAAGAAACCCAGTGACCGTCCCCATGTGGAGGTCCAAGTGAAGTCAGAATAGCCAGCCTCACCCTCAGCAGCTCACTCGGGGTACAGCCAGAGCCACAATGCGTTATGAAGTCTTTTATTACATGTGGAATTGACTGTAAAAAGAAAATAAAAAAGGCCGAAGCCTTACATTGTGTCCCAGCAGCTTTTGTTTTTTTATCCACGGGGACCGGGGCATCCACGAACGCTAGATTGGTCTTGTAATGGCCTGCCACTGAAAATACTTCTGAAAGGAAAACTGAACCTTGCCTGTCTGGCAAGTCACTAGGAATGTACATCACACGGACCCCCTTTTGCCTGCCAGCTCAGCCTCAGGGGCGCTACAGGGGCTGGCTGGGTCATGTGTGTTCAACTGCAAGAGCTGACCCCAAGTTTTGCAGGAGCTGTGGGGTTTGTTCACTCCTCCCAATCCCAGCATAGCTACTTGGAGAAAGAAAGAAGATGTTATTCTTTAGGTATCAGCCACTTTTTTTTTTTTTTTAAGATTCATTTATTTATTAGGTATACAATGTTCTGCCTGCATGTGTGCCTGCCCACCAGAAGAGGGCAGCAGATCTCATTATAGATGGTTATGAGCCACCATGTGGTTGCTGGGAATTGAACTCAGGACCTCTGGAAGAGCAGCTAGTGCTCTTAACCTGTGAGCCATCTCTCTACCCACCACTTTTTTTTTTTTTTTTTTTTTTTGAGACAGGGGTCTCTCATCTCTCCCTGGCCTGGAACTTGCCAAGTAAGTGATACTGGTTGGCTAGCTATCTGCCTCCATCTCCCCAGGGCTGGGATAAGTGTGTCCCATCATACCCAGCTTTCTGGAGTACTGAGGATCCAGCTTCGGTTCTCCCTTGCGCAGCAAACACTTTACCAACTGGTCCATAGCCACATTCATTTCCTTCAGGCTTTATTGAAGATGGTTCAGGTCTGAGAAAACTATGTGTCTGTCAAGTGTGGTGTTGCTTCCCAGCACTTCGGAGGGTCAAGAGTTCAAAGTCAATTTTGGTCATCTAATGAATTTGAGTCTACCTTAACTACAGAAGATTCTGCCTCTGAAAGTCAAAACCAAAATCAAAACAATCATGCTTTAATCCTTGGAAGCCTTTGTAAACTTCCAAATTTCAAGGGCATTAATGACGTAGTCCTACATTTTCAGAGAAACAAAATATTACTAACCTCTAAAAGTATTAATTTTAAAGGTTAGTCACTTGAGGCTTCATTGGACAAAAACAAACTTTAGAGGGCACAAAGTGTATTTTTTTAAAAAAGATTTTTAAAAGACCCCCACACATATAATATGTGTGTGTGTTTATGTGGGCGTTTGTGTACAGGAGTTGCAGGTGCCCCAGGAAGCCAGAGGAGGGCGACAGATCTCCTTCAACTGGAGTTACAGATGGTCATGAGCCACCACGTGCAAACTGAGAAAGAACCCCAAGTCTTCTGTACACTCTTAACCACTGAGCCATCTCTTCAGCCCATAGAATCATATTGTAATAAACATGTGTATTGAAATTTGGAACTGGACACACAAGCCATATTTTCCTGCTCCCTTGGAGACTGCATTTGGCCAAGAAGGCGCTGGAGAAGTGGCAGTAAGGTCCCCATCCTCAAAATGGAAGAGGTCGGAAGGCAGTGTGAAGGTCTGGGAAGTTTACTGAGAAACCATCTCCTGACAGAAAGCCACAGTAAAACTCTGGTAGCCAAGCCATCCTGCAGCACATACGGAGCTTCTGCCCGTCCCCCCCCCCCAACATTTGCACCTCCTGCCCCTCTCAGAGAAGGGTCTCAAGTCACCAAGGTCCAAGTTCATGGGCACAACCAGGTCAAGTTCCTGGAAGTCAACTTGTTCTAACAGCTGTCACCAGCCCACAGAGGCCTCCCTGCCATTCCTCAAACTATATAGCTGTGGAAAGATAGCACAAGGAGCCAGGTTGAATGTGGCCTGCAAGGAAGGGCCAGTTCAACGGTAAAGAGGGCAGATTGCTCTTGCGGGAGACCAGAGTTTGGTTGCAGCCCATATGGGGTGGCTCAGGGCTGTCTATAACTCTAGCTCCGAGAGGGGAATCCAATATCTCTGGCCTTCACAGGCACCTACACTTAACGTGCACAAACTCACACATAGACACACATCTACGTAATTTAAAAATTATATATATATATATATATATATATATATATATATATATATATATATATATATATATAACATTGGCTTGAAAATGGAGACATTCTTAGCTTTAGGAGCCTGGAGAGGATTTCCTGCAAGATGTGGCACATCTCAGCTTGTTGGGAAAAGAATCAAGGAGGGAGGTACAGAGTTTTGGCGGAGTCTTGGTCCAGCAGTGGCAGGTGCCTCCTGATTAAGGCCACCAAAGACCAAAGGGGCTATGAGATCTGAAATCTGGATGGAATTAAGCGCCCTGTAGTGACCTGTGCTAAGGCAGAAGCACCTGCTAGCTAGGTGAGGGAAGCCACGCCTGGCAGCGCAGGGTCCGGGGACCGCAGAGGAGGTGATGGATAGTTGCCAAATCCCAGGTGTGAGTCTCCGTACAGGACACACATCAGGACGGCGAGCCTCAGGCACCATGGAAGGAGCCATAGCATACATAGGCCACTGGCGGCCTAAACTGGATGAATCTGTGCTGTTCATTGAAAGGCCATCAGGGGGTCCTCCAGGGGAGCAAAGCCAGTCAAGACCCAGAGGGCTCACACCTTTCTTCCTAGGCACCAACATGGTGGAGCCTAGAGGCTGGCAGGCGTCTCACATCCCCGTGTTGTGTGACCCTACTGTTGGAGCACCTACGAGGAAGGGGTGGGCTTGATGGGCTGACTTGCCCTGCTGCTGGGCGGCTGCATTTTAGCCCTCACTGTGATACTGGGTGGTAGGCACCTAGTGTGTGAAACAGTGGAAGTCTGAAGCTGGGCCTTGGTAGCTCAGGCCTGTAATCCCAGCACTTGGGAGGCAGAGGCAGGTGCGTCTCTGTGAGTTCAAGGCCAACCTGGTCTACAAAGTGAGTTCAAGGCCAGCCTGGTCTACAAAGTGAGTTCAAGGCCAGCCTGGTCTACAAAGTGAGTTCAAGGCCAGCCTGGTCTACAAAGTGAGTTCAAGGCCAGCCTGGTCTACAAAGTGAGTCCAGGACAGCCAAGGCTATACAGAGAAACCTGTCTAGAAAAACCAAACCAACCAAGCAAAACAACAGCAACAACAAACCAAACCAAACAAAGAAAAAAGGTGAAAGCCTGCATGCATAGTGAGTGAGAAGCCCCTCTCTTCCTCTCTTATACCCACGCTTTACACCTCTTCCCTGAACACAGGCAGAATCCCCCAGCCTTTGTGGGCTCTGGTGTGCCTGACCATATATCCTGCATTTTACCTCATAGTAGTGACATGGGGGCATGAGACCAACTGGACCAGCATCAAGAAAGCACTCCTTAGTCTTGGGATGGCTCCTGACCTACTGTCTGCACTGCTACTGAGCACTGACCTCAAGATTTGGGTTTTCACTTATCCTAAAGGGTGAAAATCCCAGCTGTGGATGTAGCTCAGTTGGTAGAGCTACAATGCTCAACATCCTGAATTTGATTCCCAGCATCAGATAAATGCAAAAGTCACCTATGACGTAATTCCATTTGCATGAAGTGTCCAGAATAGGCAAAGACATAGAAACAGGAAATGACTACCTAGGACTCAGGGTGCTGGGAGAACATGGGTCATGAAGGAAACAGGGAATGAAATCTTGTGGTGTGTTTACTACAGAAAACTGCTCGCACATGGGCTTAAGCCAATAGAAAGTCTACACTGGGTGTTAGGGATCCCAGGGTAGCCCTGGGCCTTTCTTAGGGTTAGCTTTTAAGTGCACAAAACAAACAAACAAACAAACAAAACATGTCCTGGGTTGACATACTTTAATTAACAAGAACAGCTAGCCAGAAGCAGGACTACAGAAGCCAAAAGCAAAGTTAGTGCATTCAGAGACTTTCCCTGAGCTTTGGTGGGTTAGGGTTTTGTTTTAGTTTTGGCAGATGACGCTGTCTATGTGCTGAGTTTTACAGCCTGAACGGCGCTTCCATCATGGAGTCAGTTGTGCTAAGGTCTACGGGCACACTAAGTCTGGGGCCCAGCTACAGAATGACAAACCTCTTTAGGCTCACACATCTTAATAAAGTTTGTACATAGGGTGAGCGAGATGGCTCAGTGGGTAAAGGCCTCTCTGTCTTGACTATATATCTCCTCGTAGTATAGTATGATGTAATATAACATGCATTTGAGTGCAGGATTATACAAGGAAAAATAAGCATAGCTAGGAAGCTGGGTTTGTTTAGAATAAAGACATCTTTTAATAGCTGTAGGGGCCTGCAAGATTGCTCAGTGGGTAGAGGCGCCTGCCACCAAGCCTGACTACTTTAGTTCTACAGGAGACCTCCACATAGTGGAAGAAAGGAGCAACTCCTGACAGTTGTCCTCTGACCTCCACCCCTATGAGTCACGGCATGTGAGTACTGGAGCACACACACACACACACACACACACACACACACACACACACACACACACATACACACACACAAATAAATTTAAAACGTTAATGAAATGATAGGGGATTTTCACATCTTAGCAACAGTTATACAATGGTGGTCCACAGGATCAGAAGAAATGGACATTTTACCTTCTCTGACTCAGCATCTTTGAGAAATAATACAGAACATTTTACCAATGTTCATGGCCAACTCTGCAATGTATTGAAGAGGAACTTTTAAAAAATATGTCCTTTTTTAATATTTTTAAAATAAGTGTAGGCATGTGCCTGTGAGTCGGCATATGCCTGTGAGTACAGTGCCCACAGAGGCCAGAAGAGGGCGTAGTCAATGCCTGACCTGGGTGCTGGGACCCTACCTAATTTCAGCCCTCTGCAGGAGCAGTATGTACTCTTAACTGCTGAACCATCTCGCCAGCCCCAAGACGAGCATTTTGCTTTTTTTGGGGAGGGGATTGTTTTTTTTTGAGACAGGGTTTCTCTGTGTTAGCCTTGGCTGTCCTAGACTTGCTTTGTAGACCAGGCTGGCCTCGAACTCACAGCGATCCGTCTGCCTCTGCCTCCCGAGTGCTGGGATTAAAGGCGTGCGCCACCACGTCCGGCCCAAGACGAGCATTTTGAATGTTAACACAAAACAGGCTTTATAATTATTTGCAACTTAAACTCTCCCATAACTTCCAGGTTCGATGGAGATGCCTTTAATGCCAGCACTAGGAAGTCAAAAGATCTCTGTGAGTTCAAGGGCAGCCTGGTATACACAGTAAGCCCCTGTATCAAGCCAGAACCAAAACCAAATCTCCCATAACGGGGGAAAAAAAACAAAAAACAAAAAAAAAACCAAGCCAGTTCTGTGGAGCAAATGGCTGTCTAGACAGGGCTTCTGCTTTGAGCCAGTTTCTTGCCTGGATACTGTTAGGTCTCAAACCAGGGACAAATGGCCAAGTGAGGTGCCTCCTGGACTCGCTTTGTAGACCAGGCTGACCTCAAACTCACAAAGATCCACCCGCCTCTGCTGGGATTAAAGGCGTGTGCCACCATCGGCTGGCTTTTTCTTTTCTTTTCTTTTCTTTCTTTTTTTCTTTTTCTTTTAGCCGTTACTCTCCTGGTCTGTTGGTCTCCTTGCTCTCCTTCCGACTCTCCTCACATGGGCTGGCTCAGGGGCATGTTCACTCTGGACTCTCCCAGATGCTTCTGTCTTTGCCTCTAGCTATGCTCTCCCTTTTATCTAAACCTTCTCTTCCATTATACCTAGGAACAATCATGTCCTCTCTCTCTCTCTTCCTCCTCCTTTCTTCTTCTTCTTCTTCTTCTTCTTCTTCTTCTCTCTCTCTCTCTCTCTCTCTCTCTCTCTCTCTCTCTCTCGCGCGCGCGCGCGCGCACACACACACACACACACACACTTATAAATAAACTTCTGTTTTTCAAATAGCTCAGTTTTAAACAGGAGCATGACCATTGCCCAGCATGTCTGAGGCTTGAGGTTCAATCTACAGCACTGCCCCAAAACAAAAGCCCTCACCTATCTACCGGAGCGCTCTACACTCAGTTTAATGGTTGACGAATGTACAGATGCATACGTGTCCATGTGCATAAACAAAGTTTATGTATCACAACTTTTTATTCAGAGTCTCAAACTGCTGATGCAGGCAGATAGCAGAGATAAACAGAACCCAAGCTCTGATATTCCTCATGAAAACAAGGATTCAACAACCGGGCGTAGTGGCGCACGCCTTTAATCCCAGCACTCGGGAGGCAGAGGCAGGAGGATCGCTGTGAGTTCGAGGCCAGCCTGGTCTACAAAGTGAATCCAGGACAGGCAAGGCTACACAGAGAAACCCTGTCTCAAAAAACCAACAAAACAAAACAAAACAAAAAAAGGGATTCATCGGAATCTGGTGAGCTACTGTCCACTGTTATTTTTAATAGTTGGGATATTGCCAGCGCCAGAAGCTCCTAGCAATCTGAGCCGGTCAGGTGTCCCCAGGGCCTCAACGTGAACCAGCTTCGCAGCGCTGAGGTATGGCAGCGCCCGCGCAGGCGTTGCCTCAGTCTGGCGTCCGTGGAGATGGACGCGAAAAGCCCCTGCGCACGCGTACTTCAGGAAGCCGAGATTGGGCGGGGCGAGCTCAGAGTGCGCCTGCGCATTGCTCTCCGTCGCTGAGCGAGCCGCAGTCTGTGGAGCACTGAGGTGTCTCGGTCTCCTGCGGCCAGCTTCACCCACAACCCCGGCGTTGTTGGGCTGCAACCCGAGCCGGGACGTTGGCGGAGTACGGGACTCAGCCACCATGCCGGTGAGGGCGGCCGCTCGACCTCTGGGGAGCCGCTCATCGTGGCGGCCCTGCTCGGGGGCGCGGCCGTTGCCATAGAAGCGCGCGGCGGGCGGGCGGGGCCGCGAGGCCTGGGAGGGGAAAGGGTGGCCGGGCGGCGGGGCTGGGGTCCAGCGCGTTTCAGGAACCTCCCGGGACCCGCCCTGTTCCTCCCCCCCCCCACCCCTCAGCACGTTGCACCCCACAGGGCCCCTGCCTGACGGAAAAGCGCCGCGCGGGCAGCGGGGGCTTGGTGGCTGCGCGCGGCCGCGAGGGTCGTGCGGGTGCCCGCGACCCCGGAGTCCGCGCGCTGGCCTCCCACTCCCCGGGATGTAAGCTGTCATTCCTCTCGGGCGCTTTAGCTTATGGTGCAGAATGCACTCCGTAGGTGTCTTTGTGTGAGTACGCGGTGGCGATTTGGTTACCTCTTAGGATTTCACGGATTGTTACCGTGCCATAATAAGGGGGTGGCTGTAAGTCTCATTGGAGAAGACTTGAGCCATGGAAGGTTATTTATTGGCTATGAGGCCTCTGACGAGTGTTTAAATGGTCTGGATCCTTAGTTCCCACACAATTAAACTTTTCTTATTGGGGTTTTTATCAAGGCGGAATAAAATAATGCACAGGACACTCGAAGGACAGACAGGGCTTGACATTTAGCACAAAATGCTCAGTGTTTGTTTCTATTTATTGATTTCTGGTTATTTACTCGATAGATATTGGGCACTAGACATATATATGCTAACTGTGAAGAGGTGGAAAGGTTGGTTGAATAAAGCTTGTTAGGTTTGTTTTGTTTGTTTGTTTGTTTGTTTGTTGAGACAGGGTTTCTCTGTATTCAGCCCTGGCACCCTGGGTGTCCTGGACTCACTTTTAGACCAGGCTGGCCTCGAACTCACAGAGATCTGCCTGTCTCTGCCTCCCTGAGTGCTGGGATTACAGGCTTGCTTCACCACACCTGGCCTTTAATTTAATTTTTTTTTTTCCCGAGACAGGGTCTCTGTGTGTTAGCCTTGGCTGTCCTGGACTCACTTTGTAGACCAGGCTGACCTCGAACTCACAGAGATCCACCTGCCTCTGCCTCCCCTGAGTGCTGGGATTAAAGGCTTGCGCCACCACGCCCGCCTAATTTAATTTTTATTTTATCCCTATGAGTGTTTGCATGCATGTTTGTGTACCACGTGCCAGGGGAAGGAAGAAGAGAGCATGGGATTTCTTGGAGCTGGAGTTACAAGCGGTTGTGAGCTGCCTGTCATGTGGGTGCTGGAAACCCTGCACCTCTGCAAGAGTAGTAAGTGCTCTTGACGGTTGAGGCGTCTCTCAGCCTCACTTGCTAAGTTTTTGACTTTGGAGCAAGAGAAGCTTGTCTTTTGAGGCAGAGGTGAAAACCATGCATGTTAACAGAAAAAAGACAACCTTAGTAAATAAAGCAAGTAAGTGGCATATGATAGAAGTAGGCTCTGGTAAATTGAAAAAATGACACCATAAAGGAATGCTGGCTTACAGATATCACATCTGCCTTTGTTTTCTAAAGACTTAAGTTGCTATATTTGTAAAATTTCTCAATTTTAGCAGCTGATTAAAATACTCAAAAAATGCTATGAGCCAGCTGTCCAGCACTTTGAAAGGTTGAGGGAGTGGGAGGATCAAGAGTTCTAGGCTGCACATCTGCTGCATCTGCGTAGGGGTCCAGGTTCAGCCCATGCATGCTCTTTGGTTGGTGGTTCAGTCTCTGTGAGCCCCCATGGGCTCAGGTTAGTCTAGTCTGTAGTGTCAGGGTGGCTTGGTACTCCTTGGGGGCCTCCCCATCTCTGAGAAGAGGAAGGGGGGATGGAAGGAGGGGGCATGAGGGTGGAACAGGGAGGAGAGGAGGGAGGGGGCTGGGGTCAGGTGGTAAAGCGATTAAATAAATAAATAAATGAGAGAAAAAAAGTTCCAGACTAGCTAGGCAGTGGTGGCACTTTTAATCCCAGCACTGAGGAGGCAGAGGCAAGCAGATGTCTATGAGAAACCCTGTCTTGAAAAGCGAGCTGGGGAGAGGGAGAGAGAGAAAGGAAGGGAGGGAAGGGGGAGGGAGGGAGAGGGGAGGGAGGGAAGGAGGGAGTGAGATATCTAGGTTATATTCGGCTTTGTAATGAGTTCCAGGCTGCCCTGTGCTTCGTGAGACCCAGTATCAGAAAAATACAAAAATAATTTGAACCAAATAAAAACTTATGGGCTGAAATCAGCCCTTGGGCAACTTATTTGGAATTCAGGTGAAGATAGAAGGACAGACATCAGTCCAGGAGCAAACAAGAGTAAAGTTGTATCCTTTAAAAACAGTGTGCTCACTCCGAGTCTATTAAAAAAAAAATCATTTGGCCTAGTCAGAGAAGTGTTCCCATAGGAAGTGACTGCTGAGCTGAAAACTGAAGAATAAATAGATGCTATCCAAGTGAAGAAGGACATGAGGAATATTCTAGGCAGAAAGACTCCAGGAAAGCCAGCAGTGAAGAAGTTGGTGTTAGAAAACAAAACTGTGCTGAGAGGAGCCACAGTGTTTGAAGCCTAGAGGCCTTTCTATACCACCGTAGCATTTAAAAAAAATTTTTTTTTGGCTTGTCATATGTAGGAAATTTTTACATTGGATGATAATGTGATTAGATTTGTGTTTATACCATCATGTAAGAGGATAGACTAAGTCAGGAGCATAGTTAGGAGACTAAAGCAGGGCCCAGGTGATGTGACTTAGCCTCGGGTGATGAAGGCCCCGCTGGAGAGAAGCATATTGATAGTAATAGGATTGTTTGGACCTAGTTTCTTAGCCATGTAAAAATTTGAAGATCAAAGTTTTATACAAACGTTCATTAAATATTTTTCTCTGTCATTGGCCTTCTCTGTCCTTAACTTACTGTTGTCTTATGTAGATAAGGTAAGTCATGTATGGAGATATCACGTGATAAAAATTTTACAAATGCATTCTAGAAGATGAAACTACATGTCATGGGAGAGCAAAGGACCTCATAGATTGCTGGTTTGTTCTGAGACAGGCTCTCGTTATATTATATAGACTGGCCTCTGCCGGTGTGCACGGCAGCGTCTCACTTGACCTCTTACATTCTTGATAAAGCTTGTCAACTGTTTTCACTTGTTTTGTTTTTTTTCAGGCAGGAAATTCAGAGGATGTTGGGGATTGTTGAGCAAATGCCATATATAGTAGTTCATTTTCTGCATTGAAAGCATTTACTACAGATGTAAATTAGAGTTCTCTCCCTTCTTTTGTGCTGCAAAAGAAACATTTTCTCTTTGCATCCTAATAAACCCTTCCTGAATATATAGAGATCTTTAATTGCGTTTAACAAAGACTTGTGAAGTCCTAGCACATTCAGGGTGCTGAGGTGGAAAAGAAGTCTTTTCCAATTATAAGGTTATGGCAAAATAAATATTCTTTTTATTCTTTGTAAACATTGTCTCCACCAGATCAATAAGTCTGAGAAGCCGGAAAGCTGCGATAATGTGAAGGTTGTTGTTAGGTGCCGGCCCCTCAATGAAAGAGAGAAATCAATGTGCTACAGACAGGCCGTCAGCGTGGATGAGATGAGGGGCACTATCACCGTCCATAAGACCGATTCTTCCAACGAACCTCCAAAGACATTTACTTTTGATACTGTTTTTGGACCAGAAAGTAAACAACTTGATGTATATAACTTAACTGCAAGACCTATTATTGATTCTGTTCTGGAAGGCTACAATGGTGAGTCATTATGCAGCTTTCTTTAAAAGAACAAAAACCAAAAAAATCCCTTTATCATTGTATAAGTAATGGCCAGTGAAATAGGTAGTTTACGCAGTGTAGCTGCTGCCTGATGAAGTATGGTAAACGTACACAGTGGTGAGACCACCCAAGTCCTGCTGTGGAACCTAGTGCCGTCCTCAAGCGTTCCTTTCCACTGTTTTTGCATCCTGCATCCATTGACCTGCCATCACGTCACAATAGTTTTGTCTTTTTGAAATTTCATTTAAAAGACATCATAAAATGTTATTGTTTTGTCTTTAAAGATTTATTTTTGAGCCCAGGACATCCAAGGCTACACAGAGAAACCCTGTATCAGGAAAAAAAAAAGATTTATTTTTATTTTACATGTATGAGTTTTTTGCCTTCATGTAGGTGTGTGCTTGCTCCACATGCATTCATTGCTCATGGAGGTCAGCAGAGTGCAGGCAGTCCTGGGACTGGAGTTACAGATGGTTGTGAGCCACTGTGTGGGTGCTAGGAATCCAACCTGGGTCCTCTGGAAAAGCAGCCAGTGCTCTTAGCTGCTGAGCCATCTCTCTAGCCCATAAAATGTTATCATTGTAAAAGCCATTTTCTTTTTCTTTGTGTAATGTTTTTGAACTTTACCTGTCTTTGCATATTATCAGTACTTTGTGACTTTCCAAGAAAAAAAAGAGATTTATTTATTCTTATTTTATGTACGCAAGTGTCTGCCTGTCTGTATGTGCACCATGTGCATTCCTGGTGCCCTCAGAGGCCATGGGATTTGTGAGTCACCATGTGGTTCTAGGAACCTTACCTAGGTCCTCTGGAAGAGCTGCAGGGCTTTAGCCACCAGGCCACCTCTCCCAGCCCCTGCCTATTTTATGGTTTGGGTAAGGTTTTTTTGTTTGTTTTTATTTTTTTCAAGATGGTTTCTTTCTGTATCTCTGGCTGTCCTCTATAGCCCAGGCTGGCCTTGAACTCAGAGGTCTTCCTATCTTCCTGCCTCTGCCTCCCCAGTGCTAGAATTAAAGGTTTGTGCTACCCACCATACCTGGCTTATTTTGTGATTTATTTATTTTTTTAAAGATTTATTTATTTATTATTGTGTATATAGTGCTCTGCCTGCACGTACACCTGCCGGCCAGAAGAGGGCATCAGATCACATTATAGATGGTTGTGAGCCACCATGTGGTTGCTGGGAATTGAACTCAGGACCTTTGGAGGAGCAGTCAGTGCCCTTAAGCTCTGAGCCATCTCTCCAGCCCCTGTTTGTTTATTTATTGCTTTTTCGAGACAGGGTCTCTATGTGTTAGCCTTGGCTGTCCTGGACTCGCTTTGTAGACCATGCTGGCCTTGAACTCACAGCGATCCACCTGCCTCTGCCTCCCTAGTGCTGGGATCAAAGGTGTGCACCACCATGCCTGGCCCTTATTTTGTAATTTTATTTTATTTTTTAAATTATGTTTCCTTATTGAGACAGGGTCTCGTGTAGCCCAGGTTGACCTTTAACTTGTTAGTAGTTGAGGCTAGCCTTGAATTCCTTTCTGATTCTTCAGCTTCCACCTCTCTGAATTGCATTCCATTGTAAGTATATAACACACTGTTTATTTACCTAGAAGGAAGTCTCGACGTTTTGCTAAGATAAATAATACTGCTGCATGTCTTTGTAAAGATGTAAAGTTTGTCTTGGATAGTTACCTAGAAATTAGATTGTCAGATGGTAAGCACATATTCAGATATAGATATGTGTATATAGATATCCAGTTACTCCAGCATTGTTTAATGGTAGTGGCCTATGCCTTTGATCCCAGCACTTGGTGGCAGAGGCAGGCAGATCTCTTGAGCTAGAGGCCAGCCTGGTCTACAAAGCAAGTTCCAGGACAGCCAAGTCTGCCCAGAAAAATCCTGTCTCAAAAAGAAAGAAGGAAAGAAAAAAACAAAAGAAAAAGGAATTGGCATACTTGTGTGTACTTATTTTTTGAGTGCGTGTTCTATCCACGTCCAGTCGGCCTTAATAGCTGCAGCTTTGCAGTGCTGTTGAAGTTAGGCAGCAACTATGAAATAGCAGCCATTCTCCTACTTGGCTGTTTTATTTATTTATTTATTTAGTCTCTTTGTTTCCACGGTTGTTTTTGCCCTTTGTATTTTCATATAGATTTTATGACCATCTTAGCATTTCCCATAAAATGCCTTTTAGGATATTGATCACAATTGTGTTGAATTGGTCTATTGACACTATTGAGTCTTCTGTTTCATTAACATGGTTGTTTATGTCTTGTTTAATTAAACTTTAACTTTTAGTAGTTTCCACATTATTCTTACGAACTTACAAAATTGCACTAACTTTATGTATGTGAGAAGATTCATGCAATGGCATTTGTATAGCAATCCGAATACAACCTGGGAAAGGCATTTCTTGCCTTCCGCCATAGAGATTCCAGGCATTAAACTCGGGTGTCAGGTGGCAAGTGTCTTACCTACTCAGCCATCTCTCTTGCCCACACCTCAGCATTCTGTTGTGAATAGAATTGTTTGCATACTTTTATATTGGAATTGGAATTAAGTATTGGAATTGGAATTAAGTATTGTAATATGCAGAAATGCATTTGATTTTTAAGTAGTTTTTCTTTTTTCTTTTTTCTTTTTTGGTTTTTTGAGACAGGGTTTCTCTGTGTAGCCTTGGCTGTCTTGGACCTGCTTTGTAGACCAGGCTGGCCTTGAACTCACAGTGATCCATCAGTCTCTGCCTCCCGAGTGCTGGGATTATAGGTGTGTGCCACCATGCCCGGCCCCCTAAGTAGTTTTTCTTATTAAGATAAAATTGAAGTGACATAAATCCACTCATCATTTTACAGTTTAGGATTCATGTCTTCAGTGCATCCAAGTGACAGTGTACAAACCATCACCACCACCTTTGCAAGACTGTTTCCAGCAACCCAAGAGGGAATCTGGATCTCAGTTTCAGCCACTTCAGTCCTCTTAGCACCACTGCTCTGTTGGAGTTTTCCTTTCTGACACTTCTTAGAAAGAGGCTCACATATCATACAGTCTTTTAGATAAAAGTTCTTTCATTTAGCACTGTTTTTTTCCACTTACCCCCACCACTTTGTTTTTTCTTTTGTTTTTTGAGACAGAGTTTCTCTGTGTAGTCTTGGCTGTCCTGGTCTCACTTTGTAGACCAGGCTGGCCTTGAACTCATGAACTCATAAAGATCTGCCTGCCCCTGCCTCCCGAGTGCTGGGATTACAGGAGTGCACCACCACGCCCAGCTTTCTGTGTTCATTCTTATTGTAGAATGTATCAGTATTCACGACTAAGTAATTTCCTTGAATAGATGCATTTTGTTTGTACATTCATAGGTTGAATATTTGGGCTATTTCTACTTTCTAGCTAGCTGCTAGGAATAATGTTTTGCATATTCTTGTACAAGCTTTTAGCTTTTCTGAATATACACACCTAGGAGTAGAGTTGCTGAGTCATGGGGTAACTTTCTTTGACTTTTTGAAGAACTGTCAAATGATATTTCACAGTGACGTCACCATTTTACATTCCTACCAGCAAAGTGAGCATTCCAGTTTCTCTATGTCCTTGTCAGCGTCTGTTATTGTCATTTTGGTAGCATCATCCTAATGGCACAGAGTGCTGCCTCATGGCTTGCAGTTGAATACCTGTATTCTGCAACCTTGCTGAACTTAGCAATTCTTGTTGATTGTAGTGTTTGCTCTGGGGCAGGGGATAAAAATCAAATTCATACCCTTATGCTTAAAAAAAAAGATTCTCTAGGATTTTCTACATATATAATTATATTATCTGTCTATAAAGACAGTTTTTCCTTTCCTTTCCAGTCTTTTGCCTTTAATGTACTTTTGTTGCCTGGTTCCCTGGCCAGAATCTCCAATGAGTGTGGAGCGTAATTGGAGACAGTGGGCATTGTTATCTTGCTTCTGGTCTTGGGGTAAATGTACTTATTCCTTGACTGGTTAGCCTAGTGGTAGCTGTAGATTTTCCACAAATGTTTTTTGGAAGACTGAGGAAGTGCTTTTCTAGTTCAGTTTGCTGACAGGTGTTTGTTTTGCTTTGTCTGTCCTTTCTTTCTTGCAGTGATACATATTGCTTTTTTTTTTTCAAATGTGGTTTTTTCTTTTTGTTACTAGTTTTTTTTAAAAAATGAAACCAGCTTTCTCACTTAGTCATAGATAGTTGTTCTTTTCAAATATAGCTACATTTGATTTACCAAGTTTTTGTTTAAATTTTGTGCACAGTTTTTTGGAAATGTCTCTTTCTAGTTTGTGAATCAGAATACTGCTAGTTTTATTTTTTGGTTTTTTGAGACAGGGTTTCTCTGTGTAAGCTTGCCTGTCCTGGAACTTGCTTTGTAGACCAGGATGTCCTAGAACTCACAGAGATCCGCTTGCCTCTGCTTCCTGAGTGCTGGGAGTAAAGCCATGTACCATCACTGCCTGGCATAAGACTTACCTTTTAAGCTATGCACGTGTGTGGGGATATGTGCTGGTGGAGCCCAGCAGGTATTGGAGCCCCTGGAGCTGGAGTTATCATTATGGTTGTAAGCTGCACAGTATGAATGCTGGGAATGGAACTTGGGTCCTTTGCAAATACGTACTCTCTCTCTCTTTTTTGTTTTTTTCAAGACAGGGTCTCTCTGTGTACCCTTGACTGCCTTGGACTCACTTTGTAGACCAGGCTGGCTTTGAACTCACAGCGATGCTCCTGCCTCTCCCTCCCGAGTGCTGGGACTAAAGGCGTGCGCCACCACGCCCAGCAAATACGTCCTCTTAACCATTGGGCTATCCCTCTAGCCTCTAGCTCTAGCTTTATATACTGTTACAGGCTCTTCCCTTTTTAAACTTGTAGAAGAACCTGTGTAGAGTTAGTGGTATTCTTTTAGATGCTGGAGAGCACTCACAGTGCTGCAGCTGAGTGTTGCCCTCTCTCTAGGGAGGCTGGCAAGCTCTTCAGATGCAGCTGTGCCTGAGCATCCATGGCCACTCAGGTTCTCTTATTCTTGTGAGTTAGTTTTTACTGTTGTTTTGTTTTCTGAGATGGAGTTTCTCTCTGTGTGGTCCTGGCTGTCCTGGAACTCGGTAGACCATCCTGGTCTCAAACTCAGAGATCCACCTGTCCCTGCTGCTGCTGGGATTAAATGGGGGGAGGCAGTTATTTTAATCAACAAGTTGTTTCTCTGCTCTCATGGCTCCAGGTGTTAGGATGCTGCAGGCTAACCTTTCTCTTCCCCACAGGGTGGTTTGTGTCTTCTTTTTCCTAACCAGGTTGACAAGAGGATTATACGTTGGGTGTTCTTCACTTTCCCTCCGTTGTTTGGTGTTTTCTATCCTACTGTTCTGTTCTGACCTTAAATTACTTCTTTTCTCTGACTTTGGCTTTTAATTTGCTCTTTCGCTGTTTTATTTTCTGTTTGTCTGAAACAGAGACTCTCTACATTGCCCAGGCTGTCTTAGAACTTGCTGGGTAGACCAGCCTGGCCTGGAATTCAGAGATTCTTCTTCTTCTGCCTCCCAAGTGTTGGGATTATAGGCATGTACCGCTATCCCCAGCCTCTGTTTTCTAAAGGTGGGAACTGAGTTCACTGTTAGGAAACTTTGCATCCTTCTAATATAGAAGTTTGGTGATATACCCATTCCCCACTTACTCTTTAGTGCATCTAAAAGACTCTGATATATAAACCATATTTTCACTTACACCCATTTCAGAATGCTTTCTGTTCTACTCTGGGTGTGTATATGCACATGTTTATGTGTTTGCACCTTCATGTGTGTGCTAGTGTGCATGCATGTGTATTATGCACACATGTGTGAAGGCCAGAGGTCAACCTTGAATGTTGTTCCTCAGGGGGATCTCCCTTGAGACTGAAGGCTAGCTAGTGAGTCCGGGGATCCTCCTGCAGACAACTCCCCAGGGCTTGAATCCAAGTGTATGTTACACCTTTAGCTTTTTATGCTGTGATTGGACTTGGGTCTTTGTGCCTGTGTGGCAAGCACTTTACCAATGGAACCATCCATCCCCAGCCCCTTGATTGCTTCTTTGATATTTTATTTATATGTTAGTTGAGACATTTTAAGGTTTTTCCAGAGGTTTTTCTTTTTATTATAGCCCAATTTTATTTTAGCTAGTGAACATACTTCATGTGGTTTGAATCTTACTAGGTTTATTGAGACTTGTTTTCTTTCTTGGAATGTAATTTATTATTGAATGCTCTGTATATATTTGAAAATGATGTGTATTCTGCTATTGAGGCAGGGATGTTCTTTTACATCTTCTAGTCAGTTGGTTTACTAGTATTGTTTAGCTCTTCTGTCTGTTTGGTCTATCAATTATTGAGAAATCTCTGAGTATATTTTGAGACAGGGTTTCATTGTGTAGACCTGGCCAGCCTAGAACTCACTGTGTAGACTAGTCTGGCCTCAAAATCCCAGCGACCCATCTGCTTCTCCCTCTTGAGTGTTAGGATTAAAGGTGTGCACCATGAACCCCAGCCAGTGTAAGAATTTTGCATTTAGGGTTTAGGATACTTTTATTTACTTATGTATTTATGTGTGTATGTATGTATGTATGTATGTATTTATGTATGTATGTATTACATACATACATAAAGCAACAGTGTTCTGCTTGCTTGTACCCCTGCAGGCCAGAAGAGGGCATCAGATCACATTATAGATGGTTGTGAGCCACCATATGGTTGCTGGGAATTGAACTCAGGACCTCTGGAAGAACAGTCAGTGCTCTTAACCACTGAGCCATCTCTCCAGCCCAGTTTAGGATACTTTTGTTGTGGTTGTTTTTCGAGACAGGGTTTCTCTGAGTAGTCTTAACTGTCCTGGACTCACTTTTGTAGACTAGGCTGGCCTCAAAATCAGATTTCCACCTGCCTCTGCCTCCTGAGTGCTGAGATTACAGGCTTGCGTCACCATGCCCAGTTTAGCATACTTTTAAAAGATTAATTATTAGGTGTGTTTTGTTGATCCCGGTGCTTTAACAGTACTTTGCTTATGTGGCATAACACCTATTACACATGTGATACTAAAGGTCAAACGTAAACTAGAATATGTTTTTGTTTAGTTTTTTTGAGACAGAGTCTCAACTGTGTAGCCCAGACTGCCCTGGAATTTGCCATGTAGCCAAGGCTGCCCTCAAAGTGCAGTGATCCTCCCACCTCTTCCTTTCTAGTGCTAGGATTATAGATGCCATTGTGCTCAGCTGTAGAATGGAGTTTTACTTCAGGTAATATGTTACATAACAGTGTCAATGTTAAGAGTCCTTGTCCTAGATCATCAGACTCTGGAAATAACAGACTGTGTGTACCATTCTCAGGGACCATTTTTGCATATGGACAGACTGGGACAGGCAAGACTTTCACCATGGAAGGTGTTCGAGCAGTGCCTGGGCTCAGAGGGGTCATCCCCAACTCATTTGCTCACATATTTGGTCACATCGCAAAAGCAGAGGGTGACACAAGGTGAGAGAGTGCTTCCATTTCCTAATCTGAGAGGTCCGGCCCCGGGAAAGACCTACAAGCATGGACATTGTAAACACATTGAGGACACTGAATATTCTCTTGTGCTTACAGGTTTTTGGTTCGAGTGTCGTACTTGGAGATATATAATGAAGAAGTTCGAGACCTTTTGGGCAAGGATCAGACACAGAGGCTGGAAGTAAGGATGGAATTAGAGTTAAAATAAAAATTAGAATAGAGTGCTTGCCAAATTAAGGTTCTTTTTCTACAAAAGGTGCTTTTAAAAAACCACCTGCATAAGTCACTCCTTACAAGTGCAGATCCATTTGAGCATAAGTCAGTGAAGCGTGGCTGCTGAGCCGGGAGTACATTTGATAGATATTGCCATCTTTTTGGTTTTTTTCTTTGTTTGTTTGTTTTGTTTTTGTTTTTTTCTCCAAGACGGGGTTTCTCTGTGTAGCCTTGACTGTCCTGGACTAACTTTTTAGACCAGGCTGGCCTCAAACTCAGGTTGATCCACCTGCCTCTGCCTCCCGAGTGCTGGGATTAAAGGCGTGTGCCACCATGCCTGGCGTTAAAGTTATTTTAAGATACAAAGCAAACAAGGAAAGATTAGCCTTTTAAATATTAGAATTGGTTTTTTTTTTGTTTGTTGTTTTTGTTGTTGTTTTTGTTTTTTTGTAAGTGCCCTGTTTGTTTTTTCCATTTGAAGATCCTTGCCAGTGTCTACCCCAGACCAGTCTGCCTTCTTTTTTTTTTTTTTTTTTTTTTTTTTTTTGGTTTTTTGAGACAGGGTTTCTCTGTGTATCCCTGGCTGTCCTGGACTCACTTTGTAGACCAGGCTGGCCTTGAACTCACAGTGATCCGCCTGCCTCTGCCTCCCGAGTGCTAGGATTAAAGGCGTGTGCCACCACGCCCGGCTTGCCTTCTATTTTTAAAAGTTTCTGTTCCTAAGGCCGGGCAGTGAGTTCAAGGCCAGCCTGGTCTACAAAGTCGTCCAGGACAGTCAAGGCTAACATGGAGAAACCCTGTCTCGAAAAAACAAAAAAACAAAACAACAACAACAAAAAAAAAAGAAAGAAAGAAGGAAGGAAAGAAAACATTTCTGTTCTTTTTACTAGCTTGTCCCTGAATGCATTTCTGGGTCTTCAAGATACATGGCCAAGGGCTCAGCAGGCAAAGGGCTTGCCACTGAGGACCTGATTTGATCCCTGAGACCCCCATGGTGGAAGGAGAGAACCGTGAACTACTTTCTTAAATTGTCTGTACCTTTATTCATAACATCATCACAATTAATTTAGTGTGCAGTAGTCATCTGTATTTTCTTACACATTGTTACCTCCATGAGTCAGCATTGCTCATAACTGTACCTTACTGTCTTCCCTGTATAAAGAAGATACTCAGCAAGTGCCTGGAAAACTTGTTACAAATTAAAGTCTTAGGCATACTTTTTGTTTGTTTGTTTGTTTTTTTTAGGTTAAAGAAAGGCCTGATGTGGGAGTATATATCAAAGATTTATCAGCTTATGTGGTCAATAATGCTGACGATATGGATAGAATCATGACTCTAGGCCACAAAAATCGTAAGTGTGGTACACTGTTGTGATGGATGCCTGTATGTGAGTGCTGACGTGGCTTCTGCCCCGTAGAGGGTGAATTTTTATTTTTTTCTTTTTTATTATTACTATTATTATTATTATTATTATTTGCTTTGTTTTGTTAAGACAGGGTTTCTTTGTGTAGCCTTATCACTAGCCTGGTCTAAAGCTTGCAGAGATCCATCTGTTTCTATTTCCCAAGTGCTGGGATTAAAGGTGTGTGTTACTAAGCCCTGTTCTCTAGCCTCTTAATAGTGCCAGTCTTTGAAGCTATTTTGTTAGTTAAATTTGTTTTTTGTTTTTGTTTTTTGAGACAGGGATTCTCAGAGTGTAGTCCTGGCTGTCCTGGAACTTGCTGTGTAGACCAGGCTGGCCTTGAACTCAAGAGATCTGGCTGCCTCCGCCTCCTGAGTGCTGGGATTACAGGTGTGCACTACCACTACTAGGCAAGTTAAAATCTTGATAGCATTTTGAGAGCAGTTAGTGAGTGTGAGGTACTTGTGCTGTGTGCTTTATGAGAATGATCACTTAGTCTTCACTGTAGTCTGTGAGATTTGAGAGACTCAGACATAGTTTAAGTACCATGTCTAAGGTAACATAATTGGTCAGTGGTAGGGTGAGTATTTGAACCTAGGTTATTAGTCTGAGTTAGCCAGAATCTATACTACTGCCCTTTCGTTAAAAAGAAAAGCAAAATTAAATAACATTTTCCTTTTCTAGTAATTGTTTTATATTTTTCACTTAAAATATAAAAATCTTGTGAGATATGTTGCCTTATACCTTTATTCCAGGTGTTTGTTTATTTTTTCAGGAGCACAAATCCACTTTTACTTACTTACTTTTCATTAGTTTAAGTTGGGAAAGGTACAGCATCACACAGATTCTGTGTCCAGTGGCTTTCGCAGGAAGGTTGCCTCAGAATTTGCCACAAATCATGCCACTGTTCTCATGGGCCTCAGTTACTTTTTCCCAGTTTACTCTGGTTTTGTTTGGTTTGCCTCCAGGAGTCACTGTACTGCTTTCTTTGCTTTATACACATAAGCACATCTCTTGCCTAAGTAGACTTTAGTTTCTTCTCAGGCATAAATACCTTCAGTTTTAAGAGAGCTGTGTGCTCTCTTTAGTTCTGGAGACCTCACTTACAGCCAGCAAAAATGGCCTTGCACCACACCCTGCCAGACAGACTTGCTTTTTAAAGTCCTGTTCCCAGCAGGCCTCTACAGGTGCCAAGATGGCGGAAAGACTAGTCCAGGTGTTTTAGAAGGCAGAGGCAGGTGCACCTCTGAGTTTGAAGCCAAGTCTTGTCTACGTAGGGAGTTTTAGGTCAGACAGCACTATCTTGCGCGGGCTGGCCTCAAACTTATAATCCTCCTGCTTCAGCCTCCTACATACTAGGACTACAAGAATGAACCTCCACACTGATTTTGCATGTGTTAAAATTTTTGTTTGTTTTTGTTTTTAGACAAAGTCTCACATGTAGCCCTGGCTGGTCTGGAACTGGAATGTAGATAAAGCAGGCCCGTAGAGATCCACTTGCTTCTGCCGCCTGAGCACTGGGATTAAAGGCATGCACCATTGTGCCCAGCTCTTAGTGTTTAAAAAAAGTTCCTGTGGGATTGGCATCTTTTGATGTTACTGGATATGGATCCTCCTCATGTTTTTTTGTTTTGTTTTGTTTGTTTTGTTTGAGACAGGGTTTCTCTGTGTAGCCTTGGCTGGCCTAGGCTCGCTTTGTAGACCAGGCTGGCCTCGAACTCACAGCGATCTGCCTGCCTCTGCCTCCCAAGTGCTGGGATTAAAGGTGTGTGCCACCACGCCGGACTCTTCCTCATGCTTTAATGGCTCTTCAGTAATTTAGCTATTCCATAGTAGTCCAACCTTGTATTGGGTCCTTCTGGTCCTGACTGTTTCAGATAATGTCACACCGATTCCTCCTGCAACATCTAATGTGTGTGTGCAAATCATTCTGTAGTTTGGAGTCCCAAACATAATTCTCTCTAGAGATGGTTGAGTCATCAGAAGTTTTTCCCAATTATTTAACATGTATTTCTTTTTGTGGTGTTAATTTTTTTTTTTTCCTAAAAGAGAAGGTCTCGTTATGTTGCTGAGACTAGCCCAGGTCACATCTGCCTTCCTGTCTTGGTCTCTTAAGTAGACATACCATGTCCAGCTCCATAGATAGGTATAATCTTTAGATAGTAATATTTTGGAATGAAATGAAGAATTTTTGGCTGAGATTATGTTTTAATGTGACTATACTACAGATTCTTTGGCTATAGTGTGAATTATAAAAGAAGTATACAATGTCCAAACACAAACTGTGGTTTATAGTCAGTCATTGTTGGAGACATTTAAAATACTATCATGAAACCATGTATTTTAAATGTTCTAGGAATTTAATTAATAAAGGAACTCTCTGGACTGAGGATAGCTCAGTTGGTAGAGTGCTTGCCTAGCATGCTTAAAGCTCTGGTCCAAACCCCCTAGCAATGCATAAACTGGGGGTGGTGGTACTCAAGATAGGAGATAGGAGACCAAAGTTGAAGGATAGCCTAGGCTCCAGGACACCTGTCTTAATAAAGTAAACATAAAGGCATTCTATTACAATTTTAAGGGGTTCTCTTCTTTGTTAAAGGTTCTGTTGGTGCGACTAATATGAATGAGCATAGTTCCCGCTCCCACGCCATCTTTACAATTACTATAGAATGCAGCGAGAAAGGCGTTGATGGAAACATGCATGTCAGGATGGGGAAGCTCCACCTTGTGGATCTTGCTGTAAGTAACTAGATGCTTTTAAGGGAAAGTTCTTCTCTGTGGTCCATTTATCTGTTAATAAAAATTAAAGTCAAAGGTATGGTTTACATGTCATTTTTAATTACTTATTATTATAGGCTATCTGAAAGTAGATACAGTAACATTATGATTCTCTGTACTTCTGTCACTGTGCATCGACAACTGTTAGCTCCTGGCTAGGCTTTTTTTTTTTTTTTTTTTTTTGGTCTATTACTTCTTCCCTCAATATTTTAAAGTGAATTCCAGATGTCATATGAGATGTTTTAAATTACTTTTTAAAAAAACATATTAGCCAGGCATGGTGGCTCACACCTTTAATCCCAGCACTCAGGAGGCAGAGGCAGGCGGATCACTGTGAGTTCAGGGCCAGCCTGGTCTACAAAGTGAGTCCAGGACAGCCAAGGCTATACAGAGAAACCCTGTCTCAAAAAGCCAAAGAGAAAAAAAATAGACTTTTGAAAAAACACATTCTTGAATTAAAAAATATTAGTTTAATTTTTGTCTGTTTATTATTGCTAGGGATCAGAAAGACAAGCAAAAACGGGAGCCACAGGACAGCGCCTCAAGGAAGCTACAAAAATCAACCTTTCACTGTCTACCCTGGGCAATGTCATTTCTGCCTTGGTGGATGGAAAAAGCACTCATGTGCCGTATCGGAACTCTAAACTGACACGTCTTCTGCAGGATTCCTTAGGAGGGAACTCAAAAACCATGATGGTAAGACCTCAGTCATGGCAGGGTTACTTCATTAAGGCAAATTTAGCATTCTAGTTTATGCCTGTGGTCAGTGTGAAGAGCGTTTTACAAATCAGTCTTTTTCTTTGTGTAATGCACCATGCTATTGCCCATGGTTGTATTGTTTCCACACCTGTATGATTGATACTGATTTTAAGAAGGTAAAATTGCATATATGCTTCAGGTATGTTTTGTTAATGGTGGTCTTGCAAGTGGTATCAAGGGCTAGGCGTGGTGGTGCACACCTTTAATCCCAGCACTCAGGAAACAGAGGCAGATGGATCTCTGTGATTTCGAGGCCAGCCTGGTCTACAAAGTGAGTCCAGGACTGCCAGGACTGTTACACAGAGAAACCCTGTCTCGAAAAACCAAAAAACAAAACCAAAAAAGCCCAAAACAACAGCAACAACAAAACAAGTGGTATAAAGAGCTGGAAAGATGGCTCAGAGGTTAAGAGTACTTGGCTGCTCTTCCAAAAATCCTCAGTTCAGTTCCCAGCAGCCACATGGTGGCTCATGACCATCTATAATGAAATGTGGGGCCCTTTTTGTCCTGTAAAACATACATGCAGCTAGAACACTATACATAATAAATACATCGTTAAAACAAGTAGTGGTGTGGAATGATGTCCATTTCTAATTCAACAGTGTGCAAATATCGGGCCAGCAGATTATAATTATGATGAAACCATCAGTACCTTGCGGTATGCCAACCGCGCCAAGAACATTAAAAACAAAGCCAGAATAAATGAAGATCCAAAGGATGCTTTGCTTCGCCAGTTTCAGAAAGAAATAGAAGAGCTGAGGAAAAAGCTTGAAGAAGGTAATGTTTCACAAAGATTATTGTCAACTGAGGCATGCTGGTGACCACAGTATTTGCTTTCTGCAAAGCAATAGCCTCTAACATTGATACTTAAAGTATCTGTGTGTGTTGGATATGTGTGAATGCAACCACCCACGTGCCACAGCATGTGTGAAGATCAGAGGACGCCTGTGGGAGCTGCTTCTCTCCTTGCACTCTTGTTCTATGGATCAAATTCATATCAGACTTACATAGCAAATATTCTGCCTGCTGAGCTACTTGTTGGCCCCTAACATTGGCATTTAAAAATAATATTTCTGAGAAATATGTGTCTTCTAGGAACATGTTTTCTAAGATAAAGTCCCAACTGATGGTGGTGAGGAGCTTCCTGGTCGGGTGTGGGCACTTGCACACTGTCAGCAGCAGCTCTGACTGGCATAGAGATCCCTGTGCCGCAGGTGAATGGCCTGGAGCCCAGGCTGTGGAGTCTCTGGGGAAAACCCACAAGTGCCAGCCTGCCTCTCAGAAGAGCCAGATTCTGAGAAAAGCAGGAGAGAACCACCTCACAGATAATGGAAATGGCCACTAGGTGGCATTGATAGCTAGTTTGTTTCCAAGATCTTTCATTTATTTTTTTCACATTCTTATAAAATATATATAATAAAAGTTGACATTTGACTCCGCTAGTTACCTCAAATGAGGAAAAAATTGTACATTATTTGTGCTTTTGTGTCAGCCTTATTCACAGTGTAAGTAAGGGCTTCAGTATTCTTTTGCACTGTGACTTGTTAGGATTTCTTTCTTTCTTAGATGGCTAGAATTCCATCCTGCCTGCACACTGCTTTGTATAGCCATTCCTCTGTTAAGGGTGTGAGTTGCACCTCTTGGTCCCTGTGACTGATGTGGTTGTACACATTAGATACACTCACATTCAAGTGCTTGTGTGTATTATGCTGGGCTTACATCTGGGCTAGAGTCACACGGTCATATTCTTTGTAATGTGCTTCACTTTATTGGTGTTCTTCTAATGCTATGCTCTTGTTTTTATGATCTAGTTAATACAATGATCATATAAACAATAAAAATCCAGACAAAAGTGTTAAAGGAATAATTTTAAGCTTAAAATTATTTGAGGCTTGTAGAGGTTCATATAGTATGGAGAGTCCTCATCTGCCCATGCTTGATGTTACCAACTTGCAGACTCCCCAGACTTTGCCAGTTTCCTTCCCAGGGAGATCCCGTGTGAAATGGCAGTTTTTGCCTGTTTGTTTGTTCCCTTTATTTTTGGATACAGGGTCTCACTCAGTAGCACAGGCTAGCCTCAATCCCCTGACAGTCCTTGCTTCCAACAGCTTATCACTCTTTAAAAACATAAATGTAAGAGCTGGAGAGACAGCTCAGTGGCTGAGAGCACTGGCTGCTATTCCAGAGGATCTGGTTTCTATTCTCACAACCATCTATAACCCCAGTTCCAGGAGATACAAAACCCTCTTCTGGACTCTGTGGGCACTGCACACACTTGGTGCACATACATGCATGCAAGCAAAACGCCATATACATAAAATTCAAAACAAAAAAAGGTAGACATCTTAAACAAAAAACAGGAGAAAATGATCACAGTTTTAAAAGACAAAGTGCTAGTACATAATCCTTGGGTGTGTTTAAAGCTGTATGCAACAGTGGGTCAGATTTTAACTTCTCTTTCAGGACTGTAAAAATACAATTTCTATGTAGGCATAAAGACACACCCCTTTAATCCCAGCACTCAGGAGGCAGAAGCAGGTGGTGTGCCATGCCTTCCAATTAGAGCTACATAGTGAGCTCTCAAAAATTATTTTTTCTAAAAATGTAAAATAAATGTCCATGTACAGTGTGTATGATTGTGTGTGTTTGTATGTAAATCTGCCTGTACGTAGGCTTAGAGACAAGAGGACAGTGGGCCTGTTGTTCCGCAGATACTGCCCACTCTCTGGTGGGGCTAGGAGAAGACAAGATCTCTTATTGGCCTGGGATCCTCCAGTCTCCACCTGCCCCTATAAATCTGTAAATTTAAACATATCAGATACACTATCTATGAACATTTAAATAGATTTGCAGTTTGTGTTGGGGGCAACAAAAACCTAATGAAGAGCATATATGTAGGCATTTATAAAATAGCCAGTGACTTGGCGCAGACTAAAACTTGTTAAATTTCTATCCAAGGGGAAGAAGTGTCAGGCTCTGACATCAGTGGGTCAGAGGAGGATGACAACGAGGAGGGTGAACTTGGAGAAGATGGAGAAAAGAAAAAAAAGAGAAGGGGTAAGTTCAGTTCGTGTTCTAACTACTTGGAACTGGCTAGGATTGCTCCCTGATGATGCAAGTGCCCATTTTTTAATTTGCCGTTTTTAATTATGGTGGTGGTTCCAGCAAGGAATGTATGCTCTGTGTGCTTAACTTTGTGAACATTCTCTCTTGTTTATCTTGCTGACCCAGGATGCCATCTCTTGTAAAACTCTGTGGTAGTAGAGAGACCATCATGCAGTTTTACATCTTTGTTAGTTACCTACCTGCTTTTGAAATTAGGATAATGTAAGATTTTTCTTCAAGTGATGTTAGCCTTTCAAAATCATTTGCAGGAGGTAAATTTGAATAAGGATTATAGTTTTTCATTGAGTTCCTTTCTTTGTAAACTGTGTGTCATTCTCAGCCCTCGGGGGCTGTTTCCAGTGTGAATTAAAACATTGTACCGCTGGGCGTGGTGTCGCACACCTGTAATCCCAGCAAACGGGGAGGCAGAGGCAGGCGGATCTCTGTGAGTTCCAGGCCAGTCTGGTCTACACAGTGAGTCCAGAACAACCAGGACTCTGTGCCAAGGCTGCAGATGGCATGTATAAAAGGATGTCCCTGTCACATTTCAAACTCCGAGTTCTCCTCAGCTCCTTCAGGTTGCTGCACATTCGTAGTTAACCAATCTTGTTGAAAACAGACTCGTCACTGGTTGGCCGGGAACCCAAATTAAAAACTGAAGATGCTGTACATTCAAAACACAGAAAAAGCACCACGAAGGGCAGAGGCTGGCAGTGTGCTGGCCAAGCTAAGTGGAACCTGATTCTGTAAATGAAGTGTTCTAAAGCAGCCATGCTATTTGTTTACATGAGGTCTCTGGCTCTTCCACAACAAAGCATGTGGCCTGGCTGTTGGTCTTTTTACAGAAATTGTTAACTGTGCCTGGCTTAAAAAGTGTTTTTATTCATAACTTGTTTTTAAGAGTAAACTATTGATTTCTGACCTGAAGCAGATAGTTGACTTACTAAAAATACATTTTATGTAGAACAAAATACCAGTGTTTAATATGTTAAAATATTTTAAAGTAATATGTTTTACCCTGTGCTGAGAACCTTAACATTTGTCAGTGAGCCTTGTCAATTATGCTGTCAAGTTTTAAGCATAAATAAGTAGAATCTGATAGCTTGATGTTTTGAGGGAACACGGAGAATTGGAGACAATACTGTCTGTACTGAGCTTATTTCTGTAATGGGAATTGTATGGCTTTCTGTTTTAAAGCTGTTTTCTTTTTTTCTTAGCCTAAATAGACTTGCAGGTCACCAAGTGACATTTTGTCATTTCAACCCTCTGAATAATTATGTTTTAGATGAATAATGGGGTTTACCACTACTGCAGATCTTAAAAGAAATGCAGTTTTGCCGGGCATGGTGGTGCACGTCTTTAATCCCAGCACTCGGGAGGCAGAGGTAGGCAGATCTCTGTGAGTTTCCAGGCCAGCCTGATCTACAAAGAGAGTTCCAGGACAGCTAGGGCTGTTACACAGAGAAACCCTGTCTTGAAAAGCCTCCCCCCAAAAAATGCAGTTTTTATTCACCCGCATGGCTTTGTGGTAAGAGGACAGTGGCTGTACTACCTAGTTTTAAGCTAGAGTAAGTTGCTCTTGAATGCAAAGCTTAATTGTCCTCTAAATTCTTCCTGCAGAACTCAAGTTTCCTCTGTGTATTTGTTCATTTCTTGTTCCCTCTCTCTGGTTCCCGTGGGCTTTGTCTTCCAGGCAGTAGCAGCAGCAGTAGCTCAGACTCCACATGTTCTGTCATAGAGAAGCCTCTGGATGAGTTCTTGCCTCGTGAGTGGCGGCCCTCACCTTCTCTAACAGAGCTCTGGCTTCTCCATCACTCATGGGCTTCATGTGGGAGATGCTGCTCCCTGTCATGACTGGTCCATGTTGGGCTCCCACTAGAACAAGCATGTGACCCCCACCCTGCCATAGCTTCAGTAACTGTGAAACATAGGCCAGAGCCTATGTTTGTGACAGTGGAAGAAAGAATCATGCTTTTGCTGCTAAGATAATGTAAAGAGAGCTAGTAAGCTGTGTGAAAGGATAATTCTCAGGATTCTTTTTTATGCCTCATTATACATTTTTGAATTCTGATCAGTGTAAGAGGCACAAACAACAAACCTTAAATCTCTACAAGTACAAATTAAAGTTTGTTGGTGTAGCAGCACCCACTGTAACAAGCAGTACGTGCTCCAAATAAAGAGAAGTGTAAAGCCTGAGGCGATGTAGAAGACTGAGTAGTCGTATTTCATCCTGACTGGATGCTTCCCCACTGCTGAGTTACCAGGTTGATTTTGAGACTCTTTCTGAGATGTGATTAGAAAACAGAGTTACACAGAGTTCATAAGTCTGTCTAGACTCACTTCAGACTTAGCGTTTTTTTGTAAACCATAAATTATTTAATTTTGTCTGTTTCTACTTTCAGAAGAAAATGGAAGTGGTGTTTGCTTCCACCAGCTCGCAGCTTGCTGTCTCTTAAAGCATTATCTGTATCCTTACCTTTCCCAGACTAATGACAGAAACCATTGGTTTTAGCTTTACTAGGGAGTATCTCAAGAATCTCAAGACACTGTGTCTGTTGACACTATTGAAGCAAGTTACCAGAACAGCAGCTGACCTCACTGGACAATGTATAAGTACATAGCATTGTTCAGATACCTTGTAGAAGCACAGTTTAGAATTATAAACTGTGAAATGAGAGAAAATTACCTGAGTAGGAAACGCTGTTAACTCAGTTTTCTAAAACTTACCATTCTTAGAGAGTAGTTATATGAAAGTAGGTTGTGAAATGAATTGTACCTTATTCAATTCAAGACTTTTTTTTTCCAATTCAAGAAGCCTTAATTGCTGTTTGCATACCTAACTTTAAACATCTGTTGCTGTCACTTGGACGTGTTGGGGAGATGGAGAGATGATTGTCCCAGCATGTGGTTGCTGTGTGTAACATGTGTGTATGTCCCCTCCCATTAAAAACATACGAATGGCCGCTCGGTGTCCCTTGCTTGAATCATCAGCTGTCATTTACTTCGCTAGTCATTATTTAATTACCCAGAACAATCTACCCACAGGCTGGATGTGAATTTGCTGCTGTGCAGGTGCACTTCACTTTATGTAATTATGGAGGACTGCTTACAAATCAAGTTGGAAAATAAAATACTGTGAATTTACTCCTTTTAAAATTCATTAACCCTTTTGTTAGTCACATGATTAGTATAAACTACTATAAACTAGTTTATATGTTTTGTTGCTTCAGGTCTACCTGGTAGATTTTTTTTTTAATGGGACACACCTGTAATGGGTCTTTATAGAGAAAAAACATTGAATTGGGAAATTTTGGAAACGGACAATGAGAGCTTTGCTACTTTTAATTTACTAATTTTAAAATTTGACTTCATTTCTGGTTTTGCCCTTTTTGCTATTTCCCAGGTCTTAGCAGGTTCCCAATTCCATGTCTGTCTCCATCAGCATAAGCACATGCACTGAGCTGTCCCACTTGCAGGGCCCTGTGGGCACCTGAGGTTGCGTGGGACCCACAGGGTGGACTGGATGTAGTGGTCATGATTGTCTATGGAACATGCTCTCTTTTTCTGTGTCTCTGTTTCAGTTTTGATTATTTGACTCATGTCTATGCTCATGCTAAATGAATGCTGTTACGTCTTCTCTTTTTTACAAAGGAAATAATGTTTTCCTTCCTTCCCTCCTCATCTCTGTGCACATGCTTCCTGTCTGCGACCCGCTTCCCGCTTCTTTGCAAGACCAAGCAGGTTGGTGTGATTGGCTTGCACTCCACATGGTGCAGTTACTCATTTTCTCAAGACCTTTTATTTAAGTGCTTCACATTTTTAAAACTTAATAATTTTTACAGGGTAAGTATCTGTCTTTAAAAACAATTCCATTTTAGTTATAAAAAAAACTTTCCCCCTAAATCCTTAAAGATCCACTAAGTGTATTTTGAAAACACACTTATAACTGATTTGATGTTTAGGCATTGTCTTCCTTTTTTGAAAGCCAAGAGTCAGTTCCTGTTGCCCACATCATGGGTGATTGTGATACATACATTATAATAATCCAGTTGACACTTGCTGCAGCTCCACCCTTACCCACCTTGCCAGGTCACCTTCACTTGGGTAGCACCTGGTAAGGTAAAGAGGGAACTAAAAAGCTCACTACTTCTCGTTGACTTAGCTAAATACTTTTTATAATATCAACATGCCTTTTTAGATTTGCTTACTTAACATTTTTGTGCTAAATTTTATCATTGAGAACTAGAAAATTTTCTGAGGTTCCTTTTTTCCCCTCCTGGGTTTGTTGTTTGTTTTTTATTGATTTTGTTGATAAATGAACCCAGGGCTTTGCACATGGTGGCCAACCACTGAGCTACACCCTCACCTCCTTTTAAAAGTTTCTTCAGAAGCATATGTAGTCTCTTATCCCATTGGAGGGATCGGGGTGCTCATTGGCTGCACAGAAGGCTCCTCATAGCATCGTCCAGTGGAAAGCAGCCTACTGGAGGCTAAGGCTGGTATCCAGGGATGTTCAGGGTAAAAATTCATTCCTTAGAGATCTATGTAAAGTTACTCTTGGTCACCAAATTTTTACACAGTCACAGTTAGCTTAAAGTTTTATTTGAAACAAACAAACAAAAAAAAACAAAGCAAACAAACAAACAAAAAACGTGTCTGGTCATGGCAATTCTGGCCAGAGCCATATGGATTTGAATGTGTAGACTTTGAACTGACATAGATACGTGCCAAGTGTCTTCGTGAAACCCTCTTGAGCACAGTGAGGCATTCACTTCTAAAGCATGCATTTGAAGAGACTATCACACAAGGCAAGCAATTGATCAAGAGACAGCATTTATATAAGTATATATGCAAACCCTTTTCTTATTACTGCCTCCTGGTGGGAACTGTTAATTAGCAAAACGCTACAAGTCCAAAAAACATGTTCATATGTTGAGCCGATCATTTCATCTATACTGCCAGTACCATGCCTTCTACACATGCTATTTTGGTTTTAACCTATTTGCCATCTTTCTTTAAACGTGTGTAATCCCGAGGTGGGAGTTACATGTTTTTGTGTGCATGTACTTCCTGTAATCCTGAACTTAGACTTTTCTCCTCAAATTTTTAATAAGGCTGTTACTGACAGAATATATTTTCAAGGAATTCAATGGGAATAGGAACTAAATTATTCATGAAAATTATTCTTCTATAGCATAATTGAGAAGGTTCAATAGGCCCAGGCCCACCTCCGACACGGAGTGCAGTGAATCACACCACACCAGCCGCCTGGATCACTGTTCTTAGTTCCTCTTTGGTTTTGTGCCTTAGATTTTGCTTTAGACTTTGGCTTATAGAAGGAAGGAGGATGCCGTTAAACCCTTGAGTTTCTAGTGAGATTTTTGCCTTAAGAGTTGAAAAGGCCTGTGCAAAATCCTGCCTTTCATGGTTCCTACAGGAAGGTGCTCAGATCTGTAGTGCCATCGTGATTGCTTTCAGTTTCTTTTCCTTCTAAGCAGGAGGGGCTGGATTTGGGGTGGAGATATTAACTCATACTCCTCTGTCCTTGTCCCTTGGGAAGGAAGTTAAGAGTGACAAGCTTTCAGGAGAGCCTGAGGCCTGACAGTTCTGTGAAATGCTTGTTGTTCTGAGGAACTGCATTTCTAAGAACTTGCATCAACCAGAAATGAATTCTCATTGACTCAGTTTCAGATCCATTTTAATAGCCTAGTGTTTGCTTTCTCTTTTTGATTTTTTCATATAACTTCATGTTTTGAGATTTATTGGTGAGCTTTGTGTGAGCCGCTGCATGTGTCTACACTGGCTTGGACACTGCAGGCAGGTGGAAGTCGCATTTCAGCCTTGTTAGTTGGTGGTGCTTCCGACTGCTCGTATTTGACATGCTTGATCCGAGTTAGGGACTTCAGTCATCTAGTTTGACATAGTGAGTTACTTTGGTGGCTCATTTATGATTTACCAGGGCAGCTTATCAGTGTGAAATACCTGCCTTAAATAAGTAACTTACATGGTGAGTGTGGAAATGATTAAAGCATCATTTCCATTTTTAGCTTCTGTGTGCTGTTTGGAAACTCACAGGCTTTGCTGTTTTATTTGGCTTTTCTATTAATTTTCTTTCCCTACTTTTCTGCTCATCTGTTTTGTTCCGCTTTTGTTTTCCTTTACATATTATCGCACAGTTGGTCAACAGTCTGACTTTATTAATGAATTAAAAAGTCTAGGAGCTCCTAAGTAGAAATGGGAGCTTAACATTTGCTGTTGTATGACTGCGAATAGGCAGGGCTATCCTAAGATAATAATTCTTATGTCTGAAACATAGACTGGGTTTAGTGACTGCTGCAATTAAATGACTCAAATAGGTAAAAAGAAAGTTTCCCCAGATAAGATGGTGGAAATGCAAGCGAAAATTGATGAGGAGAAAAAAGCACTGGAAACAAAACTTGACATGGAAGAAGAAGAAAGAAACAAAGCTAGAGCTGAACTCGAGAGACGGGAGAAAGACCTTCTGAAAGCCCAGTAAGTGCAGTGAGGGTGTGGGGGCCCTCACCCAGTTTCTAGTGCTCGGTACAGGATTGGGTATCAGGAAAATGGATCAACTAAAAACAACCAAAAGCTTGAGTTTTGTCTCCAGCATAGCTGTTTTTGGGGTAGAGGGTCCACTGCATATGACAAACTTCTAAAGTTGCATCTTTCTGATCATTAAATAACTGTGTAGGAGAAAATATTGGCCAATTTGAATTACACCTTAGGTGATGAGCTAATGCCATGAAGTGGTATGACTTGGATAGATATCACAGGACTGAACTTCTGTAAGTGTGCCTCTTCAGTCCCATGAAATGGGGAGTGAGATTAGAGCAGCAGGTGACTGCTGGGGATTTAGAATGCCCTCGTTTTAATTACAGGCAGGAACATCGGTCTTTGCTGGAAAAGCTGTCTGCTTTGGAGAAGAAGGTAATTATCGGTGGTGTGGACTTGCTGGCCAAAGCTGAAGAGCAAGAGAAGCTTCTTGAGGAGTCTAATATGGAGCTGGAGGAGAGGAGGAAAAGAGCTGAGCAGCTTCGGAAAGAACTCGAGGAAAAAGAGGTAACGCCGTGCTGAGTGTGCTGTATGTGCTGTGCTTATCTTTTCCAGTGGGAAGCTGAAACAGAAAGCAGATTTTGAAGACAATAGCTACTAAACATCTAGATCATTTGTTATATTGAATTTGTGATTTAAGGGAAATTATTCTGAATTTAACCTGGTTTCATCATAGCAAGAACGCTTGGACATTGAGGAAAAATATACCAGTCTGCAAGAGGAGGCACAGGGAAAGACCAAGAAATTAAAGAAAGTCTGGACCATGCTGATGGCTGCAAAATCAGAGGTCAGTGTCTTAGAAATTTCCCATAATGCAGTTTAGAACCTTCCTGTGTGCTTACAGTTTCGTTGGTTGGTTTCTTTCTTTTCTTTTTCTTTTTTCTTTTTTTTTCTTCTGAGACAGGGTTTCTCTGTGTAGCCTTGGCTGACCTGGAACTTGGTCTGTAGACCAGGCTGGCGTCAAACTCAAGATATCTGCCTGCCTCTGCCTCCCAAGTGCAGGGATTAAAGGTGTATGCTACCCCACCCTGGCTTTGTGTGCTTACAGTTTTAAAGCACTAACAACGTTCACTTCTTTCTGTATATTTTAAATTTTACTTATTAAACTCCCCTACCTCCCCACCCCCACTCCCCAGCTCTAATCTGAAAGAGCCAGTGACAGTGCCAGTCTGTTGAAGAGCTGGGTTAGTTTTTACTGGGCCAGGTGCATTGTTTGTGCTTAAAATCTTGTTTGTTTTATACTGTTATGGGTTCTCTGGTAGATGGCCGATCTCCAGCAAGAGCATCAGAGGGAAATTGAAGGCCTTCTTGAGAACATTCGGCAGCTCAGCCGAGAGCTTCGGCTTCAGATGCTCATTATTGATAACTTCATACCTCAGGATTACCAGGTGAGGAGAGTCTGGGCTAGAGATTAGGTCACTGACGAGAGCTAAAGAACAAGCCAGTGTAATTAGTTAAGATGTTAAATGTTTACATTGCAGCTGTCCTCTATAAAGTTTGATTTGAACTAATGCTGTCATATAAAAGTGTCCTAGTTAGGGTTACTGTTGCTGCGATGAAGCACCATGACCAAAAGCAAGTTGGTGAGGAAAGGTATATTGGCCTAAGTTTCCAGATTACTGTTTATCATTGAAGGGAGTCAGGACAGGAACTCAAGCAGGGCCGGAACCTGGAGTCAGGAGCTGATGCAGAGGCCGTGGAGGGGGTGCTGCTTTCTGGCTTGCTCCTTGTGCCTTGCTTTTGTAATAAACCTAGAGCCACCTGCCTTAATGTGTGCTAATGATTTGGATAGATATCACGTGACTGAATTTCTCTAAATGTGCCTCTTCAGTCCCATGAAATGGGGGAGTGAGATTAGAGCAGCAGGTGACTGCTAGGGATTTAGAATGCCCTCGTTTTAATTACAGACAGGAACATCGGCCTTTGTGGAAGAACTGAGCAGGCATGGCACTGCCCACATGGGCTGAACCCTCACCCATCAATCACTACTTCAGAAAATGCCTTGCGATGGGATCCTTTTTGTTTGTTTGGGGGTTATTTGGGCTTTTTTGTTTTTGTTTTTTTTTTAGACAGGGTTTCTCTGTGTAACCTTGGCTATCCTGGACTTACTTTGTAGACCAGGCTGGTTTCGAACTCACAGCTATCCACCTGCTTGCTATCCACCTGCCTCTGCCTCCCAGAGTGCTAGGATTACAGGTATGTGCCACCATGCCTCTCAGATAACTCTAACTTGTGTCAAGTTGACATAAAACTAGCCAGCATAAAAGATGTTGACTTTCTTTAGAATGTAATTAATTATCTTTTTGATAAGTATCTAAATAAGAATGTGTAAGCCCATTGGAAGGACCTTGGTTCTCATAAATGCATGCATAACCAAGGTGAGGTACTATTGATTCATTAACACACTTTATTAGAAAGGAGAGAGAGAGCTGGAGAGGTGGCTCAGTGGCTCAGAGCACTGGCTGCTCTTCCAAAGAATCCAGGTTCAATTCCCAGCAACCACGTGGTAACTCATAACCATCTGTAATTCCAGTCCCAGGGGATCCAGCACCCTCCTCTGTCCTCAGTAGGCATTAGGCAGACATGTAGTGCACAGACACACTCATCTACATAGAATATATGCATAAATTTTTTTAGAGACAGGGCTTCTCTATGTAGCCTTGGCTGTCCTAGGACTCACTCTGTAGACCAGGCTGGCCTTAAACTCAGAGATGTGCATGCTTCTGCCTCCTGGGTGCTGGGATTAAAGGCGTAGACCACCACAACCCAGCTGCATAAATAATTTTTAAACAAAAAATAAGCAGTATGTGCTGCTGTCCTCTCTCTTGTTGGATGTGCTTCCCCCACCCCCGTATAAATAGACAGAAGATGAAATTTCCCACTCTAGTCATCTGTATGTACACAGTTAATAACACCAAATTTATTCACTTCCTTGTACAACCAGTCATCATCAGTAGTCATTTTCAAACAGGTATAATTATTATCACCAGCATAATTTTAAAATCTTACCTTTTTCTTAGCAAAAAATTTGTTTTATTTTTACCTTTGTGTTTATGTGAGGATGTGGGTTTGTGCACAGAGTCCAGGAAAGAGCGTTGGGTCCCCTAGAACTGGATTTACAGGAGGTTGTGAGTTGCTGGGTGTGTGTGCAAGGGCAGTGGGCACCCTTAACCTTTGGAGCTGTCTGCAGCCCACCTTCAACTGTATTTTGTTGTTGTTGTTGTTTTGAGACAGGGTTTCTCTGTGTGTAGCCCTAGCTGTCCTGGACTCACTTTGTAGACCAGGCTGGCCTCTAACTCACAGGGATCCACCTGCCTCTGCCTCCTGAGCACTGGGATTAAAGGTGTGTGCCACCACACCTGGCCTATCTTAATACAATTTGGTGTCTGTGTTTAATGTGTGAATCTCAGTGTAGCTATGAGAAGTTTGTCTGAAATTTTTCTTTTGGACCCCAAGTACCCAGAGTCAGTCTTGGGTTTCTGACACTCCACGATGCCCTAGTTCCATTACCCAAAATCAGAGCTGAAATCTAATCTAGACTGTAACCTGTTTTTAGCCAAAAGATTTCCCAACTTTTTTATTCCTTTGCCTTTTCCGGCCCAACCTGGCTGCCCTCCTGATTCTCAGGATTCCAACTTAACTTTTCTTTTTACACAGTTGAATAGTATCTACATGTGCTCCTAAGAAGTATGTGTGTGCACTTAAATTTGTTTTTATGTATATAAATGTTTTGCCTGTATGTATATGTGTGTACCATGTGTATGCCTGGTGCTTACGGAGACCAGAAGTGTCAGATCCCTGGAATTACAGTTACATACTATTGTGAACCACCATGTTGTGACCTGGGAACTGAACTCAGCTCCCCTGCAGGAACAGTTGCTTTTAACCATTATGCAACTCTCCAGCCCAAGGAGTGTATGTCTTTAAATGCTTGATGCAGGCTAGGTGGTGATAGTGCATGCCTTGGGTCTCAGCACTCAGGAAGCAGAGGCGGGTGGATTTCTATATGTTCCAGGACAGCCAGCCTGTCTCAAAACAAAAATGTTTGATGCAGTACATAATATTCAGAAATAACCCTTTTCAGTTAACACTGAAAGTGTAGTTCTAATGAGCCAGTGAGATGGTTCAGCAAGTAAAGTTTATTATATAAACTTGGTGACCTGTGTTTGATGCCCAGAACCCACATAAAGGTATAAAAGAGAAAACTGATTCCACAAAGTTGTTCTCTGACCTCCACATAAATAACATGACATGCCCCTATCCCCCCATCATGCAAATATGTGTGTGTGTCTGTGTGTGTATACATATGTATGTAGAGAGAGAGATAAAAATGCAAGGCCTTTAAAAGAGCTTAGTTCAAGGCATGAGGAAGTCCAAGGAATTATTATGGGCAAGATAGAGTGATACATATAGGAAAAGATCACACATGCTTATATTGTTTTTATACATACAGTTCTATAAATAAACTAAGAATAGGCTTTGACTCTCTTTGAAGGAAATGATTGAGAACTATGTCCATTGGAATGAAGACATAGGAGAATGGCAGCTTGTGAGTATTGCTTTCATACCTGTGAAATTGGAGTGGAGACCGCTGTGCAGGATGGATCGGATCTGAACTCAGTGGGCCAGATAGGAGGTTTTTCTGAATCACAGCAATGTGGGGGCCGTTTGTGGAAATGGGTTAGGCCTGGGGCTCCTTGGTACTGGGTGGCCTGTGCATCCTTTCTGCTCCAGGGTTCATGCCATGTTGACTAGTGAGCTGTCAGGATGTCTCACAACAACTCTCCCAGCTCACGGTATTAATTCAGACATGTCTCTTCCCTCTTTTCCTTCTTTGAGAAATGTGTGGCCTACACAGGAAATAACATGAGGAAACAAACTCCAGTGCCTGACAAGAAGGAGAGAGATGTAAGAGCACTTTTCAATACTGCCTCTGTCTTTAGAGAAATGTGAGTCATGGTGTTGCTTATCTTTTGCCGACAGAGGCTCTTTGAGTGGGGCTGTCAGGACAGGTCGGCTTGCCACCGTTCACTTGGCAGCTGTCGCCTTTCTACTCCTTCCATAAGCACGGCCTGCTGTCACTCTTGTGTGCCCTTTTCACCACTCTGGCCTGTGAGGACATGGCAGGGGTCTAGGATGCCTTGCTTCCCTTCCGTGGTCCTAGGTCAGCCAGAGAAGTTTTTCTTTATATCTGAAGAACTTTGTGACATGTCATGGCCTCTAATTCTTAAGCTTTGAGTACAGTTTACATACTGAGACAGAAGACACCATTAAAGGACTATTTGATTTTGTGTTCAGTGGTTCTTTTGCCTGGTGTCAGACATGTTTTAAGTCTTACCCAAATCTGGTTTAACTTCCCTTGTGTGTTCTTACAGCCCTTTGAAGTAGACCTTTCCCACGTGTACCTCGCCTATACAGAGGAGAGTCTGCGCCAGTCTCTGATGAAGTTAGAAAGGCCGAGGACCTCCAAAGGGAAAGCAAGACCAAAGACAGGGAGAAGGTGAGGAAATCCCAAGTCCCTGAAGTGACAGTGTTGAGATGCTGTATTTAGAAACACCTAAAGGAAATCAAATGTTAGTTAACTAGGCACAGAGTTTGCAGTTATGTTCTCTATGCAGCTGCAATTTGATAAGTAAAATAGGGATAAAGAATTGCACTCTGGAGCTGGGCGTGGTGGTGCACTCCTTTAATCCCAGCACTTGGAAGGCAGAGGCAGGCAGATTGATGTGAGTTCAAGGCCAGCCTGGTCTATAAAGCGGGTCCAGGACAGCCAAGGCTCCACAGAGAAACCCTGTCTCGAAAAAACAAAAACCAAGCCAACCAACCAAACAAAAAGAATTGTGCTCTGGGACAGTTGTGGTGGTGCACACCTTTAATCCCAGCACTTGGAAGGCAGAGGCAGGTGGATCTCTGAGTTCCAGGCCAGCCTGGTCTGCATTGCAAGTTTCAAGACAATCAGGGCTACACAGTGAGACCCTGTCTCTAACAGAAAAAGAACTGCACTCTTTCAGACTAATGCCTGTGGGTGGAACAGAGCTAGCCTCAGCTCACCTTTTTTCCTGTTGTTTACGTTCTACCTACTGTCTTTTTTAGGGTCTTAATTTTTACACTGATTCTTCTACTAAGATGCTTATTAATTTGCCTAGTTTGAGTCCCACAATACGGTATTAAGCTGGTCAGGTTTCCTGACAGACATTGCCACAAGGACACTGGCTCCCTAGCTCTCAGGTTAAGGGAAGCTTGTGTGACATCTCCAGCGCCAGTTGTAGCAGTTGTGTAGTCTGCGTGCTTCCTCACACAGCCGCAGGGGGAAGCCTGGTGTGGGGCTCATGCTCTTCATGTTCCTCCGGTGATCCAATTTAACCAACCACAAGTCTTTTGCTTTACATGTAGGGTGAAGTTGATTGGCTTTATGTCTTTATGTTACATAGTCTTTTAGATGTTAACACTTAAAGAGTTGGGATCACTAAAGAGAGGTTTTTTTGGTTTTTGGTGTTTTTTTGAGACAGGGTTTCTCTGTGTAGCCCTGGCTGTCCCGGACTTGCTTTGTAGACCAGGCTGGCCTCGAACTCAGTGATCCGCCTACCTCTGTCGTCCCCTACCCCCCAAGTGCTGGAATTAAAGGCGTGCACCACCATGCCCGGCCCTAAAGTAGGGTTTGAAGGAATTAACTGCATGTTAAAATGTACACGATTTTTGCATATTTTAGCATGTAGATGAAGGATTTAAAGGTTTTCATATGCCAACACACATGGAACCTTTAGAAATGTATAAATATTGTTCTATCTATATGTGATGTTTTGCCTGCATGTTTATATGGGCACCAGATGTCAGATCCCCTGGAATGTTGATCGAGAGCCACCATATGGGTATTGAGATGTGAGCTCAGGTCCCCTGGGAGTAACAAATGCCCTTGAGCACTGCACCATCCCTGTAGCCCCACTGTTCCACTCTTAGTAGATGCTCTCCTCAGAGCTCACAGTTATTAGGAAGATGTGGTCAGCTAGGGCGAACGGTACTGAGACAGTTGGTCTCACAGGGAGACAGGCAGAGGAGGTCGGTGGAACAAGCTGGAGAGTGGTTCTGTCCCTTGTTAGTGTGGGAACAGAGGTCCCACTATTGCTGGACCATTGCCTTTTCAAAGAGAATCCGAATTACTCAGATGAGGTCTCTCAAGTTTAGGTACTTTTAAAAAACTGTATAGGCCTTAAATAATTTGCAGAGCTATTTTGATACAGTTTTTATAATGTACTACTGTAAAATACACTTTTTGTTTAGCATAAGGTAAAGAAAATACTCAACTCTGTCACAGAATCAAAACTGTAGTTTTTATAGGAAGTAAGCAGATATGTGCAATAAGTGACATGTTTGTGTTCTGTAGCGAGCGTGCCATGCGATGCTTCATGAGAGGCATGCAGCTCACTGTGCTGGACAGCAACGAGAAGGCACAGACAGTCCTCCTGTAGGCTCTGCGTCTGCACTGGAAAGTGTGACTTCAGATACTCTGTGTCCTGCTTCTCTGAGGCCACCTGTGCTATTAGCCTCCTCCGAGGAGGTAACCAAGGGGCACCCCTGATTGGCTTAGCTGCCTCCTGTCTGCCCCTGGTCTGACCAGCTCCTCACCACTCTGGAATACTGTGCTGTGGCAACATGTTCTTGTGCTTGCTTTTGGTGACCTACTCTGAAAAAAAAAATGGGTAGCAATCAAACTTAGCCGTGGCCAAGCATGGCCAGTGTCGCTCCATTCATGAACTCTGGCCACATAAAGTGTTGACAATTCAGTCTCTTAGGGAAAAAAATCACTCACCTTGCATCTCTTTCTTCTCTTAACAGAAAGCGTTCTGCAAAGCCTGAGATGGTAATTGATTCTTTACTTCAGTAAATGTTACAGAATTAAAGTTACAATAAAAAAAGAGTGATATTCTCCTGCCTGGACAAAAATCCTTAATTAAGACACTGAGGACGCCTGTATAATTCACATAATGGAAGCTGTAAGTCATGGAGTGAGACTGGAAATAGCAATTTTCCTAATACCTTTTAGACTCTTTAAGTTTCTGTAACATGCAGGTGTGCACAGCTCACTATTGTTGGGGATGCTGTGCTGTGTCACACTGCTCTGCAGGAAGTAAGGGCACAGTTCCTACAGAGCGTTGCTGTTGTCCATGAATGTGCGTCTCTTAGCTGTGTACTCAGCTGCTGTGTATCTAGATAAGCGGCCTCTCAGAAAAGAACAGAGTCTGTCCTGTTGGCACACAGAAGGTCGCCTTGTCCTGTGTGCCGTGTCAATGTCTGGGTGCTCATCTAAGCAGTAACTTGGTCCTGACACCTGCCTGGCCTGTCTAAATGCAGTCCACCATTATGATGTCCATTGCATCTAAGTGTGAGATAACTGACGTTACTGATCTGTAGAAAACTGTACAGTTTGGTAGCTTTGCAGAATTACAGTTTAAAGATGCAGTGTGACATGGGCTTCATCTGGCCATGCTCCAGTTCCTGTCACTCTGGCTCCACATTCAGCCTTTGTTTTTGCTGATTTGACTTCTCCATACCTCCTGAAGCCAGCATCGGCCATTTACCTTTGCTCACACATACGTTTTAAAAAATTCCTTTGGATGTATGGCTTACAGACACTCCTTTGTCTGAATTTTAAGTTTAATGGAAACAACTGTATACAAATTGAAACCAGTCTCATTTTTCAGAAAATGAAGCAAAGCCAGAAAAATAACTTTTAATTTTCTTCATAGCATTTTTATAAATAGTTTTCCCTAAATTTCTTGTATTGATTAATCTATTTATACCATATTCTTCTCCAAAAGAGTTATATTCATTGTATAGTATGATAAGTTATAATAAATAGGGAGGTTTTTGGTTTTGTTGCCTACTTACAAAAATTTTTGAAGGTTATATGTTTCCAAAATCTGTCACACTTTAAAAGTTTGAAATTGTACAACTCCGAGCTATTGACTGCAAAGGTTTTGCGACTTCCCAAGTTAGGATTAATTCAATTGCTATGATTTTAAAAAGTTTGAATAAATACTAGTTTATAATGGCAGAGCTATGTAGGCTTGGGTGGCTGAGCAGAGGTACAGCCCAGGGGAGATGGCAGTACATTCTCGGGCTTTCCAGGACTGGAGCGCTGAGTACCCTGTATGTGCTGATGTGAGCATGGCTGTTGGGGCGGCATCTTCAAGGTAGTGGGTGTGGCTCTGCTGTTGTGATTTGATGAGCTGAGTGTGTATCTTGCAAAGACTCATCTAAGCTGAGCATCTTGGTGATGTCAAATTTCTCCATGATGTAAATTTAACTGTTAGTAATTATAGAATCTTAATTTTACCAGTAAGGATAAGAACCTTTATGCCTTCATTTTAAAAGTTTATGTTTCTATCACTTAACTGTTCAGTTGGCCTGGAAGGAATAATTACTGTGAATTAAGCTAAAACATAAGAGAAATTGAATCTAGGTAAAGCCTATCACAGTAACAAAAATAACTCCATAAAACTGAGAATATTAGATGCTTCTCTAAGCAGCTTGACTTAATAATTTTGTTTGCTTGCTTGTCAGTTGTTTTGAGCCAGGGTCTCTCTGTGTCCGCCCAGGCTGGCCTGGGACTCATGATCCTTCTGCCTCAGCCTCCTAGGTGCTGAGACTGCAGGTGCATGTTATCATACCAAGCAATATGTTTATTAAAGCATTTATGTTAAAACTCTAATCAGGTGGACATTGTTCATTTTCTGAAAACCAAATTAGATTCTCGCCAGGTTGGGAGGTCCGTTGGAAGATGGTAGGACACCCACTTCTGTCACGGGAGTGCTGTGGCTGCGCCTCATGTACTGTGTCTTTGTCCACAAATGGAATCGTTTGTATTTTCAGTGTTAATTTCATGAATGGATAGAGATGAAGAACAAACTTGCTTAATGTTTAAAATAAATGTTCAGATTTGTGAGTGGAGCAGATCTATAAATAGGCTATTGATAAGTATCCTTTTCCCCCTTAATTTAAAAAGTAATGTTTATTTATTTGAAAGGAGCCGTAATAGGAAGTTATGGCTATCTCTGCATTCCTGCTCTATAGTCAGACTCTCTCCATGCAGTGTCACTCCTGGGATGTTGAGGCTTACTGAGGGGAAGGCTCTGCACCTAGTGCGTGCCAGAACCCTCTGGCAAGCTGTCACACATAATCCTGGAAAAGGTGATTTTCTAATTTATGTTTTTGGCAGCTGGAACACCAAGGTTATTTTGGAAGGAGAGGGGGAAGTGTCACTTCACCTGCAGTATGTTTAAGGCTGTGATTACAGTTTCAGCATTTTTATTTCCATTTTAGGTTTGTGTGTCCCATTTCCCCTTTTTTCTCTTAACTCTTAGAACAAGGAACACCCTCTTCCCTGTAGAGCTGTGAATTAAGGAATGGGCGGAGTTTACATTTACACACACACCTCTGTCTGCCCAGTTTATTCCCCTCCCTTCCTCCATTTTGAGATAGAGTCCCATACAGTCCAGGCTAGCCACAAACCCTGTATGTAGCCCAGGTTGGCCTTAAACTCCTGATCCTCCTACCTCCACCTCACAGTTGCTGGGATTACACTTACGCACCACTACACCCAGCTTCCCCTCCACCCCATTTCTCAATATATATAATTTTTTTCATTATTGTTTTTCTTAAAGTACTAGAAAACATAGTTCTTCCTAGTGCCTTTGAGCTGACCCTACAGTTTGACTAATTAGAATCAGTGAAAGCCTGAGTAGTGTTACTATAATGCTGCTACTGGCCAGGATACAAACTGTACATAAGGTTGCTGTATTAATTCAAAATCCATACTTGAGTTGTATTTTATGTATAAATTGTACTTGTTCAAGCTGTATATATTAATGTTGTGTGTACATGCAGCATGGTAAGATGAGAATAAAATGCCTCCCCAATGCCTACTGTCTTTTAAAACATCTTTATTCATTTTCTCTTGGTGTGTGTACACCACGTATGTGCTGTGTTCCTGTGTTAACCAGAGGGCGTCGGGTCCCCTGGAACTAGAGTCACAGTTGTAATACCGAGATCACCCAGACCGCGAGACCCCCAAAATGACCCCCAGGACTCGATAGCGATGCAGCATACAGAGTCCTGTATTACAGGCTCGAGCCTCAGATCTCAGTCCTTCCTGAGGCAGCAGGATGGGAGAGTGACCCTGAACTTCAAGGGCAATGGGTTTATAAGGGGAAGAGCTGTAATTAGGGGTTGGGGTCACAGGGAAGTAAGGAAAAAACCATAAGTGGGGGTTGTGGGTTACAGGGTGTCGGCCTTCAGGCAGGTTGGGTCCAGGAGGCTGAACCCCCAGGGAAGTCGTTTTAGCTCAGAGGATCGTTGGGAGTTAATTGTATCTAATCACTCATGTGGAGTTTCTGGAGAGTGCTGGCAGGTCTAGTTTACGGCAGTGCGTGGCCATTCCCAGAACGCAGGAAGGAGTAGGGTCACCTGGAGGACAAGTTCTCACAGAACGTTCACAGACCACGGCATTAGTTGCAGAACATACATTTCATGTAGAACATGGCACCAATTTTGTCCCTGCAGCAGTTATGAGCAGCCATATGTGTGCTAGGCAGGCTAAAGAAATCAGAGTGGGCCTCGAGAAGTTTTGATTGAATGACTAGGTTAATGGGCCTTTTTGAAGTTAGCGTACCGAGTGCCTGAGTTCTGTTGTGTCATTAGACTTGTTCTTATTCACCCCTTCTTGCCTTGTTGGCCTCTTCCTCTACCCAAATTGTCTTTCCTCTGCTCACATGCAAAAAACTTTTTATTTGTAGTTTTTATTTTATTTATTTATTTAAATATTTAAATATTTATTTATTTTAATATTTATTTATTTTAATATTTATTTATTTATTTATTTTGGTTTTTTGAGACAGAGTTTCTCTGTGTAGCCTTAGCTGTCCTGGACCCGCTTTGTAGACCAGGCTGGCCTCGAACTCACAGCAATCCACCTGCCTCTGCCTCCCAAGTGCTGGAATTATAGGCGTGCGCCACCACGCCCAGCTTATTTGTAGTTTTTAAACATGGGTTTTCTCCCATCCCAGCTGCCAGACTTTATAGAACCCACCTGTGAGATGCTGTCCACTCTGTGCTCTGAATGAGACTGCAGCCATCTTCAGCTGTCCAGCTGGGCTTGGCAGTCCTTTGGAGGAGGATGCAGGGGATGTCATCCCCAGCAGGGATGATGGCTTCGCCATGACTGTGTAGATGGGACCACCTCCCTTCATCCTTCCCCACCAGAGACCCTGAGGCTGAGTACAGTTAGGACAGAATTACAAGTGGTGGGGGAACAAAGGCTCACTCAGGTGAGGGTCCCACGACAGCCACAAAGCAGTCGTCCCTAAAGCCAGGTGTGCTCCGGGAAGAGGGTGTTTTTATGCTTTCCTTTCAGTTCCTAAAGACTGAATTATTTTGTGTGTCTGCATGTTCTGCCTGCATCTGTGTATGTGCACTGTGAGTGGGCCTGGTGCCTCAGTTGCCAGGAGAGGCCATTAGATCCCTCAGAACTGGAGTTATGACACTTGAGGACCACCATGTGGGTCCTGGGAACTGAACCCCAGTCTTCTGCAAGAGCAGCCAGTGCTTCTTAACTGCTGAGCTTTTCCCCAGCCTCAAGTTTTTCTTTGATTGACTGAATTGTAAAGTCTAATGGTTGCCTCCTGCCTGGCGTGCTCTGAATCATCATCTCCTGGTCCCTTTGTTCTTTGAGAGTAATAGCATTAGTTTTAGGGGTGCGCGTGTACACACTCGTGTTTGCGTGTCTCTTACTGCTCTGGGGCTTACTGCTTACACTGGGCTAGCACACCAGTCAGTGCCAGGAGGCTCCTTTCTGTGCCTCCGCAGGACTAATACCGCTGTCTCAGCTTTTTCCACAAGTGCTGGGGTCAGAACGTTTCCTACTGAGCTAACTCTCAGGCCATGCTCCTTCCTCACTTTTAAGATTTTTAGTCCCAGCACTCAGGAGAGGCAGGCGGGTCTCTGTGAGTTTAAAGCCAGCCTGGTCTACAAAGCAACTCCAGGACAGCCAAGGCTAACACAGAGAGACCCCATCTCGGAAAAACAAAACAAACAAGCAAAAAAGATTTTATGTTTGTTTTGGCTAGGGGTGGGTATCGAGGTACATAAGCATAAGTACAATTGTCCATGGAAGCCAGAAAAGGGTGTCAGGTTCCCTCAAACTGGGCTCATAGCTATGAGCCGCATAGCATGGGCGCTGGGAACTGAATTCCAATCTTGAAAAAGCAGTGTCTTAACCACTGAGCCATCTCTATAGCCCTCCCTACCCTACCCCCACCCCGCCCCAGTCCCAGCCCAGCCTGCAAGCCTTTTTTTTTTTTTTTTTTTTTTTTTTTTGGAAACAGTATCTCATTTAGCCCAAGCTAGGCTCCAACTCTGTATATAGCCGAGGCTGAGATTCAGTTTCTGATCTTTGGGACTCCACCTCCTGAGTGCCAAGATCACAGGCAGGAGCCACCAAGGCCTCTGTCCTCAGATTCATTTGTAAAACTAGTTAGTATCTCAATGAATGATGTAGCAAGAGCAGTTCATAGGGCGCTGAAGCCCAGGCCTGAGCTTTAGGCAGAGGGGGCGGAGCCTCCAGACAGATTTGTAGTGGATTAGCAGAATTGCTCCTTAAAACCGTTTGATTTGCAAAGCAAATCAGGTATTCTGTCTTCCTTCGGAAGCTGAGCCCTTCTGTGGGAAAGTGATTGTGAAAAGGCTACTTCAAAAACAACCTGTTTCCTCTCAGCATTTAATCTTGGGCTTCCTGCGACCCAACCTTCAGGTTACTTTTATCAGCGTTATCAGAACATCGGGTTGTCTTACCCAAACACGGTTATGGCTCTCTGAAGCACAGGACAGATCAGACGCTCTCCCACACCTGCCCCTCTCCCCCAGCCTCTCGGGAGGGCTGGGGAAATTTGAGTTGTAATCAAAGGCTGCATTTCTCCCATCGTAGCTAAGAATTTAACTGGGACTTTACAACTGAAATAAAATGTTCTCAGAGTGTGATACCAATCTTAACAAAGAGGATATTGCCTAACCCGACTTAAAAAGTACCAGAGACCTACAGAAATCCTACGCTGGCCTCAACTTATCTTCAGCAAGAGTTTTGCCCTTCACTAGCCAGGCTGCCTCCTTTTTGTTGTCAATTCTCTAAATTAGCATATAAAATGGCCTCCTTGTGGCATCCTCATAGACAAAAACAAAAAATAATGTGTTTAATTAGTGCCTCTCACCCACTGTCCTTCCCCAGCCTTCCTGACAGGTCACATGGTATCCCACTCACCTATGCCCGAAAGTCTCCCTCACACACACACCCCTTTGTGACAGGGTTTCTCTGTGTAGCCCTGGCTGTCCTGGAACTCACTCTGTTGACTAGGCTGGCCTCGGAACTCAGAAATCCACCTGCCTCTGCCTCCCTAGTGCTGGGATTAAAGGAGTGACAAATGCCTGTAATCCCAGCACTCTGGAGGCAGAGGCAGGCTGATCACCGTGAGTTCCAGGCCAGCCTGGTCAATAAAGCAAGTCCAGGACAGCCAAGGCTACACAGAGAAACCGTGTCTTGAAAAAACTAAAAAAAAAAAGAAAGAAAGAAAAAAAAGAGTGCTCTCCCTCTCTTAATTCCCTTTCACTTTAACTGTGTGTACACACACTCTGAATACACTCAGATTTAAATACAGAGTCTGCATAAGACAGAGAAATTTGTCTTTCTCAATCTAGCCTTATTTTGTTTAACATAATCTCCAGCCACATCTACTGTCTGTAAACACGCTTTCCTTCTTTGCTCCTAAGCACGAGCCCATTGTGCACAGGAATAGCATATTCCTTATGTATCTGCCGCTCCTTGCTTCTGTATCTTCACGACTGTGCAGTGCTACAGTGATGGCGAATATGCAAGCATCTCTGCGGTGTGCTCACTTACAATCCTTCCGGTTCACAGCCGGATCAGATGGTAGATAAGGCTTAGTTTTTGGGAACCTCTGTGCGGGTTTCCACAGTAGCTGCCCTGCTTGCTCGCCCACCAGCAGTGTACAGCTGTCCTGGTACCCTCTTCTAAATGTGTGTTGGGCCTCAGGAGATGGCTCAGTGAGTGAGGACACTTACCAAGTAAGAAGACCTGAGTGCGCATCTCCAGCTCTCACTTAACAGACTGAGCATGGCCACAGGTGCCTGTAACGCCAGCACTGTTGCAGGTCAGAGACAAAGGTTTCAGTGACAGACACAGGCAGAGTGGGAGAGCAGGACACCTGATGTCATCCTCCTGACTCAGCACTTGGGCAAGTGCATACGTATGCACCACAAACATGCATGCGTACATACACACACACACACACAAGCAAATTTAGTTGCTGAATGTGATGGTGCATGCCTTTAATCCCAGCCCTCAGGAGGCAGAGGCAGATGGATCTCTGTGAGTTTGAGGCCAGCCTGATCTACAAAGAAAGTTTCAGGATAGTCAAGGCTATTACACAGAGAAACCTGGTCTCAAAACAAACAAACAAAAACAAAATTGTGTTTCTCCTTGGGTTGCAGCAGCATCTCTACTGACCACCTCCCTCCCATCTGTGGCATGTAGTATGTCCTTGGGCACAGAAAAGCCAGTGTGGACTGTAGAGACAGCAGGCCTCCATTCTTAGACCAATGGAGCAAACTTATGAAAGTGTGCTTTAACACTGGCCAATAGAAAACAGGACGGAACAGATTCCTTCTGCAGCTTGCACAGAGACGAAACTGGCAGGAAGAGTTCATTAGAAGGGAAGAAGTCTTGTGCTGGGAGATAGCTCAGCAGGGAAAGTGCCTTCTGTGGGTGCAGATCACCAGCACCCACATCCTGCCCAGTGCTGGGTGGAGGCAGGTGGATCCAGGCACTCACTGGCCAGCCTGTCAGCTGATAAGGTGAACTCCTGTAAGGTTTAGTAAGATCCTGCCTCAAGAATCAAAATGGACCCGGGCGTGGTGACGCATGCCTGTAATCCTAGCACTCTGGAGGCAGAGGCAGGTGGATCACCATGAGTTCCAGGCCAGCCTGGTCTATAAAGCAAGTCCAGGACAGCCAAGGCTATACAGAGAAACCCTGTCTTGAAAAACTAAAAAAGAAGAAGGAGGAGGAGCCAAGGAGATGGCTCAGTGGATAAAGGGCACTTGCTGTACAAACCTAGTGACTTGAATTCAATCTCTGATAGCCATGTAGAGGAAGAAGGAGAGAAATGACTGGATGTCAGCATGTGCACCATGCCACACAAGTATACATGTATCATGCGCGCACGTGTACACACATTTATAAAAAAGAAAAAGAAAGTAAGAGCAGTTGAGTAAGACCCATGAAATTGGTCCTCACATTGCAGTGTAAAGGCACATGGACATACATGCTTGTGCACACACACACCAAGGCAGTCTAGAAAGCTAAGGTGAGAATGTCATCTCAGGGTTGGAGACCAAAAGGGCTGAGTGTATACCTCACAGTAAAGCACACAAGGCCATGGGTTTGGTGCCTGGTACCATGGGAGGGGGAATCTATTTTAAACTTGATTTTGGTTTTCCAAGACAGGGTTTCTCTGTGTAGTCCTGGCTGTCCTGGACTCGCTCTGTAGACCAAGCTGACCATGAACTCACAGAGTTCTGGGTGCTGGGATTAAAGGTGTGTGTCACCATTCCTAGCTTAACTTTGTTTTTAAAGAGAGGCCGGTTCAGGAGGTGTCAGCAAGGGCAGCTACTTAAGGGACTACAGGACTGGAGAGTGGAACCCTACCTTGCAAATTGACAAGACATCGGCCCCAAGACTAGAGAAAGCCCCTGCCTTGCCCTGGGTAGAGGTTGATAGAGTTGAGATGCTGGCCCCTGTGTTGATGGGCCATGTGGAAGCTGTGCTGCAGTATGCTATCCTGTCCTGTCCTCAGAGGATCTGGATATTATGGGATACCATCTGAGAGAACAAGTCTAGAGGATGAAGAAAATTGGAGGTCACAGTAATGGTGCAGATAGACAAGTAATAAGAAGAGAATGCTTGGGTCATTTAAAAAATTGTATTTATTCGTACACATGTGTATGTATATACACTCATGTATACATGTACACATAACAGCATATGTGGTGACCAGAGGACAGTTTGTACATGTCAGTTCTCTCTTTCCGCCATATAGATCCTGGGGGACCAAACTCAGGTCTTCAACCTTGGCAGTGAGCCCCTTTATTTGCTGAGCCATCTTGCTGGGATATCCCCCATGGCATTTTTATCAGAGTCCAACATTTCTCAATAGCCTCCCCCCTCCCCAAAATGTTGCACACAAGACACAGCACATGGTCAGGCGTCTGTTCACGAGGTACTTCTTACCCATTACAGACACTAGTTAGAGAGAACCCTAAGGTTCTCTAAGGCTGAGGACAAAGGCAGTGGCGGTGCACATCGTGGGAGAGAGCTGGCAGGGACAAGCACACGCTACCGAGCAGGCACTTGCTGTGGCTATGTGGTCTCGGTAACTGCTCCAGTCACCAGCCTTGCGACTTTCACTTAATCCTAGTTTCTCCACATCCTTTCTGTCTGTCCTTAACCCATGTTCTCTTTTTCTCTTGCTCCAACCAGAGGCAGATGGTTGGATGTTTAAATCTGGAGTCCAGGGTTCCCCGTCTGTATGCAAGCAAGAATGTTAGTGTGTCTTGTCCTGGCCATCCACGCTTACAGTGTTGAGTGACCAGGAGGCCACCTGTGTCTTGACGTCTACTCCAGGTCTTTCTTTTATCATCCCAGCCTCATATGCCAAGTGCAGACCCACAACATATATCCTGTGGCAGACACAGCTCACATTTAGCCAGCGCATGCAAATGAGTTTCAATCAGAAGAGAGCGGAAATTAGAGTTTTCACTGCGTATCTTCCCCCATTGGCCTTAGAAGCGTCTAGTGCCCTTGGCATGCTGGTAATTCATGTGGGCAGGGTGAAACTGACTGTGGTCAGGGTGAGATTTTAAGCTTTTGATTTTTTTCCCCTTTATTTTGAAGGGGTTAAAAAGTTGGTATGTATTTTTGGTGTGATTTTAGTATTGGTGCTAATTTTTGTCACATGCATGTGATTGAGGGTCAAAAGAATGCCAACTCACTAGACCCATCTTCCTGCACAGAGCATCTTCTGACTGGCAAGTTTGACAGCACGGAGCTTGGTTACTTTCTCTTCTCTCACTTCCATTCCTTTTAAATAACAGCATTATTAAGATGTAACTCTTGTTGGTTTTTTTGACACAGGGTTTCTCTGTGTAGCCTTGGCTGTCCTGAACTCGATTTGTAGGCCAGGTTGACCTCGAACTCACAGCAATCCACCTGCCTTTACCTCCCTGAGTGCTGGGATTAAAGGCATGTGCCACCACGCCTGGCTACATTTCATTTTAATTAAGAAAACTCAAATGTGTGTGAAAGCAAAGTAGTTCACCCTGTGCCCTGTCCCCAGCCACAGCCGACAGGAACTCATGACTACCTCCTCAGTTTTACTGAGATTTACACTGTCTTTTGTAGAGTGTGAGTGCCTGCTTACATGTTTGTGTTCTGCATGTAGTGCCCACAGATGCCAGAAAAGGCTGTCAGATGCCCTAGAACTGGACTTACAGGTTGCTGTGAGCCACCATGTGGGTGCTGGAACTTGAACCTGGCTCTTCTGGAAAAGCAGTCAGTGCTCTTAACCACCGAGCCACCTCTCCAGCCCCAACTTATGGCTACACTTATCCTTTTTTTTTTTTTGAGATAGGGTTCATTTGTGTAGCCTTGGCTGTCCTGGACTAACTTTGTAGACCAGCCTGGCCTCGAACTCACAGCAGTCCATCAACCTGCCTCTGCCTCCTGAGTGCTGGGATTAAAGGCATGCGCCGTCACCTCCTGGCTTAACTATTTTCTTAATTATCAACTTTAAACATTTCTTAGTTTCCTTATTTTAAAAAAAATGAAGATTTATTTCTTTTTGGGAGGGTGGGTACTGAGTTGAGGCAAAATTTCTATTTATTCAGGTTGGTCATAACTCATGTTCTTTTTAAAAATATGTATGTATGTATATATGTATGTATTTACTCATTTATTTATTTTGAGAAAGGGTCTCTCTTTGTAGCCCTGGTGGTCATCGAACTTACTCTGTAGACCAAGCTTGCCTTGAACTTGGAGATCCCCCTGCCTCTGCTTCTCAAATGCTGGCGTTAGAGGCTGTGCCACCCCAGCCCCTCTTATTTTTTCTTTAAAATTTTGTGTAGATGTGTGTGTCTGCATATGGATATATGCACATGATTTCAGTAACCTCAGAGGCCAAAAGTGTCAAATCCCTTGGAGTTACAAATAATTTGAAGCCACTGTGTCGGTGCTTGGAAACAACCTAAGCCCTCCGCAAGAACAGCAAGCACCCTTAACCACTGAACCATCTCTCTGGCCCAATGACTCATTTGTTTGTTCTTGTTGGGTTTTGTTTTCTTTGAGACAGGGTCTCACCATATAGTCTGGCTGGCCTTAGACTCACAAGAGATCCTACCTGCCTGTGCCTCTGTAGTGCTAGGATTAAAGGTGTTCACGCCCACCTCTAACCAGTTCCTCCTGCTCTTAAACCCTGAGCTTAGTTACTGCTCTCGCTGTGATAAGACACCAAGACCAAGGCAACTTTTAAAGAAAGGGTTTAATTTGGGGCTGAAGGCTTCTGGGGTTAGAGTCCATGGTGGTGGAGTAGAGGCGTGGTGGCAGGAAGAGCTGAGAGCTCACGTCTTGATCCACAAGCTGGAGGTAGAAAGAATGCACTGGAAATGGCCTGGGCTTTTTGAAACCTCAAAGCCTGCCCCCAGTGGCCACACCTCCTAGCCCTTCCCAGACAGTTCCACTAATGGGGACCAGGTACTCAAACATAGGAGCCTATGGGGACCATTTTCATTTAAACCACCGCCATCTCTTACAGGACTAAGGCAACACCCAATGGCTGGCTTCCCTGCAAGATTTTTTTTGCAGTAAAGTTTTTGTTGTTCTATTATGCTAACAGTTTTTTTTAAAAAGATTTATTTATTTAATGTATATGAGTACTCTCTGTTTTCATGCACATCAGAAGAGGCAATCAGATTCCATTTTAGATGGCTGTGAGCCACCCTGTGGGTGCTGGGAGTTGAACTCAGGACCTCTGGAAGAGCAGCCAGTGCTCTTAACCACTGAGCCATCTCTCCAGCCCATGTTAACAGGGTTTGTTGTTGTTGTTTGTTTTGTTTTTATGGTTTTTGAGACAGGGTTTCTCTGTATTATCTTGGCTGTCCTGAACTCACTTTGTAGACCAGGCCGGCATCGAACTCACAGTGATCTACCTGCCTCTGCCTCCCAAGCACTGGGATTAAAGGCGTGCACCACCACGCCTGGCTCCATGTTAACAGTTTTAAACACTTACATCTCTTGAGTTTCTTCAGCATATTACAGTTGCATGTACATACGATGCACGTGTGGAGGCCAGAGAACACCTCTTATAGAGTTGCTTGCTTCTCTCCCTCTACTTTTACCTGGGCTCTGGGGACCCATCTTGGCCTGCTTCAGACTGGGCTGTAGGCAACTCCTCGTCCTTTAAAGAATTATTAATTTCTGGTTCTTGTTTCATCAACTGCAGGCTCTCTTGTCTCTGTGACCCCTCCCCATGGAAGGTGGAGTGTGGTGCCATGTCTCGTTGCTTTCGCTGTTTTATTTATTTTATTTTACTTATTTATTTAGTGTGTGTGTGAGAGAGAGAGAAGGTGGGGGGAGAAAGAGAAAGAGAAAGAGAGAGTGGGGGGGCAGGGGGATGGAGGGAGAGAGAGAGAGAGAGAGAGAGAGAGAGAGAGAGAGAGAGAGAGAGAGAGAGAGTGTGTGTGTGTTAGGGAGTTTGAGGGGTGTCAGGATAATCCCAGAGAACTCTCTTCTAACTATGGATTCATCTCCGTGGCCCTTTTATCCTTATTTTATTTTGTTTTTATGTGTATGGGTGTTTTTCCTACATGCATGTGGTCTGTGTGCCTCCACAGGAGGCCAGAGGAGAGCATCATACCCCCTGGGACTGGAGTTATTATTTTAAGCTGCCATGTGGGTGCTGGGAATCGAACCTGGGTCCTCTGGAAGAGCAACAAGTAAGTACTCTTGACTGCTGAACCACCTCTCCAGCCCCGCTTCTATCCTTTAATGATCTTGTGTATTATATTCCTGAGAGTGGGAACTCCTTGAGAAGGAAGTCGGCTTTCTGTTGTGTAGCCACACCGCTTTTAGCCACCGTAAATTAAACTGGTTTCTCTAACAGTATAAACTGTGACCTCATTGTCAAAATGAAGTGTCATTAGCCGTCATTGCTGTTAGATTATACATATATTTTATTTTATCAGTTATAAATATATAAATATTAAAAAAATAAAACCATTAAAATCTCATAAGTTAAAACGTGGAGCTTCAACACTGACAGTATTTCTTTTGCACGATCCTTCTCAGCCTTTCCAGGAAGTCTTTCAGGGTTGTGTACGAGGACTCATTCACAGTGCAGCTTTCCTACAAAAGAAACGTTACATTGGATGAATATATATTTGCGTCTTGCTATCAGGCCTTGCTCAACCTTGGTCATGCTGACTCTGGGAGCCTCCAAAACAGTTTTCAAGCCAGGGATTTCAGACCAGCTCGACCCTGAGTTTGGCTGTCATGAGGCCAGCAAAATTTTGACCTGCTTTTTGGCATGTGCTGTGGTCACTACTGGTCTGACGTCAGGGTGCCACAGTCTCTGTGGTGGCACGTCGCAGACAGGGGCGGCTGGAGGGAATAACGGAACACGCAGGCTCAGACCTGCCTCTGTTGCCATTCAGCTTGCGGAGTGAGGTGGAAGTCTCGCAGGTCTCCTGCCCAGGGAGCAGGTGCACTTCAGAGAAGGGATGCTGCGCAAACCAGCTGCTAAACCTACTTTCTTGACTCTGCCCAGCCATGCTGGACGGAACACATGCATTTCACCCAGGCCTTTGGCTCTTAGTCACATGGCCTGCCCGCCTCCTCACTTAATCCAAACATCTGCCCAGCCACCCACCCTCTGTATCCCCGTGTCTTTCTTTTTTTTAAATTTAATTTGTTTTTTTTTTCCTAACCACCCCCACCCCCGTGTCTTTCTTTATATCACAAACACAACCAGGCATTGTATTGCTGTTTATCTCCTCTAACTACTCCCCTAGAACATTCCGTGAGATCAGGGGCTCTGTCTGCCGGTCTCTGATGCTGCTCCCACCACGCCAAGCCATTTGCAAGCTGTGCTCCTGCCCCACTTACCAGTGGATACAGACTGCTGATGCCCCTTGAGAGTTTTTTCAAGTCTTTGAGGACCTTAGGGTTGTTCTTCAAGCACAGAGTCACCTCATGTGGGAAGTAAAACTTGCGAAGCACCCTGGAAGCCCGGCAGAGGAGTTCCTTTTCCGTGGAGTTCTGCAGAGAGAAACGGTAAAGAAAGCTGTCGGCTGCTCGCTTTTGAACTTGAGTGAGAGATTTTCCTACCCCGAAGGTCAACTGTGAATCTGTCTGCAGGTTATTTCCACAGAATCTCTCGTGTTCTTTTCCATGGAGGGTTTTACTGAGGGGTAAAGTCAAGTCACTCTCCTAGGTAAATGGCAGAATAGAGAGCATCTGTCTGCATTGCCAGGCTCCATTTTCTACCCTGTGGCCTTTCCTTTCTGCTCAAGGTGCCCACGTGAGCTCTTAGTGAGATGTGGCTCTTATTCCTGCATGGCCCCGGAAACCCTGCACGTTTGTGATGGCTGACTACCTGCTGGGGACATGCTCCATGCGGCCTTACCCAAGGGAAAGAGCAGTGTCCCGAGACACTCATAGTGCAATGGAGGATTAAGGCATGTCCCCAAGAAATCGACATAGGAGTCCAGTGTGGGCAAGGTGACCAGGAGCCTGGCCTAGGGGGTGAGAAAAGGCTCCTGGGAGAGGGTGCCATTGCCTGGGCCTTGGTGAGCCTGTCACTGGTGGGGATCAGAGGCCCTGGCTCTCTGAGAACTTGGATCTCAGAAGACAGAACGCACCAGTGGGGAACCTGGGAGAGGGATTGGTCATCTCCTCAGGCCTCACGTTTCCTCTTTCCCTGAAACTGGCAGGCAGATCATGGAGAGTGTCTCTGTATCCCACGGAGAGAAGCTACCGCTAGCCTTTGTGCAGCCTGCACACCAGGAGCTCGTTAACAACTCTCACGGCTCACCCTGGGCCCACTGAGGCAGGGTGTGTGACGATGAGACCCAGGGAAGCTGACAGGTCCAAATGGCTTCTAAGCTGGGTCGCTTTTCACAATTGCCTATATATTTTTTTCTGACTAATAAGTTCTATTTAACAAGAACAAATTCACTTATTCCACCTGCCAGAGATAACTCTTATACCTCTAATAGCTGGGTAAATATCAGGACTGGGTGGGTGGGGGGGGTGGGTGAGCTCAGTGGTAGAGCACTTGCTAGCATGTATAAAGAACTGGGTTTGAACTCTAATTAACATAGCAGAGAGAGAAAGGGAGAGGGAGAGAGGGGGCGGAGAGAGAGAGAGGGAGAGGGAGGGAGGGAGAGAGAGGGAGAGAAGAGAGAAAAGAAAAATTAGCAAATGTCTTACTGGAATTTTGTTGGTTCAAGTTAAGGTCTCACTGTGCATTCCTGACTACCCTGGAACTCACAGAGATCTGCCTGCCCCTGCCTCCTGTGTTGGTATTAAAGATGTGAACCACCACACCTGGCTAATTAGTATGTAGCCTCTAAATATAATTAGCTAAAAACTGTCCTTGGGGTATATGTATGTTATGAGGTTTAGAGTGGTTTACGTTAGTTTACAAGTAGATTAGAATCAACTTAGATTCTGCCCGGCTTGTAGTGCTGACAGCCTTAAAGTACGTTTTAGTCTCCCTGTGTCAGTTATTTGCGCCATAGGCCTAACCCATACAATTTACTGTAACGTTAGTCTCAAAGGCAACTTAGACGAGGGACCTTCTGATTTTAGTTCCATTGATTTTGCCAATAAGGATGACACGCCACCCCCACTCGCTTGGTTGTGTCTGTCTACCTGAGAAAGACTCCTGTCCGACAGGTCTAGCGGTGGCTCAAGGAGTGCACAGTGAGAGCCAGTGAATCTTGCACCTCAGCCCTCACCACAAGCAAGTCTGAGGCTCACAAGAACGGCAGGAAATGGCTTCCTAGGAGATGTCTCCTGTGGCAGTGAAGTCTCCCCGGGTTCCCAGTAAGTCTCCACCAGACTCACTGGGCCCATGAAAACTTAGTCCTTTCACTATTACATTCCTTTATCTCTAATTGGGCCCAAATCTAATGGGGCCAGAGGAGCGGCTCAGTGGCTAGAGTGCTTACTTTGCAAGTATGAGGAGCTGAGTTCAATTCTCAGAACGTGTGTGTGTATATATGTTTGTGTGTGTAGGTCTGTGTGTATGTTTGTATGTCTGTGTCTCTGTGTGTATGCCTGTGTGTGTGTATGTCTGTGTGTATGTGTGTGTGTATGTCTGTGTATATCTGTGTGTGTATGCCTCTGTGTGTGTATATGTCTATGTATGTATGCCTGTGTGTGTATGTGTGTATGTCTGTGTGTGTATGTCTGTGTGTTTATGTGTGTATGTGTGTATGTCTGTGTGTTTATGTGTGTGTGTCTCTGTGTGTGTATGCCTGTGTGTGTGTGTGTCTCTATGTATGCGTGTGTGTGTGTGTGTGTGTGTGTGTGTTTGTGTTAAACAGCTGGACATGGTGGTGCACCTTAGTAACCCAGTGCTAGAGAGGCGGGGACAGGAGGATCCCCAAGATTCATTGGGCAGCCAGCCTAGCCTACTCACCAAGCTCCAGGCCAATGAGAAATCGTCTTAAAAAAAAAGAAAAAGGCAACAATAGAGTGCTACTATGTATATGAATATACACATGCACTTAGGTATGCATGCATGAGCATGCATGTGAACATGCACACAAATGCATGTGCGCACACACACGCACACACACACACACACACACTCTCTCTCTCTTAGAGCAATGCAAGGGCTTCAGTCTTAACTCTTGTTTGTAAACTAGAAATACCCCAGCTGATGGGCGGCCCAGAATCCCTCCTCAGAACAGCCAGCTTGGTGCTTGCTAGTAGTCTTTTTTCCTCAGCTGTGATCCCCGGGATTTACCTCAGCACACTCTATCTACCACCAGCAGGGTGCTGCCCAATGTGGAGATGCTAAGGTTTTTTGATCCCCAAAAGAGTTAAAGTAAACACAGTGGAGTTTGGTAAGGTAGTCTCTTGGGAACCCCAAAGAAGTACTCCCACTCATATCATTTTTGTGGGCCCTAGAGAGCCCTTTGTCAGAAATGCCACGCTGTGAAAGGAAGCAATGGCCAGTCTCTGGGGGACAGACAATGGGACAGAGAGCCGGGCGTGGTGGCGCACGCCTTTAATCCCAGCACTTGGAAGGCAGAGGCAGGCGGATCTCTGTGAGTTGGAGGCCAGCCTGGTCTACAAAGCAAGTCCAGGACAGCCAAGGCTACACAGAGAAACCCTGTCTCAAGAAAAAAAATAAAAATAAAAAGAATGGGACAGAAAGCAAAACCAATTATCCAGGAGAAGACCCCGAGGCGGTTGGGGGAATGTGAGGGAAGCCAGGGCAGGCTAGTTTTCAAGCGCATGTACGTGCTGGGGAAGAATGAGTAAGAGGAAAGGGAGCGTGGGGGGAAGGGGGGGGGTTGGGGGGAGGGGTAAGGGGGAGGGGTAAGGGGGAGGGGTAAGGGGGAGGGGTAAGGGGGGAGGGGTAAGGGGGGAGGGGTAACGGGTGGAAGTGGGGCGAACGCCCGCCGTCTTCTAGACTTGGCCCACAAGGCGTAGGCCCAGGCTTTGAGCCACATAGGTTTGGCTGCTGGTGGCCTTCCTTAGACTCGTTGCTTCTCTGCAGCTAGGCTGCCCCTTTGCCCAGAGTCCTAGAGCCATCCACAGCCACTTTTAACTCAGTTCCCACAGCTGGCCTCCAACCAGCCCTCATGTGACCTTCAGAATTAACCTCTGTACCTCCAAATGTGAGCCCTGAGGCGCCAAGATTTGTGAAGACCCTATTACCAAAGGCCATATGGCTAGTGAATGGCAGAATTGCCACCAGAACCAAAGGACCAAAGGCTTTCACACCCAGGCCACACACTTCCTCCAAGCCCAGTTCTCAGGAGCCCTCAGCTTTGCTAAGGCAGGACAGTAGACTCAGCTTCTAGGGGCGACCATCTGAGTTGGAAGGACTCAGAATCGGTAAGTGCTTAAAGTTACACACACACACACAAATAAAACATATATATATAGACATATAGACATGGTGACATATATATACACGTGAATGTATACATATATACATACATGTACATTTGACCTTCAGAAACTCATGGTACATCAGACTCCTGGAGTAATCTTAAGTAAAATGAGATCTTCCAGATAAGGCTGGGAGGATGGTTCTCCTTCAAAGCAGGATGAACCTCGTCCATGGTCTGGGTGCTAGGCTGTGGCCTCAGCTACCCCACAGGTATTTGCTCCTGACCTCAGTCCGGCACACGTGGGAAGCAGGCAGTCTGGAGCCCACTGGTAAGCCAGGGCTTTGGGGCTTTCATTCTCAGTTGTGTGTTTCCATGAAAACAGGAACTGAAGTGTATAGAGCTATTGATACGGCGGGAGCCAGTCATGTGTTTGTCAAGAGAAAATGCACTATCAGCCATCACATCTGTCTCCTCCCACTACAGATGGAGGCCGGGGGCGGGGCAGGGCAGGAGGCAGAGAGGGGAAAGAGATGGCCAGGCAGAAGCAGGGACTCTCTCTAGCCAGAGGACAGTTCTGAACCAGACTGAAGGGGCCTGTGGTGGGACAGAGTGAGCTGGGGAGCCGCACAGTGGGGCCACCATCCCAGTGGGGTGCTATGACCAGAAAGAGGAGATCTTCAGGGACCATAGGAAGTCTCTTAGACAAAGTGAAAGCCTTCTCAACCTGTAATCTCCATATCTGTTTTTGAGAGAGTATTTGGTTTTTCAGAAATGCACGAGCAGAGAGAGAGACACACACACACAGACACAGAGACAGAGACAGAGAAGTCTTTCATTGGACAGCACAAACTATGCCAAGGCCAGGTAGGACTTTAGAGATTTCTGGCCCCATCTGAGTTAGGATGAACAGATCCTGGCTTTCTATGACATGTCTTCTAAGTCTAGTGAAATCGGAAACTGCGAAACACACTGGAGAGTAACTGAGCCTCCGGAGCCTGTAAAAACCACCCCCTCGGGGCCTGCTGGTTTTCTGTCACAGAAGTTTCTCCTCCTCCAGACACTTGTAGATGGCTCTCCCTCCGCCCACATGTACCAAAGCAGACCCCGTGGGTCCACTTACCTTCGTCGCTGTAAGGACATCTGGTACAACCATTTCGGTGCACGGTGTCTAGACACAGGCGGAAGAGCAAAAGATAAGAGTTAATCCAAGCAGGCCAGAGAAACCATTGCTGCAGCTCTCACTCCTTCACCCTTAGAAACCTTCTTCCGCCTCCGAGGTGGACGCGGCAGGGTCTCATGAAGTCTGGCTATGTCCCCTCTCCTGCCCCAATCACCAGCCCCCCGACCTCTCTAGCAACTCAGTTCTCTGAGCCTAGAACCGCTGCCGGCAGTATCACCTGAGGATCTGGGCAGATGGTGCTAAGATAGGGTACTCACCCCTTTTTCTGTGACCTGGTTCAAAGTGTGGATGATCTCTTTCAAGGCTGTGTCGTTGTGTCCGTGGATATAGTCCCCAGTACATGCTAGGAAACAGAGCAGGAGAGTAGCTAGCTGGGGCCTGAGACCCATCAATAGACCTCTACCGTCAGTGATGTGTGACAATTAAGTTTATCAAGAGACGCTAACAATGCAACTCTGACAGAGATATCTCTATATATAGAGTTAAAATTGCTGAAACCAAGGGAAAATGAGTTTACATTGGAAATTTTTGTTACACCAGATTGTCAGTTATTTTGGGCCAATCAGCACCTCTCTTCCAGGAGAAAAAATGCCTCAGAGAAACAGGTAAATTTTCCTGTGAAATCAGACCAATTGGAAAATGAAACCCTTTTTTTAAAAAAAAGAAAATCTACAAAGTTTCAGCATAGGAAATTACACCATAATCGGCCCTGCAGATTAATCTTATCAGTGTGGGGTTGCCACTGGCTTTGCTTTTGCACAGAAGGAAGAGGTCACAGGTGTCCGAGTGTGCCGGTGCCCTCCTGGGGGAAAGACAGAGTAATATCAAGAAAGTCTGGTGTGTGAGGCATCTGGCCTTAGCTGCTGCCTGCTACGGCGGCACTTTGGAAAGTGTATCTAGTGTCTTGGGGATGCTGACTCTGGGTTCATCCCTGCCTGGCAGAAGGTTCTCCCTGCTGCTCTTACAAGTTTGAGGTCTTTGGCGACAGAGTGGTGACATCAAGTGGGGCCTCGTTTGGGGTGAGCAGGACCACGAGGTCTTTTCCAATAAGGAGGTCCTGGGCAAGGTTGAAGATTGTCCCTCCCAAGGCAGGAGCTGAGGAATGGCTGCTTTAAAAAAAAAAAAAAAATTTAGCCCGGCGGTGGTGGTGGTGCACACCTTTAATCCCAGCACTTGGGAGGCAGAGGCAGGCAGATCTCTGTGAGTTTGAGGCCAGCCTGGTCTACAAAGTGAGTCCAAGGCAGCCAAGGCTAACACAGAGAAACCCTGTCTCGAAAAACCAAAAATTAAAAAAAAAAAAAAAAAGGTTAAAAAATTAGTGTATTTCATGTGAGTGTGTTTCTGTGCATGGTAGAGGATCAGTGTGGTGGTGGGGGCACTGCCGACAGGAGTCAGGGCTGTCCTTTCAGTGTGCGCACCCTGGGGACAGAACTTGGAGTCGCAGCATTGGGAGCAAGTGCCTTTTCACTGGCCCAAGAATGGCCGACTGCTTTTCCAGTGAACTTAAACACATCCTCCACTCATCAGGAAACAGAGCCTCCTCCGCTCCCCAGTTGCTGTCAGCCAGCGTCCTGCCACCCACCCCACTGTCTTAATCTAATGCAGGTGAGCCCTGGTGAGGTAGGTGGCCCATTGCCTCACACCAGCAGCCAGCGCACTGGCCCCGCCGTCTGCTTGGAAGCAAAGGTCTCTTTGCAGTGACCCCTCCACTCCCATCTGCTGTAGAAGAGGTTCTTCATATGCCCCTGGGGTTCCTTACTCTGGGGTCCCTGCCTCTAATTCCGACTTCTAACTTTTAGAAGGTCACCTAGAAACTTCTGTTGCTAAGTTCTTATTATGTGTTGGCTTATTTCCCAAAATTGACTACATTTGTAGTATACATCAGCCTTCCTTCCTTTCACCTTTCATTTTTAATTAAAAAAAAATTTTTTTTGAAGGGTTTCACTCTGAAGTCCAGGCTAGTGTACATAAAACTGGCCTTAGATTCATGGTAATTCTCCTGCCTCTACCTTCCAAGTGTTGTTGAGATTGCAGGTATGAGCCACCGCACCTGGATTACAAATATGTCTTTTTTTAATTGCGAGTGTTGTAAAGTTGGGCGCAGTGGTGTTCCTGTAGTCCTATGGACACCGTCAACATTTGGGAAAGTGTTCCCTTCCAGGCAGTGGTGACAAACAACAGGCAAAGTCCAGGTCTGTCCTTCTGGCCTAGAGCCAGGATAAAGGCCAGAGCTCTCTTTGGGTGAAGGAGATTCATTAAAAAAAAAAAAAGAAAGAAAGAAAGAAAGAAAGAAAGAAAGAAAGAAAGAAAAAATTGGGGCTGGAGAGACCAGAAGTCCTGAGTTCAATTCCCAGCACCCACATGGTGGCTCCCAACCATCTGTAATGAGATCTGGTGCCCTCTTCTGGAGCACAGGCACACATGCAGACAGAACATTGTATACATAATAAAGAAATACATCTTAACAAATAAATAAATGAAAATAAAAAATTAAGCCGGGTAGTGGTGGTGACCCACACCTTTAATCCCAGCAGTGGGAGGCATAGGCAGGCAGATCTCTGAGGTTGAGGCTAACTTAGTCTACAAAGTGAGTTCCGGGACAGCCATGGCTACACAGAGAAACTCTGTCTCAAAAACTTAAAATAAAATTAAAAAATTTAATTTAAATCAATTTGTTACATTTAATTTCTCATGTGGAGTTGGTTCTCTCCTCCTGCTCTTATGTGGGTCCTCAGGGTCACACTCAGGCCTCATGGGGAGCCTTGCCCAGCTGAACATCTCGTTGGCTCTGAAGGGGATCCTTCACTGTGCGGGTGGAGTACTTTGTTTTGATGTGATTTGTTTTGTTTTTTACGCATCTTACATATTTACACATTTACATAGTTTAAGCATTTTACATATTTATGTAGTTCGCATTTACGTATTTTGCTTTCATGTGTGTAACAGAAGTATACCTAGTGCCTATGGGGGCACAAGAGGGAGTTGGAACCCCTGGAACTGAAAGTATGGACGATTGTGGGCGTCCTCATGGGTGTTGGGAGCGGAATCGGGGTCCTCTGGAAAAGCACCCAGGGCTCTCAACCAAGGAGCCAGCCATCTCCAAGGGTCGCGGTTCTTGAGAAAAGCACGTGGAAGGCTGCCTCTACAACAAGCAGCTGAGCCGGGCGTGGTGGCGCACGCCTTTAATCCCAGCACTCAGGGAGGCAGAGGCAGGCGGATCGCCGTGAGTTCAAGGCCAGCCTGGTCTAACAAAGCAAGTCCAGGACAGTGAAGGCTACATAGAGAAACCCTGTTTGGCTGGGTTGAGCTTGCAGGTGAGCAGGGGTGGGGACATCAGGAGGATGAGACCCAAAAAGGAGCTTGTCCTCCATAGCTGGGAGGGACACAGTAGGGCAGTTAGGGGAAGGCTGGATGCCACAGTGTCCCAGAGGCAAAGATCAAAACCATTCAGGTGTTCCTCTGAGCACTTTAGCCGCCCGGGGCTCCGTGGGAAAGGCGATGAGTCAGAAAGGCACATAACGTGGGAACTCTCCGCTCAGAAATGAAGTTTGGTTTGTCTCGCTTGTTTCGGTGTTTGAATGAGGCCAGAGAAAAGAGGGAGAACAGTCCTGGACACCCAGTCTTCCCAAAGGGTAGAAGGAGATGGCCCACCCCGCCCCACAGTGACAGGTGGCCATCCATGGAGCTGATGAGGTGGAGGTTGAAATGCGGTGCCTTGCCTGCTCTGAGATGGAGAGAGTGGCTGCCAGCCTGCAGGAGTTGTGGGCAGTGGAGGGACAGGGCAAGCAGGTGACTGTCACGGACCCTCCTCTGTCCTTTGAGAGAGCGGAGAACCACCACCACCGAGCAGTTTTGTGCACCAGAGTGTGGCGTCCAGCAGGCAGATCCTTGAGACTGTGACCACCAGCGCATTGATTGGTAACTCTTGAGTGTCAGTTTCTACACAGTGAAAAGCAATCGGTGTGTCGCCTACCCGTGGGGCTCCTGTGAGTGGTGAGTCAGAGAGAAATCCATGGAACACATTTAGCCTGTGTCATCCCATGAAGAGGTACACTGTTGCCACATGAACTAAGAAAGACTGTGGGCCGGCGGCTTGTCAGGCCTGGCTGGTCTATGTCCTTTCATGTGACCTGAGCCACAATCCCCAAATTGATGAATGATAGCTGTACTTGTCTTGAGAAATTGTTCTGAGTACTAAGTTCAAGTACTTAGATAAGCACCCTGCACACCGTGGGTAGTGTGTCAGGGGAGTTTATTCATCACGTTTTGCTTGCCTGAATGATTGTAGTACTCAAATATGGAGATCTGAGCTTTGGCACTCAGATGTTGCCCCTCCCCTTATGCATTTCCTTTCAAGTCTTTGGGCCTCTTGTTTCCGAAGAGTTTCACTGTTGACTCTTCAACCCTCAGATTTATGGACCTAATATTGGGGGAAGCTGACTGACTTGCCATGGGCACTTTATTCACTAAAGGCAGGGGGGCTGCAGGAAGTGGGTGCACACTGGACCTCAGACTCTGAGGGGGGCCTAGAACTTGTGATGCTGAAAGTGGCCATTATGGCCTTCCAAGTCACTCCAGAATAAAATTGGCATCCTCACAGCCCACCAGATGAGGACAGTGTCACCTTCCTTCTGCCACGCATAACTCTCTAGAGAAATCAGCTTCGCGGAGACTCACTTCCAAGGATGTGCACTGTCAAGCCACATTGCCACATGCACTATTGAAGGAGAAAGGAACAGAGCCAAGCAGGACAGCTGTGTCCTTACACCTGGCTGGCCGTCCCCACAGCCTGCGTGCCCAAGCCCAGGCTTGCCTTCCCTTCTCTGTCTGCAGCCGAGGAAGGAAGGAGCGAGTTGCAGCTCCTCACAGGTTAGGAGCTGAGGCTGGCACTATGGGGCTCAGTGATGGGACCAGGCAAGAGGTAGCGTGCACTGTCTATCCAGCCCTGCAGGGAGTGAAGGCTGTCTGGAAGGGAGAATGGGAAAATAGGCCAGGGGGTGTGAGGGTGGGGTGGGGGGGTAGGGGGAGGTACTTGTCCTTGGAGTGGCCGCAGTGTGAGAGTGGGAAGGAGCCTGTGGTTTTGAGATGCTCGGGGGGTGGGGGAGGAAGGCAGTGAGATGACTCAGAGGATCAAAGCCTGATGACCTGAGTTTAATCCCCAGGGCTCACCCAAAGGAAGGAGTAAACTGACCCCCTGCATGCCGTCCTCTCACATCTGCACACACACATCTGCACACTATCTGTACACTTACACATGTGCACATGGATCTATACACCCATAGGCACATACATTTATGCACACATGAATATGCACATACATCTCTCCACACATATGCACACTATCTATACACACACATTGGCACACACATGTGTATGCACACACGGAGAAAGACTTGGAGTTAGCAGTCTTTTGCTAGAGTTTTTTGGTTTTTTGAGACAGAATTTCTCTGTGTAGCCTTAGCTGTTCTGGACTCGCTTTGTAGACCAGGCTGGCCTTGAACTCACAGCGATCCACCTGCCTCTGCCTCTCGAGTGCTGGGATTAAAGGCGTGCACCACCACACCCGCCTCTGAAACCAGCTTCTACACACCCTTCTGAGCAACTTTGGGAAAGTTATTCTGTCTGGGAAAATTGTATGTGGTAATAACTGTTAAGTGTTGGTGTAGTATCTGGCAATTAGGAAAAAATAAGCATAAACAAAATTTAAAAAATGAGACCCACACCAACCGGATCACCAGCCGCAGTGATGGTGGCCACAGCATCATCTCTGGCATTGAATGCACATTGAAGGTGAGTGAGGAATCATCTGCTGGTGACCCAGGTTTTCTGGCCCAAGGAGCTGCCTTCTAGGAGATGGCAGTTTAGAAGGTCTGAGATGGCATTGGAGGTCAACAATTCTGAGCTAAGGGGCCACCATGGTTCTGAGTATAGACAGAGTTATACCTAGTTGAGAGAAGTGAGGGGATCAGCAGTGACCCACTAGCCACCTTTGATACTGGAACAGAAGTAGGTAGCCTGAGGACGGGCCCTGCACATACAGGGTCAGAACCCCAGAGAGTGAGCAACTCAAGAAGCAGAAGTGACAGGTCATGGCCATTGTAGCCAGTGGGAGGTGACAGAAGATAAGAGTGATGAACTGATAACATGGTGACATCAGCAAAGTGGCTTCCCTGTGCAGTGGGAACCGAGGTAGGATGGAAGGACCTCGATGACATAGACCTTGCCGGTGTGGCCTTAGACTAGGGAGGGCAGGGCAGGCCACACTTCAGGGAGGTGCATGGTGTCCCTAATACGGCTTTGATGGAGCATGCGGAGCTCAGGTTGCTCACACACAGGGCGTGCAGACCTCACCTGTTACATCCAGCCCACCCCAGCCTCTGTTCTCACCTGGGTTCTGGATATAACCATGGTCGGCAGGGGAGTGAGGAAAGCAGAGATAAAAACTGGCCACCACACACCAAACCACTGAGGTTGGGTGATGGAAACCTGAGGGGTACTTGTGTTAAGATTTAAATTTTTCTATATTAAGTTTCTTAGAGGGTATAGAGGTGGCTCAGCTACTGTAGCTGGTTGTGGTGGTGCACGCCTTTAATCCCAGCACTCAGGAGGCAGAGGCAGGTGGATTGCTGTGAGTTCGAGGCCAGCCTGGTACAAAGTGAGTCCAGGACAGCCAAGGTTACACAGAGAAACACTGTCTCAAAAAACCAAAAGAAAAAAAAAAAAGGATTGTGTACTGTGCTTGCAGAGGACCCAATTAGGTTCCCAGCACCCACATCAGATAACTTACAACTGTTAACGCCCGCTCTGATGCTCTCTTCTGGCCTTCTGAGGGCACTGCACACATACACATACATAATTTTAAAAGTTTTTAATTATAAGAAAAAGCTGATATGGGGGACAGGGCATTTGTGGCTCATGCCTTTAATACTTGGGCAAAGGATGCAGGAGGATATCTGTGAGTTCAAGGCCAGCCTGGTCTGCTTAGCAAGCTCCAGAACAGCCAAATTACCATGTCTAAAACAACTGCAACAAAACAGAAATAAATGAAACAAAGCAAAAAGTAAAAAATAAAAAACTGATATGGGTCTAGGAGGTATGACTCAGTGGCAGAACACTTGGCTAATGTGTGAAGCACTGCGTTTCACTTCTAGCTCTGCAGAAAAGAATATGTGGGTAATAAACTTAAATATGTGGGGCTTGGAAGATGTCTTGAGGTTAGGAAAGCTCACAGAGCAAGCAGGAGGAGCTGAGTTCAGATCCCCAAAAACCACACAAAAAACCCAACATGACCTCACACATACCTGTGACCCCAGCATGGCGGAGGATGGAGACACGAGAATCACTGGGCTTGCTGGCTGCCCGCCTAGCTCCAGGTGCAGTGGCAGACACTGTCTTCAGTAGAATGGGACACTGGACACCCTCATCTGCCTCTACATTGCTGAACACAGACATTCACTGCACACACACACACACACACACACACACACACATAAAAATCATAAAAAACCATATGTATGTATTAGCATGCAGTAGATGTTTAATGCCATGTTTACTTTGTATAATATAAAGTCTAAGTATATAATTTGCACATCTATTGCACACACACACACACGCCTTTCCGAGATTAGACCATCTCTCACCCCTCTACTGACATATCTGCCGTCCTCACCCACCTGGGTCTCTGCAGGAGCGAGGTAGGTAGTCTTCCTAGCCCTGCCTTTTACACAGCTGCCAGAATGGCTCTGTTAACACCTGAAACTGATATGGCCTGGCCGCGAGGTCTTGGATAGCTCTCACAGCCCTAGATGCTCCGACCTCCGCATCCTGAGGGCCAGAGTTAGGCCTCATCTGCGGCTGGTTAAGACTCGCACCCTTCCATGACTCCCACCTGATGTGCTTTTCTCTTCCTGACGCAAAGAGCTTTTCTCACAGGCACTCTGTCCAACCAGACCTCTGTCTTCGTCCATCCCATGAGTGAGGCGCTCTCAGCTTCCTGAGCTCTATCCCAGTCACCAGCTGGCTTCTCTCCTCTGTGGCTTCCAAGGTGCCTGACATGTCTGTGCTGTCGCTCTACTCTGCTGTCTCACTGGATGTGACCCCTTTGTGTCCAGGAACCAGATCAGTGGTACCTGGTACGGCTGCAGTGAATCTTTGCTGGAAGGATTGATGGATGGATGGATGGATGGATGGATGGGTGGGTAGGTGGTAGGTGGGTGGGTGGGTTGGTTGGTGGATGGATGGATGGATGGATGGATGCACACATGCATGCATGGAAAGAGCTGTGCTTCGGAGTGGCACCCGAGACTTGGCCCAAGTAACAATTTCTGCAACCAGGGACACCATGGAACTTGAAGCCAGAGTCTTCTTAACTTAATTCTGAGTTCTTGTCCTGAGTCCCTGGCTGTGTCTGCTACATCCTTGAACGGTCTGGATAAGGGACCTTGATCATAGACACAGAGAGGACTCCACCAAAGCATGGGCACCTAAGAAGAGGGAACAGCAGCAGCTGGGTGTGTAGACAAATGTCTGTGTGGCTTGTGGGATCCCCTGCTCCCCGAGACACTGTGGAAAGCTTTCTTTCTTTCTTTCTTTCTTTCTTTCTTTCTTTTTTTTAACTTCATAAAACAGCAATGTTTACTGCAGCACTAGTCATGATAGCTAAGTTATGAAGCCAACCTCAGTGTCTGTAAACAGAGGAATAGATAAAGTATGGTATACATACACAATGGTTTGTTTGTTTGTTTGTTTGAGACATGGTTTCTCTGTGTAGCCTTGGCTGTCCTGGACTCACTTTGTAGACCAGGCTGGCCTTGAGCTCACAGAGATCTGCCTGCCTCTGCCTCCTGAGTGCTGGGATTACAGGTGTGCACCATCACACCCGGCTCCACAATGGAATTTTTTTCACTTTTTAAATTATTTATTAATTCATTCATATTACATCTCAATTGTTATCCCATCCCTTCTATCCTCCCATTCCCCCTCCCTCCCACTTTCACCCTATTCCCCTCCCCTATGACTGTGACTGAGGGGGACCTCCTCCCCCTGTATATAATCATAGGGTATAAAGTCTCTTCTTGGTAGCCTGCTGAGTGCCACTGAGCCTCCCCATCAAGGGGATGTGGTCAAATATGGGGCACCAGAGTTCATGTCAAAATCAGTCCCCACTCTTCATTCATCTGTAGAGAATGTCCTGTCTATTGGAAAGCTTTCTTATGAGAGAGAGAAGAGGCAGTTGATGTCAGCAGCTACTCTCATCTGTCCCTGAGACCTTAGTGTCACTGCAGCCCCAAACTCGGAGCTGAGTGAGCCATCTCCTGGGCACTTTTCATTTCCCATGGTGAATCTGAAGGCCTGGAGGCCCAGGAGAGGAGACGGCTCTTCCGGCTGGCCTACAGCTGAGGCTGCCCAGACCTGATCCTTTCCTGGGGGGAGCTGGAGGGTCCTCGGATGCTGTCGGTCCTGTCTCCAGGCCCAGTCTTGCTCTGTCCCTTCCATGGACCACAGGAGCATTCTGCTTTTCTCTATTAAATTTGTCTTTGCCCCTGGCCAGACTGGGGAATAGATGTATACTCATTATTTTAAAAGTATGCAGCAGAGGTAAGAAAACGGAAGAGTAAGTACACAAGAAGTTGCTTTTCTTTCTTTGGTGTCCCTGGAACTCCTCAAGCGTGGGGCTGGGCAGGGCCAGGGAGTACAGATCTACAGATCCAGTTGGCCGGTAGCTGGACCAGGGGATACCAGGGCTGCTGCAGGAAGAGTGGCGCAGCCCCCACCCACCACCGGTCTACCGTGATGCTCAGGGCGGAGATGATGAAGTCGGCTATATTTAATTTTGGTGCCTGCGTCACCTCTGACCACACAGCAGCCCAGGCAGGGGAGGGCAGGGCTGGGGGCGTTTCTTAGACTCTCTGTGAGGGGCTCACTTTCCACTCGAGATGGCACTGTGAAGGGGAAGAAGAGAGCACAACAGAAAGTGAGGTCGTAAGTAGAAAAATTGCTTCTGGGATTTCGCATGGCTTCGTCATGGGGCCCTGTCTGGCTGCCGAGAAATCAGTTGATCTGGGAAAGTTCGTTGCAAGCCATGCGCTCTGTCACTATGGGGCGGAGCCAAGAATGAAGATAATGAAGCCTCGGGTGGCTTTTAGTTCTCAGAGTAAGAGAGCGCAGCGTGGGGGAGGGCGGCTGTGGACACGGCTCCAGGACGCCTGACCAGCCTAAAGCATGGGACCACACAACCCAACCAGGGTGCCCTGTGGCCAGGACACCCAGCCTGGAACATGGCTAGCTGCACCCGCCACCATCTCAGGAGGGAGAGGCCAGGCTGAGGCTGGTTTCCCCCTGACCAGCTGACTGCTGAAGCAAAGCACAGACTGTCTGGGTGTTAAGTGTGACAGCTGATGGCTGCATTAGTCCCATCCTCCCAGCTGCCCTCAGACAAGGGGACAGACACAGGCCTTGTCCCTTGCCTACCTCCTCTTCATCCCGAGCACCTCGGGGACTGACTGGCCTCAGAGAAACCCCTGAAGTGACTGTGTTTTCAACACCTTGTCAGCTGTGGAGTTCAACGGAAATTGAGTCTGTGTCTCACTTCTCACCTGAGCCCCCGTCGCTCCTCCTTCAGGGAAACCTCTCCTGAGCCCGGGGTGCGGAGGGGCCGCTCACCCCATGTCCTGACCGGCTCTGTCTCCTGCTAACTAGGGGCTCTGGGCTCTCCTCAGCAACTCTGTCTCTGAGCCTTGCTTAGGGTTTCTCTTGCATATGGAAGAAAGTTCCCAGTAGCTTCTGATGGAGCCACATGGTCCATCTAGGACCTAGAGCCTAGGCAATGCTCCAAACTTACATTTCTCTGTTCCCTCCTCCTCCCCTTGTTTCCTACTGGGCCACCTCCTTGCTGTCAGCTAGAACAGCTTTGTTCTGTGACAGTGTAATGTAGCCTTTGTTCCTGAAGGGTCTAGGGCACCCTATTGAGGGCCACAGGTCCCCCACTCTGCCTGAGACACAGTTCAGAAGTGTGAACGATTGGCGCTGTGGAGTGGATGAGGGTACAACTAGCTATGGCCCCCTAGTGGCAAGATCTGGCGTGGCCTCATATGCACCTTGTACCAAGAAGGCTTCTTTTGGAACTGGAAGACAGTCCTTATTTAAAAAAAAAATGTGTGTGTGTGTGTGTATCTATGCACATACATGTTTAAGTGTATATGTACCTGTTTAAATGCATATGTACCTGTGCCACTGTGTAGGTGTGGATAGAGGCCAATAACTTTCGGTTCTCTATTTTTGGGGGGGCAGAGGGTCGGGGCATTTCGAGACAGGTTTCTCTGTGTAGCCTTGCCTGTCCTGGACTCACTTTGTAGACCGTGCTGGCCTAGAACTCACAGCGATCCACCTGCCTCTGCCTCCTGAGTGCTGGGATTAAAGGCATGCGCCACCACAACCGGCCTCTGTTTTCTCTTTTGACTCTTACAATTTTCTGTTTGTTTTTGTTTTGGATTTTTTGAGACAGAGTCTCTCTATGTAACAGCCTTAGACGTTATGAAACTCACTGTAGACCAGACTGGCCTCTATTGCACCGTGATCCGCCTGCCTCTGCCTCCCAAGTGCTAGGATTAAAGGTGTGCGCCATCATACCAGAAAGCTGAGATTTCTTTTTTTCTTTTCTTTTCTCTTTTTTGTTTGGTTTTTCTTATTGAGACACGGTTTCTCTGTGTAGCCCTGGCTGTCCTGGAACTCACTATGTGGACCAGGCTGTCCTGGAACTCACTATATGGACCAGGCTGGCCTGGAACTGCATGATCTGCCTGCCTCTGCCTCCCAACTGCTGGGTTTAAAGGCGAGATTTTCTTATCTTACGTGATAAGGGTTTGCCTGATTATACTTCTGTACGCCGTGTGTGTGCAGTACTCATAGAAGCCACAAGAGGGCAACAGATCCCCTGGGACTAGAGTGACAGTCAGTTGGGAGCTACCATGTGACTAGGGATTGAACCTGGGGCCTCAGAAAGCTTAGCCAGTGCTCTTAGCCAGGTGGCCCTGAGCCGTCTCTCCAGCCCTGTGTTGCCCTCTTTTTTTGGGAACTAGCTGGCCCCTGAGCTTCTGGGCAATTCTCCTGTCTTCATTTCCCATATTACTGTAAGAGTGCTGGCATTCCAGGTGCTACCACTGAATCTGACCTTTTGTATGGGTTCCGGGCATCGAACTTGGGTCATCAGGCTTCTACAGCAAGTGTTTTTATCCCCCTGAACCACCTTCCTTATTTCTGACAGCCAGGCTGACACTGTGGTTAGGTAGATGGGACCTGGGTAGAGAGGACGCTATGATGATGAGAAAATGGACAGAAAGTGATTTTCTGTTTTTAAGAAAGCATCATTCTTGGGGCCTGGGGAGAGGGGTCAGTAGGTAAAGCGCCTGCCTTGCAAGCATGAGGAAGAGAGCGGGATGGTGTATGCCTGTAACTTAACCGCTAGGGAAGCAAGATTGAGGGATCCGGGGGGATTGTAGGCCAGCCAGCATAGCCTAATAGGAAAGTTCTAGACCAATGTATGAGAGACATAGAAAACCAAGGTGGATTGCTCCTGAGGAACGACGTCCAAGGTTGACCTCCAGCTTCTTATAAACATATGCATATGCATGGCACACATGTACACACTTACACATGTACACATGTGTGCATGCACAGTCACAACACATGCATGCATATTCACACATATGTACATACATGTGCACACACATAGCATATATATCACCTTTTTTTAAATCACCTTTTAAAAAATGAACAAACAAGCTGGGCGTGGTGGCACACGCCTTTAATCCCAGCACTCAGGAGGCAGAGGCAGGCGGATCGCTGTGAGTTCAAGGCTAGCCTGGTCTACAGAGCGAGTCCAGGACAGCCAAGTCTACACAGAGAAACCCTGTCTCAAAAGACAAAAAAAAAGAACAAACAAAGCTGGGTGTGGTGGTGCACACCTTTGATCCCAGCACTTGGGAGGCAGAGGCAGGTGGATCACTGTGAGTTCAAGGCCAGCTTGGTCTACAAAGTGAGTCCAGGATAGTCAAGGCTATACAGAGAAACCCTGTCTTAAAAAACCAAACTCCCTCCCCCCACCCCCTCACCCCCACCCCCTGCAAAAAAAGAACAAACAAAAAAATTCAAGCCAGTCCGTATTGGCACACATCTTTAATCCCAGCACTGAAGAGGTAAAGGCAGGTGAATCTGTGAGTTTGAGGCCATCCTGGTCTACAGAGTGAGTTTCAAGACAGGCAGGGCTACACAGAAAAAAACAAACAAAACCAAACAACAACAACAAAACCTGTCCCAAAAACCAAAAACAAAACAAAAACTCCATCTAGTCTTTGATTTTAGACTATGGGTAGAGGAGGATGCAGGAAGACCATGGCTCACCCCCACTTCCCAGCGGTGTCCCCAGCAGGCAAGGTGGAACAGCATCCTTGTCACCACCTTTGTAAGTTCTGTCTGGTACCCTGGTGTTACAGTTCCTAGTCTGGGTGGCTGGTGCTGTGCTGTGCCAGCCACAGATGGTCCTCAGCAGATGTGACCTTTTTGGCACTCCTGGGAGCCAGTCCTGCCCTGCTGCACACATCCCACACTCCTCTGCAGGGAACCTCTCTCTCCCCCCCCCCCTCTTTTTCTCCCTGCCTGTTGGCAGTAAGGCGAGAAGGGGAAGCTGATTCCCCAAGAGTTGGCTAAGTTCCTGCCTCATCCTTGATGCTGCACAGTTGACATGCAGCTGTGAGTACTGGAGTCTCAGACTCTGCCTGCCCCCAGGAGGGTGCTTGCCTGTCATTCAGAATGTGAGTGGACTCTGACCCCCACCCCACGCCTGCTGCACAGGCACCCTGCCCTTCTAGGCCGCTTTCTGCTCTGGGCAGCACCTCCCAGGCTGACAGGCATCGTGTTAGCACGCTAGCTGATGCAGATCTTCTCACCACCCCAGCTTCCGGGCCAGCAAGGGGGAGGCAGGCCACCTACTCTGGGGTGCCTTGGGCAAGCCTCCTGCCCTCATCATGTCTTGGGCTTTTATGGGCCTCCCAGGGTAGCAAGGGAGACCTGAGACTGTGTGGGTGGTGCAGACACAGCTGGCCAGTCATCAGGAGATACCCACGACGTTCCTCCCCCTAACCCCCCCCCGCCTGCTCCAGACATCCCCCTTGAACCCCAACTTCCTGGCCCAAGCTCCTTCCGTTTACCAACAGTAGACAGAGGGGGTGTACCTACTTGCCCCCATCCCCAGCCCAGATCTTGCCCTTCACTCCTCCTACCCCCTTTTGAACAGCCCATCCCACACTAGCATCCTCAGTTTGGCTCCCATGGGCCTGCATCCCCACGGTCCAAAAAAGACAGCAAAAGCAGGCAGGCCTATCTGTCACCATCTTTATTCCCAGTTTCTAGTTTGACAGTCAATGACAAACCTACCACCCTCCCCCCACCCCACCCCCACCGCCTTGAGTGCAACAGGCCCATCCTTCCATATATTATTATTTTTGCTAACCTATTTAATACTTTAAATACAAGGACAAAACAATAAGTTACTTCATGGCTGAGGGCTGGTTGGTGCCGCCTGGCAGGCAGGAGGTATTGATCTGGCCCTGCCCACCTGTCTCCTGCCTGGGATGAGACCTGGAGGCTCCAGTGAGGTAGCAGAATTGTGTATACAGTAATTATTGCCAGGGACCCCCCCCTCCCCCCCCCCAGAGCCCACTGCTTCAGTGCTGGGGCCCCAGGACATAGGCAGCAAACCATTCCCCCAATACTGACAGACTCATTTAAATAACATACAACCATAATAAATAAGACCAAAAAGAAATGTGCCCAAGCTGATCTCTGCCTCAGTTGCCCTGTGTAAAGCAGGCCATAGGCTGGACCCGCTGTCATGCTCCGGTTTGTTGTAGTAGTTGCATTCCTCCCCAACCCTCCTCCCCGCCTCCCCAAGAAATGTCAGACGTGAGAAAGAAAAACGGCTCCGCCACGGAGATGTCCAGGGCCCGTCTGTGTGTTTTTCTTTCTTCAGTGGAAGGGGCCGTGGCGATAAAGTTTCCTTGCGTAGGTGAGCAGTGTTGTTATAAACTTGGCCACTTCGATTTTGGTATCTTGGAGGCTGGAAACCTGTGAAACAACAGAGAGGCCCGTCTATTAGAGGGACGCCCAACATCAAAGGCAGCCAGCGCCCACCAGGGGCTTTCCGGGGACTGTCCTATACAATGCTCCCAAAAGTCCCTGCCAGGTGGGTTCCGCTTTTGCCTCTACTTCGCAACTGTGGAAACTGAGGCTCAGGTAGAAGTTGGGAGCCCTGTAAGTCCCTAAGTCTGGGTCCCTGCTGCTACAGTGGAGCCGCTCCTGGGTGGGCGCACACATGGGATGCTGAGGCAGGCTGCAGGAGCGGGACGCAGGGGCGGAGCACGCCTTACCACAGCAGAGGGCTTGCGGGTGCAGAGCCCTTTCAGTATCCTCTGGGTCTTGTAAACGGTGCTGCAATTGGAGATGTTGGTCAGGGAATCCAGGGCTGCACAGAACTGTGGGAGAAGAGGACAGTTGTGGGGCCTGGCTCAGGAAAGCAGACTGCCGGGCCAGGTGGGTACGGGTGGGAGGAAGGGCCTAAATTATGAGGAGTGACTGGGTAGCTTCTAGAGAGGCGTTTCTCAACCTGTGGGTCTCAACCCTTCTGAGGGGTCTGCATAGCAGCTATTTTCTATGTTTAATATTTACACTATACGATTCGTAACAGTAGCAAAATTACAGTCATGAAGTAACAACAAAGTAATTTTATGGTTGCGGGGAGCGTTCATCACAGCATGAGGAGCTGTATTAAAGGGGTCGCAGCATTAGGAGGGCTGAGAACCGCTGTTCTACAGTTTGCTTTTTCAGTTGATTTCTGTGAGGCAGGCTCTCCTTCTGTAGCCAGGCCAGCCTGGCACTTCCTATATAGTCCAAACTGGCCTCAGACATATGGTAATCCTCCTGCCTCGACCTCTCAAGTCCTGATATTCCAGGCACGCCTAGCTCTGAAGGTTGTTTGACTGTATGAGTAGGGCTCAGAGAAAACATGCCTACGCCGCCACCATATCCCCGCAGCCCAGGCTCCTTACCCCGCCGGCTGCCAGGTCCGCACTCCATACCATGCTGCCATTGCACAGGGGAGTCTGAGGAAGCAAAGAGCCAATGAGCAGAATGGTAACAGAAATCACAGGCCTGCCCCAGCCAGGCCAGGCCCACAAGCACCCCTACTGTAGCATGGAGTCAGGCTTGACAACCCCCTCAACCCCCTAAGCTCCGCTGTCTACTCTGCATGAGGAGATACCGCGGGAGGTAGAGACCTGGGGCCGAGAGACAGAAACTGACTGCGTGGCTACTGGCAGGGGAAATGCCTTATTTGAAGCTTGCCACAGGGGACCGCCTACAGAGAAGGCCAGAGGGAGGTGGTGGGGGGGGCAGGTGGTTTGGTAAAGGAGTTGTGGGAGGGGCTGCTGTTGCGATGCAATGGGAGCCTGTAGTGTCACGGATCTGTTCTCTGAATGGGACACTATGCGTTAGGAACACACACACACACGTAAGGCCTCGGGTAATTCTTGCAAGGCTTGAGTCTAGCCTGACAGTAACCTCCCCGGACCTTACAAAGTGAAGCCTCCGTGCGAGCCTCTGGAGGTGTCAGTAGGGATGACACAGCACCCCGCGTCAGGTTTAGCAATAATCGATGGTCAGACACCGTGAGCTGATAAGCCAGTGGGGAGAGGAGTTGATGCTTACAGAGTCCTCCCACCCAACTGCCTGAAATCGTGACAGGGACATGGCATAGGAAAATCCAGTGGGCAAATGCCAAATGGTTCTAGGAAGCCGCTGGCCCTTCTACGCTTTCCCCTGTGGAAGAGTGCTGGGAGCTGGTAGACGTGGAACTAGGCCCCTAGTGACCCTGGCAACCCCTGCTAGGTCCAGTTGTTAGCCATCCCCACGCCATTTTGGTTAAACAATGGCCGTTTCTGGAAACCACAGTAGTCACTATTCCAGAAATAAAGTAGCTCGTTTTCCTAGATTTCCGCCACCCTTAGCATCCTCCCCCCTAACTCCTGCAGACCCCCCAATAAAGACTGGCCAGCTGCATAGAGCTTTAAGGATTGCCTGGCAGTCTTGCTCAGCATGCTTTGACTACCTCTAGCAGGCTTTAAACCCACAACCCAACCCTTCCCTGTCCCCTTAACTAGCCCTAGGCTGTTAGCAGCCTGAAAGCTGTCTGGTTTTCTCATCTAGAGATCTCTCTTCCACGGGTTTTCTTAGATTAAACCTGTCCTGTTGTAAAGGTCTTTTGTTTGGAGGGACTCTTCACTGTCCACACTGTGGCACCCCCAAACTAGCCTCCCATCCTCCTCACTTTTGAGGCTGGGGGGGGGGCTTCCTCCATCATTCCCAAGAGCCCAGACCCAGCCTGGCCATGTCCTCTTCCGGAGAGGGTGTGTGTGTGTGTGTGTGTGTGTGTGTGTGTGTGTGTGTGTTACTCACCCTCTGGTCCTGTGTGATGTTGCTCAGCTCCTCAATAAGCTCCTTAAGGGCCGAAGGGGGAGACATGGATCGCCGCACCGGGCTTGGGGCAGTAAGACCACCAAGGCAGGCGAGAGCCAGGATAGCAGTCACCCAGAGCGCCATGAAGCCCAGAGCCAATGACAGAACCAAGGAGCAGAAGAACTCTGGGGCGGCCTAAGCTGGTGGCTTGTGGCCTGAGCCTGCTGCAGCAGCTTTTTATAAGCGCAAGCAGTGACGCCTCATCCCCTGGTCTCTGCTTTGTTGGGCATTATCTGAAAACCACATCTTTACTCATCTTGATTTTCTTTTTCTTTTTCTTTTGTGGAAAATCCAGTGCTGTCTATAGGAAAGAGTCTGATTTGGTGGATTTGTTGAGAAGGGTCTAGGACAGAGTTTCCAGGTTCCGGGTGGCTTATTTCTAGGGTGAGCATCAGCAAAGCCAGCTTCCGCCCCGGCGATTCCACCTGCTGACTGCCCCAAGCTCCTGAGCAGCCAGCCCAATGCTGACCTCTTTGAGTCACTAAGTCCCTGGCAGCCTTGGGGCATGTGGCGCTATCAGACTACTAGCTGTGAGAATTGAAGAAGTGTTCTTCTCTTTCCTTTCTTCTTCTTCTTCTTCTTCTTCTTCTTCCTCTTCTTCTTTTTCTTCATTTCAGTGGACATATCTCATAAATCATCAAAGCGATGTATGATTCAGATAGAACATTCAAAGAAGACAGAGTAAGGAGAGATCACTTCCATCCACCCCACTGCTCCTCAGCTTCACAAGTGGGAGGGATTATAGGAGCTCATGATGCCCAAAGGTTCCCCTAGACCCAGGCAGCTCAGGTATTCCCCTGACCTTTCATGTGTAAACTTGTTTTGATGCTAATTCTGCCAATGGGCAGCCTGGACACCGGCCCACCGGGGCCTTTTCTTGGCTAGTCTGTTGGGACACTATATCTGGGTTGGGTAGGCAGCGTGACGGCTGCTGATACGGTGGAGACTGTGGTGGCCCCACTTGCCTCCCAGTCTCCGCAGAAGCTTCTGTGGCCCTCCAAGGGCCTCAAATTTCCCAGGATATTCAGGATGATTGGAGGGCATCTCCTGGGCCTTTCTCCTGCAGGCAGCCTTCTACCACAGATGGCCTTTTCCCTACTCTTTCCTCCCACTGAACTACCCACCTCCTACAGCGGCCACAGCATTTGCCTATTGGGTGGTGATGTCAAGATACATCCTCACCCGCTTCCTCCCTCAGGCCAGCAGAGGCCCTTCACGCCCCTCTTCTCAGACTCTACCCGCCCCCCTCCCCCGACCCATTTCTTTTCCTCAGCCAGACTCCATCTTCTTACAAATGTCCTCCAGGGACTCTGGCGCCCTCACTCTTGCAGGACCTAGCCTTGCCCAGCTCTCTTTCCATTGGGAAAGGCATTGGCAGCTCTCTGTCCACAGTGGGGGCGTCCCCAGTCCTCTACAGACCTGGGAACTGGAAACCCGTCCCACAGGATTCGAAGTGCCTTGCCTAGCCAAGTGACCCCTATCGGGCCTCAGTTTCTTAGTCTGGACAAAGGGGCAGGTGGCAGATTCCTTGGAGGTCTCCTCGGGGTGGGGGAAGGCGCGGGGAAACACCTTGGTTGGTGCATGGATGAGTCAATGTGCCCCGCCCCTCAAGAGAAGCAGAAGGCATGCGGGGAGCAGCTGGTAGGCGCCCACCCCTCCCCGCGCGTGGGAGAAGCGCGCGCTGGCGCGGCGATGGCCCGCAGAGATAGGGGCGCGGACTTATGTAACGGGAGATGGGGTCGATAACGGGACGCCCGCGCCGCCTCCTCCGTGATCTCCGGGAAGGCGCGGCCAGAGCTGTCCCGCGGGGAAGCGGCAGCCACCCCGCGTGCGAAGCGGGACAGGCCCCGCTGGATCAGTGTCCCCAGAGCCCTAGTGCATCCTTGAACATTGCACTCGCCTGCACTTGGCCTTCGCCACCAGGCCAGGAGAAGGGCTACCGCCCCCAAGGCCCGCTCACTGCAGCAAGAGAAGGGAGAACTTTTTTTTTCTTTTTCTTTTCTTTTTTTCTTTTTCTTCTTTTGTTTTGGTTTTTCGAGCCAGGGTTTCTCCTTGGCTGTCCTGGAACTCGCTTTGTAGATGAGGCTGGCCTCCAACTTAGATCCACCTGCCTCTGTGTCCCAAGATAAAAGACATGTGCAGCCACAACCATGGCTTCCTCCTCCTCCTCCTCCTCCTCCTCCTCTTCCTCCTCTTCTTTTTTGAGACAAAGTCTAGTTTTGCAGTGATGCTTGGCCTGGAGTCTCTGCAAGCGTGCCCAGCTGCAGCTTCGAAAGCAGCCAAGCACACAATCTTAAACTTACTGAAACAAGATTTTAAAACAACATTTAAAAAGATTTAAAAAAAAAAAACAAGGCAAACAGTCAGTGTGTAACTTCATTGCTGTTTTTGTTTTTTCGAGACAGGGTTTCTCTGTGTAGCCTTGGCTGTCCTAGACTCACTTTGTAGACCAGGCTGGCCTCGAACTCACAGTGATCCACCTGCCTCTGCCTCTGGAGTGCTAGGACAGGGGCCAGGATTGTGCTTGGCATCCAGCCTGCTCCAATCACCTATTATACCATGAGAAACCAATTCCCACAAACTACCAGAGGGCGTGGCCCGGCCTCAGGGCACTCTTGGGTCCATGGCCTGCAGCTGAGCAGTTTGCAGGTCTCCAGAAGTAACTTGGTGCAGGAATGTTCCTGCCTGCCCCTCTGCTCACCTTGGGGCCCGCTGGAATTTCTGGACAGCTCCCTCTGTCCCTCTGGATCGCCTACAGGCTCTGGGTCTCTTGTGCCAAGAAGAGATGACAAAGCTTGCAAGTTCGGACTGTGTGAGTTGTTTCATTAAGTACAACTTTATTTGGTTTTAGGGGAAGTTATATTTGCCAGGAATTTCAGAAAAGAAACTGGACAGAGTTCTCAACAGGGTCTCCCACACTTATCCCCTGATGAGCCGGTTGCATTTAGCTTTTAAGGGTGTCTGCACAACACCCGATCCAGGGAGAGTTTCCATCTTCCTCAGCATGAAAGGCAGACAGCTTACTGCTCAGTAGAAAAGACTAGGTCCCTAAATCAGGCCTTCCACCCTCTTACTCCTACCCACCGCGTACATGGGATGGTCTGGCTCTCTGCACCATGCGAGGAGAACTGGGATTCAGGACACAGAAACAAGGCTGGCATTCTACCACCCTGGCTGTGGTAAATTCGTGTCTTGGAGCCAAGAAGCCTCTTCTGTCGGCACCTGTTAAACTATGGTAGTGGACTTCCTTAGATTGCAAGTAGGATACAAATCTCAGGTCCTACAAACTTGCGTTGTCATTATTTTGTGGTTTTGGAGTCAAGGTCTTCCTGTGTAGACTGACCAACCAGGCTGGCTTCAGACTCAGTGCCATCCCTCTGCCTCTGCCAGGAGGGCTGGGATTCAGGTGTGGGTCATCAGGTAGTTTTCTCTATTTTTTCCCAGCAAATTGAATCCTAAATTCTCCACCCCAGAAGTCTCCCATGGCCCAGGGAGGGAATCTCTCTCCCTCTCTCTGTCTCTGTCTGTCTCTGTCTCTCTCTCTCTCTCCAGTCACATATGGGCAGGGAGTTTCCTGTACACCTCCCCCCACACCCTCACACACTCCATGCTCTTCTAGTCCTTTCTCCCAGGGTTTCCTCTTTCTCAATGAGACACCGGTGGGAACTTTCTTTTAGTTTAAAAAAAAAATTTTTTTTCGAGAAAGAGTTTCTCTGTGTATCCTTGGCTGTCCTAGACTCACTTTGTAAACCAGGCTGGCCTCGAACTCACAGGCATCCACCTGCCTCTGCCTCTCGAGTGCTGGGATTAAAAGCATGTGCCACCACCGCCCAGCTTTTAAATTTTTTTTATAGTTAATTTAAACTGATAATACAAAACCATAAATGTTGTGCATATTAATGGAGGAGCCATGTAATGGCCAGTACATGTGAACACTGGGATGCTTGAATCAGGTCAAAGATTCATCTTCTGATGTTTCTCTGTCCTTAGATGTCGGTCTGTGTATATGCATAGTGTGCACTTGTCTGTCTGTGTAAGTGTGTAGTGTATGCATGCGAGCACTTGTCTCTCTCTGTGTAGTGTATACATATGTGAGCAGTTGTCTCTGAATGTGTGTATGTGTAGTGAGTGCATGTATGTGTACTTCTCTCTGAATGTGTGTGTAGTGAATGCATGTGTGTGCACTTGTCTCTCTGTAGTGTATGCATGTGTGTGTGTGTTGCACATGCACAAGCTAGTGGTTGACTGTAGCCGTCTACTCCTATCACGCTCCATTATTTTTTTGAGACAGGTTCCCTCACCGAACCTGGAGCTGGTTCAGCTAGTCTGGCTGGCCAGTAAACCCTGGTGCTACAGGTTGCTCCACCATGCTCAGCCTTTCTACGTGGTTGCAGAAGATCCAAACTCAGGCCCTCATGCTTGCAAGGCAAGCATTTTACCCACAGAGAGCCACCACCTCCCAAGCCCCTTCTGAGAGCTGTCCAATTAAAGGTGTGTATGTGTAAGTTTTTGAGAACTTGTGTATCTAAAATATATTAATCTTAAACAAGTGCACAGTTTAGCTAAGTATAAAATTTTAAGTGGAATTTTTTTTTTCTTTCAGAACTTTAAAGGTCTGTCTTTCTTAGCTCCAGCCCAAGTCCTTTTGAATTGATGTCCTCCCTTAGCCATTCTCTGGAAGGTGAATGGATTTTCTTGGCCGTCATGCTCCAGTTTCCTGTGATGTGCTTTGGAGTGGCCACACTTATCTGCTATGACAGACATGTGCAAAGCCCCTGACCAGGGAAAGCAAGTCACAAAGGTCTGCTAAAGTAACCAAGCCCCCTTTTCTTTCTCTTTAGTTTTCTTTTTTCTCTTCCTATGATACATAGATTAGAACAATTACATGGGCATATAAACACACACACACACACACACACACACACACACACACACACACGTATTAATAGAAAACTGGAATGGGGGAGATGATAAATGACTTTTCTTCTCTAATTCTCTTTTTTAATTGGAGCTGTGGGGTTTGTTTGTGTTTTATGCTTCTTCGAGTCTGGTCTTCAACTCTCCTTATTATTGTTCTTTTTTTTTTTCCTTTGGAAAAATTTCCCTCTGCTGGTACATATCCATAGCTCTACTTTTTTAATCCCAAAAGTATTTCATCCTTTGGGGGCTCTGTGTGTGTGTGTGTGTGTGTGTGTGTGTGAGAGAGAGAGAGAGAGAGAGAGAGAGAGAGAGAGAGAGAGAGAGAGAGAGAGAGAGCGAGCTCTCACAGTTCTGAGTGGAGGGGTGCACATACAGTCTGTGGAGACCAGAGGTTGATATCCAGAGTCTTCATCAAGGACTCTCCATGGTATTTTTAAAAAATATTTATTTATTATGTTATGCCTGCATATAACACCTGCAGGCCAGAAGAGGGCACCAGATCTCATTATAAATGGTTGTAAGCCATCATGCAGTTGCTGGGAATTGAACTCAGGACCTTTGGAAGAGCAGCAGCCAGTGCTCTTAACCTCTGAACCATCTCTCCAGCCCCACAGTATTCTTTTTAAGGTAGGCTCTTACTGAACCTGAGGCTGATTCCCTAAAACAGCTGCCAGCTGTCCCAGAGTTTGTCCTGCTTCTGCCTCCCAGTGCTTGATTACAGGCACACAGGGATGTGGGCTGCTGCTGTTTTATGTGGGTTCTGTGGCTCTGAACTCGGGTCCTTGTATACAACACATCCTTTACCAACTGAGCCATGCTCCAGCCCTGTTTTCACTGTAGAAATTGTTTTAAGGTTAGGTCCTGTGAGTGATTGATTGTTTACTTATTTGTTTTTTATTTTTTTGTTTTGTTTTGTTTTGTTTTGTTTTTTGAGACAGGGTCTCTGTATGTAGCCTTGGCTGTCCTGGACTCGCTTTGTAGACCAGGCTGGCCTTAAACTCACAGCCATCTACCTGCCTCTGCCTCCCAAGTGCTGGGATTAAAGGAGTGTGCCACTGCACCCAGCTGGTTTGTTTGCTTGTTTGAGACAAGTCTCACTGAGTAACCTTGGGTGGCCTGGAACTCAATAGAGAACCCGCCCCGCCCACCTGGAAGCCATGATGCACTAGGATAGAAGGCATATGCCACCAGTCCCAAAGAGGTGCTATCATTTTTTTTTTTTTTTGATAACTGAACACTTTTTAAACAATTTAAGTTATTTTAATTTCCTGGCAGCAAGCCAGTGTCCTGTAGTATGATCACGAGTCCTGCCTGTGGTACTTTCCGTCTTCTGCCCTCAAGTCAGCTTCTTCAAGGAACCTGCCTGGTTTTCCTGGGGTACTGAGATCAAGACGCAGCACTCTGGGCATCACGACAAGCATGCCCCAATGTTTCCCGGCAACACATATATACACCTCACCTTCTCCCATTTATTTATTTATTTACTTATCTTTTGGTTTTTTGAGACAGGGTTTCTCTGTGTAGCTCTGGCTCTCCTGGAACTCGCTCTGTAGACCAGGCTGGGGCCTTGAACTCAGAGATCTGCCTGCCTCTGCCCCTGCAAGTGTTGGGCTTAACGGCGGCGTGCTGCGCCACCATTGCCTTTTCCCATTTTTTTTTTTTTTTAACCTGCTGAGCTCAGGATTGTTAAGCACTTATGCTGTACCACTGAAGCCCGCGCTTTTAATCCTGAGAAGCAGAGCCAGCTGCTTTCCCAGCCCCCACCTAGCCCAGGCTCAGGAAGCACTGTTCCTTTGGTCTCTATAAACTTGGCTGGTTTAGGTACCCTGTGCGCACGGACTCGTGCAGTAGTTCTCTTTTCTGCAACTGGCTTTGTGACTTGGCCTAATGCCCTCTGGCTCATCTATGCTGCTGTGTGTATCAGAAATGCGTTCCTTTGTAAGGCTAGGATTTCACAGTATGAAGGCCCATGAGTGAGCCGGCTACTCCCGCCTCAGCTGCTGTGCCAGCCATAGATCTTTGAGTGCTTTCAATCGCTTTGGGTATATTCCAGAAATGCTAATAAAAAAAAGATTTATTTGTATGTATGTGTCTCTGAGTGTCTGCCACATGCCCGTGGGTGCCATGGAGTTACAAGAAGTTGTGGGGTGCCATGTGGGTGCTAGGAACTGAGCTTGGGTTTCCTTGAAGAACAATACAGGTTCTCCACCATTGAGCCCTCCCTCTAGCCCCTAAGTCATAATTCTTAAGCCTATAACTCCAGCTCCAGGATCTGACACATCTGGCCTCTGAGGGCACTGCACTGGTGTACACATACCCACAAGCCTGTATAAGCACATAAGGAAAATAAGGTGTTTAAAAAGAATTGTTCCAAATAGCTCCATTGTTTTGAGGAGCTGCCACAGAAGCTGCATCATTTTTGCATTCCACTAACAGTACCTAAGGATTCACATTCTCTATACCTCACCCACTGTGTGTGTGTGTGTCTGTATATGTGTCTGTGTATATGTGTGTGTGTGTGTGTGTGTGAGAGAGAGAGAGAGAGAGAGAGAGAGAGAGAGAGAGAGAGAGAGAGGAGAGGGGGAGACAGACAAACAGAGGTAGCAATCATCCCAACAGCTGTGAAAGTGTCATGTGGTGGCTTTGCCTGGTGCCTAAAGAGGTCAGAAGAGGGCACCAGGTCCCATGAAGCTGGAACTACAGCAGCTATGAGCCACATGTGGGTGCTAGGAGTCCAACTTGGGTCCTGTAGAAGAGCATCCAGTGCTGGTAACACTGAGCCATCTCTTCAGCCCCACATCGTGGCCTTAGTTTGCACTTCCCTAGTATTTACAGATGTTGAAAATCACTTGTGAGTTTATCAGCCTATTCATTTATTTAGGGCAAGATGGCTAAGTTAAGAAAATGGTTAAGAGTGAAAAACACTAGCTGTTCTTGCAAAGGATCAAGGTTTAGCACCCACGTGGAGGATACAGAAGTCTGTAACTTCAGTTAGAGCAGATCCAGTGCCCTCTCCTGGCGTCCATGCACACAGTGTACAGACACACACAAAGGCAAACCCTCACACACAAAAAGTAAAAATCCATTTTAAACTTTGCTGCATTGTAAGAGTTCTCTATTTATTTGGGCCATCATCTACCATGTAGATGACTCACTGTCGTTTCTCTCTGTGCTGCACACACTCTCTGTGTCTGCTCTACTGACCAGGCCCTTTCTGACCTGCTCCTGCATTTTCTTTGGCTGTCTGGCATAGTGACGCACGCCTTTAATCCCAGTGCTCGGGAGGCAGAGGCAGGTGGATCTACACAGAGAAACCCTGTCTCGAAAAACAAAAACAAACAAACTATATATATATATATATAGCTTGGGGTTGGGGATTTAGCTCAGTGGTAGAGTGCTTGCCTAGCAAGCACAAAGGCCTGGGTTCAGTCCTTGGCTCAGGGAAAAAGAAAAAGAAAAAGACAAAATAACAAAAAGATATTTGGCTTGCTAGCATGTTTCTGTAAGATATTGCACTGGAGAAGAAAGGGTAATGGAATTCATGAGATAAGAAAGCAGTAGAGAAATAACTGGGGAAGAAAGGGGACCCTCCTGAGGGGCCAAGGAGCATAGGAGAGGTGTGATGCCACAAACATATGCAAATGTCCCGATGACAGAGATCACTAATGAAGACTCTGGCCCTGGGCCTTTCTTTTGGGGAAGTGTCTGTTTGTTTATAGACAGGGTCTCCTGTATCCCAGGTTGTCATGGAACTTACTATGTAGCCAAGGCTGACTTTGAATTTCCAATCTTCCCACCCCCTCCTCCGGAGTGCCTGGGTCACAGGCACACACTGCCATGCCTGGCTTACATACGGTGCTGTTGAGGATGGAACCCAGAGCTCTCTGCATGCTAGGCAGGCACTCTACCAAGCTACAACCCCAGCCCTTTAACTACTAGTTTAACATCATTGCATATTATAGGCTGTTACATCTGCAGTGTGTCTGTCTTTGGCATACACCTGAACACTGACTTAAGGTCTTATCATTTTTTCCCTTCATGACAGCGCAAAAGCATGATGATTATGTGGAGTAGAGTTGTCCTTTTTAGATTTTTTTTAACGTATTTACTGTGTGTGTGTGTGTATGCACATGTCCCCATGTGGATAGAGCTTAGAGGATGGTTCTGTGGTGGTGGTTCTCCCTACCCACCTTTATGTGGGTCTCGGGGATCGAACTTGGGTTGTTGGGCTTGTTGACAAGCATCATTGCCTGTTGAGCCATCTCACTGGCCCTAGAAACTACTTCTGATCTTGGATTCTGAACTTCCCTAGGCCAGTCATGTCACAGTGCTGGGCAGTTGCTCTGAGCCACTCCACTGCATGCTGGATGTGGGAACAGCCTTCACCGTGCTGCTGAACAGGACAGCCAGCAGGCTGTGTTGCCTCTCTGATGTCTAATTTCAGCTAGATAGTTACTCAAATTATCTAGGTTAGAGAAACTGCATGGACCAGAGCATTGCTGGTTTTGGTGATAAGGCACAGGCAGATTGCCAGATTCTAGACGGCCTTTAAAATCATTTTAAAACTACATTTTCTTTATTTAATATGTATGTATGCTCATCTGCATATGTGGGGAGGTCAGAGGACAATTTGTGGGAGTTGATTTCCTCTACCACATGGGGCCTGGGATGGGACTCAAGAATATCAGGGCTTGGTAGGAAGCACTTTCACCCGCTGAGTCATCGTGGTGGTCCTCTGGGTGCCTTCTGAACGCTTAGTTTTAAATTGGGAGAATAGATGTGAACCGAGTTAAGCAGAAGATGCGGGGGCTTGCTGGAGGAATTGGAAGAAAGTGCTGTCATTATTTGGGGTTTCTGGAGAAGTGGGCTGGGTCATTTTTGATGGTTCAGATGTTCGTTAGATAGTCAAGTGTGTCTGGCTGTCCAGCGGTCCGCCGGCTGCTCGGTCAATCAGCTTAGAAGTGATCTGGACTGCAGACAACCACTGACAGGCACCAGCACATAGGCCACTGGAATTAGATGCCTGTAGAGAGGACGTGCGGACAGGCTGGAGCCTGCACTAGCAGATTTAGGAAACAAACAGCAAAGGAGACCTCACGCTGGGGGGGGGGGCACCTTCAAGCTTTCCCAGGGCTACGTGGCCACGAGACTATGAGCCGAGAGGATAGGCAACACAGCTAGCCGCTGTGGCAGTGGGCCACATGGGATTCAAGCTGTAAAGGGGAAAGTAAAGGCATGACGAAAACAAATGGTGGGAAGAGGGTGGAATCGATGGGATAAAGTGGCCGTAGGATCCAGAACTGCTGGGGCTTCAGTGCTCTCTGGAGATGCAGCTTAACACTGAGGTTGTTGGCGCCAGTGCCAACGCACAGTACCGCAGGCTTCTCGTGGGTTACAAGAACAAGGCTGTGGCTGGGCGTGGTGGCGCACACCTTTAGTCCCAGCACTTGGTGAGGCTGAGGCAGGCAGATCGCTGTGAGTTCAAGGCCAGCCTGGTCTACAAAGTGAGTCCAGGACAGCCAAGACTACACAGAGAAACCCTGTGTCAAAAAACACAAACAAAAAACAAAAATACAAAAACAAAAAACAGGGCTGTGAACCAGGAAGCCGGATGGTATCACCACTTGATACTGAAATCAACCCATGATTAGTAAGCTAGTTTGGGGTGACACTTAACTGGAAGCTAAAATCTTCAATAATCAGAGGGATGTGCTGTGTGTGTGTGTGTGTGTGTGTGTGTGTGTGTGTGTGTGTGTGTGAACTTTACAGTCACTACCTGGCACCCAGAGGGAGCCTCAGTTGACTTGCCTCCATCTGACTGACCTGTTGGGCATCTTCTGGATGGCTGATATGGAGAGTTCAGACCACTGTGCGATGTCACCACTGAGCAGGTGATCACAGGTAGTGTAAGAAAGCAAACTGAGCAAGTCAGTAGGCAGCACTCCTCCCTGGTCTGTTTTAGTTTTTGCCTTGAGCTCCAGCTTCCTTTGACAATGCACAGTGATGTGGAAGTGCAAGCCATAACCCCTTCCTTCCACAAGTTGTTTTTGGTCAGTGTTTTAGCACAGCATTAGAAAGCAGTCTAAGCCAGGCGAGGTGGCGCACACCTTTAATCCCAGCACCCGGGAGGCAGAGGCAGGCAGATAGATGGTTGTGACTTCCAGGCCAGCCCAGTCTACAAAGCAAGTCTAGGACAGCCAAGGCTTCACAGAGAAACCCTGTCTTGAAAAAACAACCAACCAACCAGAAAGCAATCTAAGACAGAAATCGGTACTGACGGTACAGTGTTGCTGTGGCGGAACTGACCATGCTGTTTTGGGGAGGACTGTGGTAGCATTTGGAACTCTGGGACATAAAAGCCATTGTTTGTGCACAGCTTGGAAAATAGAAATGTCAAGAGGTGCTGATGACAGAGGCCTGGCTTGTGACGTCTCAGAGGGGGGCTGTCTGCGTGGTCCTGGGAATTAAGAATCTGTGGTCTCAGGTCCGCTGAGGCTGCAGGATTGGCTGGGATGAATAAGAGACCAGCATCACTGAAGCACACTCTTTTGGATTCAACTGTGGTTCAGAGGGGCTGAGGCTGTATCTCAAGCTGGCAGCCAAATTTGGTAATGTGCTAAGAACCTCTCACATTGTATTGGGATTGAAGGCATGAAGGGATAATGGAGAGATGCTGGGCACTATGTTGAAAAGTTAGAGTGCCAAACAAACAAAACAAAACAAAACAAGTTAGAGTGCCTGCAGAGAGGCCTGACGGCCATTTGTGAGTGACCCATTGCCAGGTGGAGACTCCAGCATACTGGAGGTGCCAGGACTGTGGAACTTTAAACAATTTAGACTGATTTATATTGTGATATTATTGTGAGATCTTAGGAATAAAAAAGAAGAAGCTATAGTTTTGTAATGTCTAGTTGACAAGGGGCCTATCAAGCTGGTTGGTGTGAGGCATTTTCTTGATGGATGAGTCCAGCTTGCTGTAGGCAGACTAATAACTGGCAGGGGGTCTAGCTGTATAAGAAAGCAAACTGAGGGATGCAGAGATGGCTCAACAGTTAAGAGCACTGACTGCTCTTCTGGAGGTCCTGAGTTCAATTCCCAGCAACCACATGGTGGCTCATCACCATCTATAATGTGATCTGATGCCCTCTTCTGGCCTGCAGGTGTACACACAGGCAGAGCACTGTATACATAATAATAAATAAATCTTATTTAAAAAAAAAACTTTTGGTTTTTCGAGACAGGGTTTCTCTTGTGTAGCCTCAGCTATCCTGGGCTCACTTTTGTAGACCAGGCTGGCCTCGAACTCAGAGATCTGCCTCTCGAGTGCTGCGATTAAAGGCATGCACCACCACACCCAGCAATAAGTCTGAAAGAAAGGAAACCGAGAAAGCCATGGTTTCAAGCCAGTAAGTAGTTTTCATTTCTCCATCGCCTCTGCCTCGGTTCCTGCTTTGAGCTCCTGTCCCAGCTTCTTCCAATGACAGGCTGTGACTGGCAGAGGGTAAGCCAAATAAAAACGAACCCTTTTTTTCCCAAATTGTTTTTGGCCAGTGTTTTATCATAGCAATGAAAAGGAACTAGGACAGGTGTGACCAGGCCAAATCTAAGGCTAAGGAACAGGGCAGCAAGGCCAGACTGACAAGTGAGGGCTCCACACACCAAGGCTTCAGCCCAGGTAGTCTTCCCCACTGTGACGTGTTTGTCCCACGTGTGGGGAAGGCCAGCATCTAAGTGAAAACTGCCTAAAAGTAGGAAAATGAAAGGAACCTATGCCACTTCAAAGCTCGCTGGTATGGGGGCTGAGTGACAGCAGCTCTAAGGGGAGCTGTGCCCTGTGCGTCGGCTGGATCTGAAACTGGGGTGCTTCTCTCATTTCATACGTACCTTGTACTGTTTTTTTTTTTTTTCTTGAGATAGGCTCTGTCTCTGTAGCACTGCTGTCCTGGGAACTACATAGACCAGGCTAGCCTCGAGTTCAGAGACCTGCCTGCATCTGCTCCTGAGCTCTGGGATTAGAGATGTGGCTATTGCCTTTTTCCAATCACTGCTGACAAGGTCTCTGTATCTTACTGGTGGAGGCTACCTAGTTTGTGTGATCTATTTACATGCTATTGTCTTTAAATTCTGACTTCTTGGCAAGACAATACTGGTGCTGGGCCTCTGCCTTTGGCTTTGCGAGCGGGCATACTTTTCTGGACCTCTTGCATTCTCAGGATGGACAGTCTCGTCTGGCTGTTGATCAGTCTAACATTCAATTAGAATTCATGTGCTCTTCTGGAATTCTTAAGTGAATCTTCACCCTGTGGGAACGGGCTGCTCTGCTGATGCCTGTCAGTGTTAGAGTTGGGTGATCCTTGTCCTAGGGACCTGGGAGGAAGAGAGGTGGCCCTGCTGCACAGCACTCCTAGGCATGGGTGAGGGGTGGGACCATATTTTCTCAACCAGGCCTGAAGTCCAAGATCAGCCACACGGGTCAAAGGCCCGGTGTCAGCAGGACCCATTCTTTCCGTAGGCTCTGAGGCACGAACTCTTTTCTTTGCCCTCTTCTGGTTCTAGAAGCTGTCTGTATCACTCGCTTGAAACCCTTTCTCATTTTCAAAGTACACTGCTCCAGCCAGTATCCACAGAAGGCTTTCTCTCCACATTCCACTTTCCCTCTGCCATCTTATTAGGAACTTACAGAACAAACTCTTTAAGTTAGGATGTTCAACTTTCAACATTTCTACAAAGATTCCTTTGTCATGGAAGGTTCTAAGAGTGACAACCTCTGTATCTTGGGGGCTGAAAAGATCCTGGAGACATTATGGAAGGCAATCTATATCTCAGCTTTTTGTGAAACAAAGATTTATTTATTTATTATGTATATAGTGTTCTGCCTGCATGTGTTTCTGGACACCAGAAGAGGGCACCAGATCTCATTCCGGGTGGTTGTGAGCCACCATGTGGTTGCTGGGAATTGAACTCAGGACCTTTGGAAGAACAGTTAGTGCTCTTAACCTCTGAGCCATCGCTCCAGCCCATACCTCAGCTTTTTTTTTTTTTTTCCTTCTTCGAGACAGGGTCTCTCTGTGTTAGCCTTAGCTATCCTGGACTCGCTTTTGTAGACCAGGCTGGCCTCGAACTCACAGCAATCCACCTGCCTCTGCCTCCCGAGTGGTGGGATTAAAGGCGTGCGCCACTACGCCCGGCTACCTCAGCTTCTTAATGTGGGCCACAACCCCAGAATATAAGGGTCACCAAAACTTTGACATGCAACAACCAAAAAAATCACAATCCAATGTCTATGAATCCAAGGTGTTTTCAGCAGTACTTGCCCACACTGCAACACACAACTCCGCTACAGCCCTGGCTGTCAACACAGTATGTACACTATGCACTGCGCATGCCACTATGGCATACAACACCAACAGTGCAAAAAACACACTGGCTCAAACCCAAGACACTTGCACTTTTAGAAGCATGCCGCTGAGTTATAGAAAACAAAGCTTTTCCTGCCCTTGTTCTTCGGTTGCTTCAACAGTTTCCCCCTCCCCCCCTCCCCCCTACCCCCCCACCTCCCCTCCCCCCTCCCCCCACCTCCCCTCCCCCCACCTTCCCCCATCCCCGTTCCCAGCGTTTTCTCTCTGCCTCCTGCTTGAGATGTGAGCTCTCAGCTGTTCCTGCTGCTGTACTTTTGCTCCAAAATCATGAACTCTAACCCCCTGGAATCAAGTGCTTTCTTTTTTGAATTGCTTTGGTCATGGTGTTTTATCACAGCAATAGAAAAAGTAACTAAGGGAGCAGATATCAGATGGACTGGCTTTGGCTGTGCCGTATTAGAATGCTTGTTTTAAGGTTTCTGAGTTGCTGGTTTGAGTTTCATAGAGGAATCAATTATTAAGTGTTGGAGGTTGGTCTGATACACTTTGATGAAGATTGTTTGTACATTGCCTAAGAGCTTACTCTTGTTTGACTAATAAAAAGCCATCACACCTGAACAGGGCAAATGGATAGGTGTATCTAAGGTTCCTGGGCTTTGGGAGGCAGAGAGAATCTTGGGAAGGAAAAAGACTGGAGGAGAAGAGCATGGAGGAGGAGGCTGGGCCATGGGTTAGCTGGAGGAGAAGCACATGGCCGGCGTGGATGAAGATTTGGCGCAGATGATGATAATTAGCAAGTATTTGGGATTATGGGTGGGAGGTAGCTCAATAGAAATTATTAGAAGCAGATGACATGGGATTGGGGTAGGTATCCCATACCTGCCTCAATATGGGATGCAGTTTAGGGGATTATATCTGCTCTGCCCCAGGTTAACTAAGGCTATTTTAAAATATAATAGGTGTCTGTGTCTTGACTGATTGCTAGTGGATTACAAAATATTGCCGAAATAATAATTATAGGTCTGATAATAAACATTATTACGCCATACTGACAAATTAACCACAATAATCAAATTATTTAGGGCCAGGAATATAGCCCAGTCAGTAGAGTGCTTGCCTACCAAGTATAGAACCCTGGGTTCAATTCCCAGCAGCACACAATCCAGGCATAGTAGTGCATACTTGGAATCCAAGCACTTGGGAAACGGGATGAGAAGCTCACAGCCATTCTCGACTACATTGTGAGTTCAAGACCAGCCTGGGCTAGAGGCCTTTTCTCACAGAGTAAATGAATTTTTATTTGGGAGTGACAAAATTTCCAAAAACTTTAAAAATGCCATAAACATTCCCCTGCAACTTCATGTATGTATTTGTGAAAAATATGAAAACAAGGCTGGCCCTGAATTCAGAGACCCACCTGCCTCTGCTGGGACATCACACCTAGCTATGTGAAGCAACTTTAAAAATTGATTGTAAAATCAAACTACCAATCACCTCTGAGAAGTGTTGAAGATGTTTTATGTCCTCCTCAAGTACCGAATATTCCATCACGATTTAAATCTATATGCAAAACAAACAAGCACATCCGTGCCACTAGTACACAAATATTTGCTTTTGTCTTTAATAAATGATGAAGTTGTATATATACCAAAGGATTGTTTTGAAGTAATTTCCCTTGTGATCTGTTTTCAGTATGCATTTGATTTACATGTTTTATATCCTAAAGGAAAGGGTTATGAGTGGAAAAAGAAGAGCCCTGTTCTAAAGCTGATGTCCATCAGCTCTGCAGACGGCACAGGCCTGGCCTGGCCAACCGAGGGTACAACTGTCAAGTGGCATCTGCGAGTGTGTGACTTTGATGTACCCTGCCTACAGAATAGCCACAGGCGGCCTCCGCTGCCATTCCACGGATGTGTGCACTGGACTTCAGCAGGATCTGGTGGCCTCTGGAGTGAAAATGAGGTTTGTCTTTGAAGGCCTGGCCATGGGGAGCAGGGCCCAGCTGTGGGTGAGCCTGATGTCCTATCCACATGGGAACCTGCTGTGGAGAGTAAGTGGGATTTATGGCCGGGCAAGGAGATGCACATGGCAGACAGTGAAGAGTGTGACAGGACTCACTTGGTGAGCAGATCAGGTCAAGAGTGGGGAAAGTCCGACAACCGGGCAGGATAGCTCTCTGGTAGGGCTGCACGGGAGGGACCTGGGCACTCCATCAGATGATCGTCTAGGGCTGCCACACTGCCAGGCTGACTATGGTTTCAGCTGGGAAGACCTAGGCTCACACAGCCATGTTGTGTGCATGGATCCATGTTAAAGTAAGGCCACTTGTTAAATTTCACTTCGAGCTTCAGAGAAAATACTAACTCTACCTACCGCCGCCCACCCCCACACAGGGTTTCGGTTTCTCTGCATAGCCTTGGCTGTCCTGCTTTGTAGACAAGACTGGCCTCACACTCAATGCCTTTGCTTCCTGAGTGCTGGGATAAAAGGGGTGCACCACTACTGCCTGGCTGAAAATATTAACATTTTTTAAGTGCCCACCCCATAAACCACCAAGCAATCCTCTGCTCTGAAAGTGTCATTCATTTGGATGGCTTTCAGCGGGCAGGAGGATGAAAGGCTGAGCAGATGGGGGACTGTGCGCAGCCTTCAGGTGAGGCAGTCTCGCCATCTTAGACCCTCCACACATGCTCTTCTTCGCAGCGTCCACCTCCTACCAAAACAAGCTAGTGAACGTAAGAGCCCAGGGAGCTAACGCTGCACGAGATGATCTCTGAGCACTGGTCGAGGTTCTTCTTCACCCTGTAGAACTTCTCCACGTACTCGGACCGCCCCAAGAGCTCCACGAAATCTTCATCGTGAGTGATCACCAGCAGCTGGAAGTTACGCTGCTGCGAGCGACTTTTTATGATCCTGAAACAGCACATTGAGAATGCTTTTTACTAGCGGACATCTTGTCAGATCCAAGAACAGCTGTGTGGCAACCAAGCTTTTCCTGTGCTAGGTAACATGCCCAGATAATGAGGGAGAGCTGAGGCCTTCAACCTAGGAAGATAGGAGTCCTGTATCTCCTCCCCACACAGTGGGATGCAAGGCCTCATTCCCCACCCATCTGGCTAATAACCAGGCCAAGAATTTGGACCACTTTCCCAAAATCCTAAGTTGCTACTGATGCTGGGGAATGTCTTCTAGGAAAAACCCAAACCATCAACTACGGAGCTCAGACTCTCCTGACCTGTGGCCAGACTTCTCTGAAAGTCTAAAAGTAATTCAGACACACAACATGTCGGGGAATAACCCTGCCTTCTGAAGAGCTGGGTCTACCTAGAATTCTGCCATCACCAGTCGCTAGATGCCTCAGTGCTGTGACACACAGAGGACCTGAGTGGGTGTATGGGGACATTTTTGCTCATCATCAACACGCTGAGGTATCAGGTATGAGTGAGATGCAATAAGAGTTTTAACTCAAGCTTGTTTATCACTTGCCTGGGGCTGGATGCACTTCACGTTTCAATACCACAGCCCCCTCCTTCCCTGATGCTCCCCCAGGACTACCACAAGCTGGCTGAGGACGCCGCCTGTGCTGTCGGAGTCCTCCTGGAGGCTCTGATGTGAGTGACCATGTACGTGAGAACTACAGTTTAGCCTCTAGCATCGTTTACTCACTCACCAGTGTGCTTTTTCCATGAAACCTTTCATTGCTCATGGTGGCCATGTGACACATGACAGATAGAGCCGGGGGTGGTGGAGCCAGGACCAAATGTCTGGCCAGGACACACTGACTCCTGTGCTTGATGAAGGAGTCAAAGGAAACCCAAAGTCCAGAACTCCTCACATTTACTTGCCCTACAAACATACTTGGGGAGAGGCAAGATAGGTCTGTGTCTCTTTTATATGCATTGCTGTTCTGCCTGCATGTGTGTCTGTGTGAGGGTGTCTGATCTCCTGACCTGGAGTTACAGACAGATGAAAGCTGCCATGTATGTGCTGGAAACTGAACCCAGCTCCTCTGGAAGAGCTCTTAACTGCAGAGCCATTCTTTTTTTTCAAAAAGCATACAACCTGGTTGAAATACTTACTCAACCAAAGCATGTGCAAGAGACTCAATGTTTTCTCGGTCAAGATTTGTCGTGGGCTCATCCAGGGCAAGGATGCCACAGTTCAGACAGAAGGTCTCAGCCAGTGCCAGGCGGATGATGAGAGAGGCCAGCACCTAGAGAAAGGGAGGGGATGGTAGGATGAACTGAGTTTGGTGATGCACACCTTTAGTCCCGGCACGCAGAAGGGAGTTTTAGACCAACCCAAGCTACATTCTAAGATCCTATCTCCAAAACCAAAAAAGGGTAGGAGGAGTGGGCAATGCCACAGGTCACTGATGTTAGGGACAGTTCGAAAGAGGCTCATGCTTTTCTGGAAAGTGGACCATTAGCCACATTCTTCCAGCCTATCATTTGCGCTGACATAAAACACTGAGAGCATCTCTGCTAGCATATAGAAACCAGGTAGCCTGTTCTAAATCACACCCAAGTGCATGCTTGCTTGTGTAATCGTGTCAATGAGAAAACAAACACCATAGGTTAAAATTAGCAGAGTATGGTTCTATTCGTACTTACCTGTAGGGACTCCACTAAATACATTCATGGTTAATAAAAACCAAAGATTAAAACCCTCATGCTTGGCCCTAGTCCTCTTGGGGTTGAAGGGACACAGCAAAGAGTCAAGACTGTTTTGGGCAGCACACAGTGCTTTTGTGTGAGCTCTAACCTCGGAACGCAGAGCAGTGCACACCTTCCCTCCGATCCCCAAGCAGGTCAGCAGACTGCAGAAGCCTATTGTCCCTTTTGGGGACAGACACTTCCTTCCTGCCTCTGAACCCTACTCTTGCCAATGTACCAGCACCACCACTCACATGCAGGCTGCTGGCTGGCCCATGCCACCACACCATTCACCTGACATCTCTCCCTGTACCAGGAAGCAAGCACTGCCAGTTGTCACAATTTAAGAGCAGCTACAGGAAATCAACTTTTGCTCACAGACTGTGTTTCAAACTCATTTATAGTGAATATCAGATGTCACCAAACAAAGTAAGTAGGATACATTATACATTATACATTATAAATTAGTCATTTCTTCAGACTATGACTGAGATAGTAATCTCCATTTGCCTGAAGTTGGTGTTAGCTATCTGGGCTGGCAATAACTAGGATAATTATGCCAATAATGTGGCATCCTTTCCTAAGCACGTGAAATTTTATGAAAATCTGCTTTAATCTGAAAGCCCAGAATCTGCACTTTGTGTATGGTTAGCAGCAATCAAGCATTCGTGGCCTCCTGGGATGCAGCTCTCATGCTCCAGCCTTACTGAAATACCATTTCTCATCCCAATTTTCCCAGTGCTGCAAACCTGCCTACTGTCCTTCCCAAGAGCCTCATGAAGGGCCAGTGGCCTGAGCTAGCCATGGATAAGCTAGCCTTATCCATGTTGTGAGGGCAGAAAGCCCATACACGCGCTATCACTGCTCCAACGGCAGACCTCTCTATTAGATGCCTGTGGCCCAGCCCAAGGCGATGCTGGGGTGGGGGAGATGAAGGCCTGTGCAGGAGCTGGACTCTCAGTGACGGACATCATAACGCCTCACTTGGTTCAACGCAGGCTCTGGTTTGCTAGTGCTCTTTGTTCATCTGAGATGGAGTCCTGTACAGCCCAGGCTGAGCTCACACTCAGTGTAGCCAAGGACGACTTTGAACTTTCGGTTCGCTTGCCTCCACTCCATAGCACTGTTTAGGTTCAAGTTTAGATAGTGGCGAGGGTCAAGCCTTAGCCTGCTCACGCTGATGCTAGGCAAGCACTCTAACAGCTGAGCCACACCCCTCCCTTGCTAGTGCTATTTCTGATTGGCACTATAATTACCATTAATTCTGAGACACTCCTAACCATTGTTATGTCAGAATGTATCTTTGGGCCCCTGAAACAGTGTCTTTACTATGAGGAGTGATGTGAAGTGAAAATGGGTTTAAGTAACTCGACCCTTTCTCTTAATAGCTCTCTTCAGAGCGCTGCAGGGCCTGCTAGCTGGCAGTGAGTGATGGCAGTCGTGTCTGCTTAACAAGGTGGCCAGAGAGCTGTGAAGAGCGTCTCTTTCACGTAAGGGCAGTCGTAGGGCTTTGCAACCTCGGCTCTATCTTTCAGCTCTTTACCTGGCTCCCTAGATTGCTGAGATACCTGCCTTTTGTCCAGCACTGCATCGTCCCCGCATGTCCAGGGCTGTGTCCCCCTTCAGCATCACCACTCGGTAGTTGTAATTTCGCCTTTTATCAGAAGCCGATACGTTCTCATCAGCATCCGATCGAATTTCTATGTATTCAATATCTGATATAGAAAGCAGAGTAGTTTAGAGAACCCACCCTGCACCTCTGTCACTTATACACAGTGTCAGGGAAGCCTGGGGACAACAGTGAATCTGGTGTCCTTGGAAGTCTGGCTGCCTTGCAAACTCTCTGGCCAGGAAGACTCAGGAGGCACGTGTTCTGGCCAGATGCAGCCTGGATGGTTCACCCCCCCCCCCCCCCCCCCGCCTGGGCCCGGCACCTCTTCTAAGAGTTTCCTTTGGGTACATTTCTTATCACACTGGGGCCTATCCCTATCTGAGCTTTCACAGAACCCATTATGTCATCAGCTAACTGTGTCTGCTGCAGCCAATATGAGTCCTACAGGGCTTCCGAAGAGAAACTTTGCATTTTCTTTTTGTTATAAGATGTTGCAAAGATAAGAATTCTTAGAAAAATCTCAAAGACACGCTCAGGAAGGGGTTTAGGAAGGCAATGCTGGCATAATAAGGCCATACATGGGAGGCTATGGACAGAGCTTTGGAAAAAGCATTTGGGACACACCATGTTAGTTACCTTGTCCACGATAAGTACTCCGCCAAAGATCACGAATGATTTTATTAATTTCTTCCATTTTCATACTGTGAAATTTCATTATTGCTCTGGGGAAAAAAAGCCACTTTCACTTAGTGCAATATGTACTATTTATATGAAAGACATAATTCTGCAATAGTATATGCTAAATTATATAAATATATAATACATGTAATAATAACGATAATAAAAATGTCACTGCCCTAGTACTTTGAATTATAAAAGCTGACTATGAAAAGAGCTATAAAAATAATTAAACAGGACCAAGCAGTGCCATTTCCCTAGTACTGAAAGCTGCCAGGCATATGGCAGGCCCCGCGTTCTCACTTATCTTCATTTTCACTCTGGGATCCAAGTACTTCTTTAAGTACTCAGAAACTGCCAGGGTTGAGTGTGGTAGCACACACCTTTAATCCTTGACTCTGGAGGCAGAGATCCATAAACCTGATGCCAGCCTGGTCTACACATCAAGTTCCCCAAAGCTACATAGTGACACCCTGTCCCAAAAAACCCCAAAAACCTTTCAGAAAATAAGTCTTTAACAGACTTCTTTCCTGGGTCCTGAGAGAACAGGGAAGGAGCAGCTTCCCTGACGCCCGCAGGAGGCCTGTTGTTGGCCGAGCTACGGCTGCAGCTAGCCAGGGCAGTCCTTGGCACTTCAAGAATTTTTCATTTCTAATTTATTTTTTGGAGCCTGGGTCCTGGGCTGTCCTGTAGACCAGGTTGCCCTCGAACTCAGAGATTCACCTGCTTCTGTCTCCTGAGTGCTGGGATCAAAGGTGTGCGCCACTACACCCAAGTCTCTCTACAACTATTAGGGTTTATCCAAAGCCAGGCCCTCATGCTCTTTTATTTCTCAGGCCGGTGAGACTTTAGCCAACCCGAAGGCACCTTTGGCTTAACAGGATGACTTACGTAGAAGCCCGACTCTTTAGTCAGTCACAAGTGCTTGTCCTAGCGTCACTGGTGCCCACAGGCTTGCCCTTATTTCCAATTCTCTCTTAAAGCAGCAGTCTCTAGACACTGAAGGAAGAAATGTTTGACTTGAACACCATGCCTGCCCAAGCTACCTCAAACCTCAGGAGGCAGGGCCAGCAGCTAACAGAAGGCAAGCTTCAGGGCTATCACCATGCAAAGGATGTGAGCGAACTCCTTCCTTGCAGGCCTCTTATCTGATATATACAAAAAAAGAAACCAAACGTAATGCCGCTGCCTCTTTACAATCATTTTGTGATCTTCTGATCATCAGCCAGAGAGAAAGAAATGACTCAACATAAATACGTCTAAGTATCAGATGGAGAGCTGCTGAAGTAGGAAGCCTGGAAAAGCCATGCTGCCTCACCAAGTCTCCATTTTCTAATTCAGGCTCATCTCAGCCTAACATTTATGCTTCTTTCATAAAGAGTGTATAAACCAGCTATTACTTTCTTTAAAAAGGAAAACGGCAACAAAAAAAATACTTGATACAATGTTCTGGGGAACAATCACGTATGAAAACGTGGCTTTTATATACTATAATCCTAATTTTTATAAATGACTTTTAAGATGTTATTTTTTTAATTGGTAACTAACATAAAGTAAGCATGTGAATGGAACAAACACCAGGCCAGGCGGGAGGGCCAGAGCTATGGCTCCAGTGTGAAAAGGCAGCCCCCTCAGGCTGTCACAGAGCGATGACTACTGCTACTGTTGGCTGACCCAGTGGCTAAGGTTTGTTTTTTTCAGGGAGTCAGCACAGTAGGCAAGCAAGCGACCACTGAGGATGATGAAGGTGACTGCAGTAGGCCACCTAAAAAAGTAGCAGCTGACATGAGTGGTCACCAATAAGCTTCGCCTTCTGAAAGACAAGACACTCTCAAAGCCACACACTATTTCTCCATTCTCCAATTACTACACAGATTCTATAAAATTTGCCCAAGATACAGAAAGTGGCTAGGATACCAGCAGCTTTGATTATGACAGTTTGTTGTTGCTGTTTTTTTTTTAAGGCAGTGAACAGACAAGATGAGTTTTATCAACTCCTCAAGTGTGCCTATCTTCTGGGCATAAAAGTCGTATAAAGCAAGGAGAAACTGAAAAGAGCAAGAGCATCTGGGCCTGTTTTTGCCTATGATGGAAACAAGCACCCCAAACAGAACTGTGTTTGCTCATAAAGGCACTGAATAGACCACACGGCGGTGGAGACTTTACTCCTGTGCATGGAACCAGGCGCATCTTAGGCAAGCATACCACCCCACCCCACCCCTATACACCATCTCAGTTTACCGAGTGCTATCTAACTCTAGAAAGCAAGGACAACAGACAAGAAGAAAGCTGTCCAAGGCAACTTACTGCGATCCAGACTAAAGAACTGATGAGCCAGTGGATCTAAAAGAAACATTTGGTGCAGTAACACTGCGTTTTGGTAAAAATCACAAGTGACAAATGGAAGAAAATGTCTTTTCTTTCACAATATGTCTCGTCAGGCATCTACAGCATCAGCAAATGCAATCTCACACAGACACAAGCACTCTTCCCACAACAAGAAAGGTAAGTGCTGCCTATCATAGCACTCTAGAACAGTAGCTTGTAAGACTTGAGCGAGAAGGGAGTGAAATGACAAGTGACAGAAGGGAGCCTGCCACGGTCTCTGCAGGTAAGGTTCGACTGTATGCCTAAACATACAAGAAAGTCAACTGAAATATTAAAATTACCAAGTTAGCCAGAAATGAGCCTAGGTACAGTGGTGCAGGCCTTTAACCCTTCACTAGGGAGGCTGAAGCAGGCAGATCTCTATGAGTTCTGGGCCAGCATAGTCTGCATACTAAGCTCTAGGACAGTCAAAGCCACATACATAGTGAGACTCTGTCTCAAAACAATTTATATAGTATTACTATAGTTTCTAACACTGTTAGGAAAGAGACTGTTTCGGGTTCGGGGCAGGTCCCATAGCTGGAAAGATGGGTCAGTCAGCAAGGTACTTGCAGTGAAAGTCATAATTTAGAACCCCAGACCCTTTGTAAAAAGCCAGGTGCCTTGTATCACTGGGGAGATGCATACTGGAGGACCCTCTCAAGATCACTGGTCATCAGAAGTGATGAGCCCCAGAAACACTCTTCCAAAAAATTAGGCTTAGAAAGACCCTGTGTCAGTGGGCAATGGTGGCACATGCCTTTAATCCCAACACTCAGGAGGCAGATCTCTGTGAGTTAGAGGCCAGCCTGGTCTATATAGTGAGTTTCAGGACAGCCAAGACTATACAGAAAAACCCTGTGGGGTTGGGAGGGAGGAACAAAACAAAACATAACTATAAAATATGTAGGAAGAAAAAATTTAAATGTACAGGCTCTAGAAGGGCAAAAAGAACTAACTGAGGGTTGGAGAGATGGCTCAGCGGTTAAGAGCACTGACTGCTCTTCCAAAGGTCTTGAGTTCAATTCCCAGCAACCACATAGTGGCTCACAACCATCTATAATGGGATCTGATGCCCTCTTCTGGCCTGCAGGTGTACATGCAGGCAGAGCACTATATACATAATTTAAAAAAAAAAGTGAACAGTAGACACATTCTGAAGGGTCCACAAGGGCAGCATTCTTGTTGCAAAAACAGATTCTTCCTCAGTGCAGCACAGATAGAAACAACCCAAGAGAACAGACCCTGGAGAGCTTAAAAAGAGACTTCAGTGAAATCTGTACACAGAACTCTAACATTCTGAGAGAACACACAAAAATAAAACTGTGGCACTGAGGCAAGAAGAAATATTAAAAGTTTGTGGACACAGTTAATGCAAATAGAAACCTCTGATGATAATGTAACTGAAATTTCAAATCAACCGGAAAGAGAAAAACAACAGCATCATGACTTTGAATCACACTCCAAAATAAAATTAAATGAGAGTAAAAATGGGCTTCTGTCTCAGTTGAGTTAAGCACCTACTCAGCCAAGTGTGAGGATTTGAGTTCAATTCCCAGAACCAACATAAAGCTGGATGCAGTAATGCGTGCCTGTAAATACAGCTCTCCTACAAAGAGACGAAGTGGAGACAGGAGACTTCCGGGAGCTCAGGGACCAGTTGTACATAAGAGATCCTGCATCAAAGCAAAGTCTAACAACCCAGGTGACCTGTACACAAATGCTGAGGCATACATGTGTATCTCTGCTGGCTGTCCACCCCCAGAACGAACACACACACACACACACACACACACACACACACACACACACACACACACACACACACTAAAATAACAGTGTGGTGGCATACACCTGCTACTCAAGATGCTGGTCAGGAAGATTACTGAAAGAAAAGCATTTCTGTAACCTTTGGATTAAGACCTCACTAAGGCATAGAACTATGAAGCTATAAATTAAGTCACAAATGCCACCATGAAGAGATTTAAAGTACAAGTGATGAACCAGATAATTAAAATTTTAACCAGAGCATTTTCTGGGCGGTGATGACACAAAATGATCACATTCATATACAACAGGAGGAAACACAAGCTTTGTAAGTGCTTTTGGGCCAGGTGGTGGTGGCACACACCTTTAAATGCAGCACTTGAAAGGCAATTGGATCTCTTTTGAGTTTGAGGCCAGCCTGGTCTACAAAGCAAGTGCCAGGACAGCTAGGGCTACACAGAGGGGGTAAAAAGTGCTTTTGGGAACCAATCTAGCATTAACAAGTTAAAAATGATCATGCCCTCTGACCTAGTAGCTTCATTTCTAAGAAGCTATCTTTCTGGTCTATCTGCACCAGCATGCGAAGTCACACATACTGCAGCAGTGGTGCGGCCACATTTTAAAGCGTCCTAATGTCAATGTTTGAAACAGATAAAATCTATTTTATGGAGTACACAGATACTAAGAGCAATGAAGCGCGCACACACACCTATGAGCATAAAAGAACTACATGGTTACTTTAAAAAGAACAGATTGGGAGATGGCGGTGCAGGCCTTTAATCCCAGCACTGGGGGGGGGGGGGGCAGATCAGGCGGTACTCTGAGTTCAAGGTCAGTCTGGTCTATAGCCACGGCTACACACAGAAACCCTGTCTCTGTCTCGAGAACAGAAACAAAAAAGAAAGAGGAGCAGCAGCATTCACATTGTGTATGGCATGCTAACACACAGTGAGGGAAGCAGGATTAGTAACACAGCAGCACTTTGGTGAGTATTAGGCATTGTCACCAACTGAACCTATGCCTACCCTGACCTGTGTTCTGTGACGTGTAGATGTGAAGTACGGAGAAGCACAAGTTACCTGTCACACATGTGGCACAAATAATATGAACTGAGAGGGAGGGACGTAAGAGAAACCCAGGAGGACATGGATGTTAGTTAAGGCAACAAAACTGTGCAGCATGGTGAGGGCCACTGTGAGCAGAGACCATATGGAGAAGGCAAGGATGGAGGTCTTTCCCAAAATGGCAACCGGAGCCACTTATTAGCCTAGCAGAACCACTGTGGGGCACAGGGGTGAGAACAGTGTGAGAGAGTGGAGGTGAGGACAGCTACCACAGTAGCTGGTGAGGGACAGGCTGCAGCTGATGGAGGGAAAGCAGCCCTGAGGCAGCACCATGTAAGAACCCTGTGCCAACTGGAGCCGTCAACGGGCTGAGTTACGTTACTGTCTGCAGTGCTTGTTACAGGTACGTAACAGCTAAACAAACACATCAACGCATGCCAAGTGCTATGATTTCCTCATAAAAACTGCTTCTCAAAAAAATATGAAAAATTTTCAGAAGGCAAGGTATGGTAGCGCATGCCTTTAATCCCAGCATGTGGGAGGCAGAGGCAGGTGGGCGAATCTCTGTGAGGATGAGGCCAGCCTCGTCTACAAAGGGAGTTCAGGACAGCCAGAGCTATACAGAGAAACCCTGTCTTCTAAGAAAACAGCAATTTATAAACCCACTTAGTCTTATAATTAAATACTCACTACTAGCTTGAAAGAGTTCCTTAATAATTTCCTAGTACTCCGTTGCATTTTGTGAAGATGAATGGTAGTTCTGGTGGTCCTGAGCCCAATAATATGATCTTCCAAAGGACAAAGGTTTCCATTTGAAAAGGCAGCAGCACATGGCCAGAAAGTCAAAAAGTCTTGTGCTGATGAAGCTACTGTGACGGGAGGTATATCTTAACCACTGGTCCATGCTACAGAATGTACCAGCAGCTGTGAGTGGATGCACACTGCACTCTGGATGGCAGTGGATCAACACAGGCTGGCTGCTAACTCCATCAAAGAAGCAGATGGTGGAAGCAGCTGTACCTGTACAGGCACCGGGTACCTTGGGGATGTAAGAAATCTGTTACTTTCTTTCTGAGCAACTTTGTTACAGAACTAAAACTTCTCTAAAAAAAAATATTGTATTAAAAGAAAAAGCAAATCAAACCCAGAGGTGACTGCAGCCTGCAGAGCTGCTCTAGCTTACCCCCTTGCTTTTTCACACAGGCGCCCGTTAGATGCTTCCAAGCCAGCCATACTTGCTCTTTGAGTGAGAAAGCTCTGTGAGCCTGATTACCTCTTCCCAAGCACACTTGGCTTCCAGCCTGATGCCACAAATGGAGCAGCATGTCAGGCCTCTTGCTGTTACTTTAAAAGCTAGTTCCTACCTCAGGATCTGGCCACCAGTGTAGAATCAAATGCTTACGATGCAGCCATGAGAAAGCAGGTGCCTAAGGTTAGAACAGCATCATCTAGAGACCCAAGCTTCCTCCTCAATGTCTGACCAAACCATCTTACAGGACTTAGGCAGAGAAGACAAGAGATTAATGCAAAATCTGAATTAGTGCTCAAAATAGCAAGTACAGAGGCAAACCCTGAACTAGATTTCCTAGACCTCAAGCCATCTCGCTGACTAATAACTGAACAGATCAAATACATATGGACTTTTGGTAATTATTACTTTAACTTGAAAGCATAAAAACTTAATGCAACCAAGAAGAGACTTGATACACTATGAGCATATACAGGGGGAGGAAGTCCCCCTCAGGCACAGTCATAGGGGAGGGGAATAAGGGGAAAATGGGAGGGAGGGAAGAATGGGAGGATACAAGGGATGGGATAACCATTGAGATGTAACAAGAATAAATTAATTTTAAAAAGTGGTACATTTAAAAAAGAAAAAAAAACTTAATGTAAATCATGCTTGAAAAAAAGCAATAAAGATACTTTCAAAGGCATTTTCCAAAATATACTATTTTCATCTTTGTGTTTAAGACTGCCAACCTTGAAACATACCTTGCCAAAAAACTGGCTATGGTTTATTAGCCTTTAAAAATATTACTATGTTCAATTATGTGTATATAGACATATGTCTGTGCGAGCCTGTGTACATGAGTGTAGGTGCCAAAGTAACCCAGGGCACAGGATCCTGGAGCTAGAGTTGCAGGCAGTTGTGGCCTCCTGGTGTGGGCCCAGAAGCTCTGCAGCAGCACAGGCTCTGATGCTGAACCGTCTCTCCAGCCCCCATGATTAGCCCGTTTAATGCCGGCTGATGTTCCCACTGCCCCAGAACTCAGTATCAGGGGAGTTTCCTGCCTCCTTACATTTGGGTCAGCAGAAGTCCACCTGCCCAAAGAAACGGTGTCATGAGTACCATGTTTCAAATAAATTAGGATTTCTTCTTGCTGAACACAAAATCCTTAATTTGGCAAATTTAAGTGACCTTTTTCCAAGTTAAAACTATTATGACTTTATTAAACTTAATTTCTTTTTAGCTAGCCTTCTGAATATCAGCTTCTAACATTAGGCAATGGTTCAACCATTACCACAAGATAAACATTTGCTTAAAACAACAACCCTGCAGTAAATGTGAAATGCCACTGGCTATCTTTGGGTTTATAATCAGTCCCCTACAGGATGCTACCATATGAACCATAATGCATCTGTGATCATCACAGAATGAGTCCTGAATAAAGTTCTTAACCAGAGCTCCCCTTGAAGGCAGGAACTCAGGCTCTCAACACCTTGGCAGATATAAAGCTGTGGGAGTTGCATGTGTCTCAAGTCTTAGAAGCAGAATGGTGTTAACACATGATGTTTCACATCTGGAAAACACATATTGGAGAACCTTTTGGGCAAGTGACATATTCCAGTTTCTTTTAAACTATGTGCCGTGTGGGGTCATGCGTCCTACGCCGTGTGAATCCTTCTCAGCTAGTGTGCCTGTCAATGCTTCTGCTTACTGCTGCCTCAGATGATTACTAATAACAGATGCTAATCAGCTCTTCTCGAAAATGCACTGCTAATTTCCTGTGTTACCTTAAATAGACTGCTGTGCAGCAATGACACTGACAGCGTGCTTTACTCTAAGATGAGAAACAATGAGGGAAATTTTAGACTTTTTGGGGGAGGGAAAGGGAGAAAGCAAATTTAGGGATCACAATATAAATCTTGAGACATCACTGCAGGAGAGACCTCACAGAGACTCCTTTTGAAGAAAAATTCACCACCACTTTTCTTATTTAGAAGAACGCATCTGATTAGTAGATACGAGACCTCACTGAGCAGTCTGTCTGGCTTTGCTCCTAAGCAAGCTACATTTCTGGAAAGCACCCCTGCACCCCCTCACCTCCGCCCACTCCTGGCTGACTCCACAGCGCTCCCAGCTCCTCCTTGCTTACTCAGTGTGATACCTCACGTTCCTCTGTGGAAATGCCCTTCCTTCCCCAGGCCAGACAGCCTAAAGATATCAAGGCATGCCCCTGGCCAACTCAGCAGCTGAGGGAAAGGACAGGTTACGGCAGGCTTTGATGACCTCTTTGACACACACGTAAGCACACGGTGCCTTACTGAGTGACAGCTGGAGGGCTCCTGGACAGGGTACTCTGACAGTTAAGGCACACACACACCCCAGGCCTCCAGAGCCACACACTGTACACAAGGAGGACTAAATTCACAGCAGCCCCTTCAATGCAGCAACGCTCCCACCCGTCACTGGTTCCCCCAGTTCCCTCTACATATGATCTCAAGTTCTGGCTCCCTTTATAGCAGAATGTGCTATCCACATTTCTCTCCTACCATTTTCTCCTCACCCAACTCCAACTTTAGTTTCATCTGCTGGCGTCCTAGCCATAAACCTCCAATCTGTCAACTTCAAGGTCACCTCTCAGCCCATCTTATTCAATTCCTCAGAAGTTAATCCAGTGTGACCCGCTTGTAAACCAGTCTCTATTCACTTCCCTTCTCTAGCCACACCCTCTCCAATTGCAACACCACCCACAGCTTCAAATGTCACAGGTGTACTCTAGACACTGGGCTCTGTATTTAACTTTCAGCTGGAATTCTTTATTTAGAAGCCTACATAAACATTAAAGTACCCAGCAGAGAACTTTCCCTTTCCTCTCCCAAATCCTGTTCATTTCAGGAATAGCAACGTATTCCAAAGAGCCCACTGCACAACACCTCTCAGCCTTTCCCTTCCTTCACCTGGTAGTGAGGTGTCTCAACTCTATTACTCTCACTGTTCCTCAATTTCATGGCTACACCCAAGTCTTCCCCCGCCATCTCTTTGGGCACCAGGCTGGTCTTTTCTCGCTGGCCTTGTACCTTCTCATCTCCACCCAGAAGGCAGCACATGCTCTTTCACCATGGCTGCTCAGCACAGCACACTCAGCCTGTCTCCTGCTCCTGTGGCTGCTGCATACTCTGCACCTGGCATGGTCATGCCCCCCTCCCCACTGTGCTCCTCCTCAGTCTTATATTGCTCATTTTCAGTGTTCATTGTAGTATCCACCATGATGTACTATTTTCTGGCTTTTTTTGAGGGGGGGGAGACAGGGCCTCTCTACATAGCTTTGGCTATCCTAGAACTCACTATGTAGATCAGGCCAACTTGAACTCACAAAAATCTACTTCTCTGCCTCCCAAGTGCTGAGATTAACGGTATACGTACCACACCCAGCTGCTTTTTTCATAATTTGCTTCTATATTTGTATACACTTTATTAGAACAGTGTCAAACATGTCAGCAATCAAAAATCTGAATATAAATGATAATTTTGTATTTCGTTTTATCTATTAGAGGAGTTATAAAATAAGTGAAAAATTGGTCTATCAGAAAGTTGACTTAGGCCGCATTTATATAATATAAACATGTCTATAAGTACAAAATAGGTGAGTACAGGCTTTTCCTTTAAAGGTTTTTGTTTGGTTGGTTTGTTTGGTTGGTTTTTGGAGACAGGGTTTCTCTGTCTAACCTTGTTCTGTAGACCAGGCTGTCCATGAATTCACAGATAGTAGCCTGTGTCTACCTCCCTGAGTGCTGGGATTAAAGGCGTGCGCCACCAAGCCCGGCTTCCTTCAAAGGTTTAACAAGGGCTACCACAGTAGCAGTTTAGCACACACAAATAGAAAGCCCTGCTTCTAAAGTCTACCTCTGCTAGTTACTTAGGTAATCCTGGGCAGGCTGCTTAGCCTCACAAATAAACACAGTACATGATACCCTGTCTTTACAGATGGACAAACTAATTTGGTTACGACTAATATAGTTAGTACAGTGTTTCCTCTGTAAAGCTCCCAATTTTGAGACATTTAATCTTGAAGAATATTTAGATAAGAGCAACAGAAACCTCTATTTCCTTTACAGAGTTAGGTTTTTGTTTTTGTTTTGTTTTTCTTTTTGTTTTTTTTTTTAAAGTGAGTAGGGAAGAAAGTTTAGGAACTTCAAGACTGGAGCAAGGAGCCAGCAATGGCTTAGACAAGAATCCTAGCACTTGGGAGGCCCAGGGAGGAAGACTAATAAAAAATCCAGGCCAGCCTGGGCTACACAGTGGAAGGTCCAGGGCAGCCTGGGTTACACGGTGGATGGTCCAGGGCAGCCTGGGCTACACAGTGGAAGGTCCAGGCCAGCCTGGGTTACACACTGGAAGGTCCAGGCCAGCCTGGGTTACACACTGGAAGGTCCAGGCCAGCCTGGGTACAGTGAGTAAAACCCTATCTCAAAAACTAAACAAATGAACAAGGAAAGAGGAAGGGAGAGAGGAACATGGCAGAGGAAGCGGGATTTATTCTAAATTGTCTTTAACTATCTCTGTAGTGAATGTGAGTATAGATTTTTTTTAAATTTCCATTTTATAGAATAGGAAACAGAAGCTTGTGGTAAATAATTACCTAATATAACAGGGACAGTAATTTTTTCTTCAGCTTCCCTTTCCTCCTTTTGCCCAGTTCCTTGACCCCACCACCAATCTACTCCTCCTCCCTTTCTCTTCGAAAAAAGCAGGGCTCCCATGGATATCAACCAGCCATGGCATAGCAAGCTACAGTCAGACTAGGCACCACCTCTCTTATTAAGGCTAGAGAGTCAATCCAGTAGGAAGAAAGGCTCCCAAAGCAGGCAGCAGAGTCAGAGACAGCCCCCACCCCGCCCCTATTGTTAGGGTCCCACAAGAAGACCAAGCTGTACACCTGTACATATGTGCAGAGGGCCGAGGTCAGACCCATGCAGGCTCCACGGTTGGCGGGTCAGTCTCTGTGAGCCCCTGAGGGCGCAGGTTAGTTGAGTCTGTGGGTTTTCTTGTGTCTCTGACCCTCTGGCTTCTACAATCCTTCCTCCCCTCTTCTGCAGGATTCCCCAAGCTCCACCTAATGCCTGGTTGTGGGTCTCTGTATCCAGAGACAGTACTTTTAGCTTGTATTATAGGTTTGGCAGGCCTTGTGAAGATCAAACTTGTCAACTTTTAGAGAAAGTCGACCCTGCTGTGTAATTCCCAGTTTCACTTTTCCATATGGTATCTTTGACTGTATTCCATACGGTAGCTCCTGATTGACAATGTGTCCTGACCTGTTTCAACACCTTGCCAGTGGGATCCCATTCCTCACTGCACAACCAAGTCAGTGCTAAGACTGCCAGACCCACAGCATCTGTTCTTAAAGAACTAAAACAAAACAGGAAGAGCAGAGCACCCCCTACAGACACATAGGAAGTCGCTGGGAGGGCAGAGAACTACTCAGGGAAGCAGAGAGGGCTCTCTAGTAATTTGTTTCAAGACCTTAACTAAATTCCTATCAGAGTTGTGGCAAACAAGATTGTTCAGTAAGTTTTTTTGTGGCGATCAACTCCCTGAGATAAACAACGAAGGGAGGATGATTTATTTTTGCTGGGCTTCACTCATGGTCAGCTGCCTGCATGGCAAGGCATAAACAAGAGGAAGGACATGAAGAAGTTAGCTATTCACTTCATGGCAGTCAGGCAGCAAAGTAAGGTAAGCAGAGGAGACCAGAGCCAGGAACTGTCTTTGGACGTATGCCCTCAGCAACCCACTTCCTTCACGTGGGCCTTGCCTCCTAGGAGTTCCACCATTTCCCAAACACCTCCTCAAAACACCTTTGAGTCTATGTCTTTTGAAGCTAAGAGTGGCTTTAAACTCACTATCTGGCTGGAGTGGATTCTCCTGCCTCCACCTCGAGGACTGGGAGTCAGGGGCGCACCACCACCTTGGCTTCAAATCTTGTGCTGACTAAACCAATGACTTGAGACAGAGCCTTGACGCCCTAACTGCCTCTGGAAATCCCTCACAGACACACTGGTCCAGGAGCTTACTTGTCTATGAGCTTTGTGTGCATGCACCTGTGCCTGTGTAGAGACAAAGGTCAATGCTGGGTGTTTTCCTCTATGACGTTCCACCTTATCCTGGAAACAGGTCTTTCCCTGAACTTGGAGCTCACTGACTCTGCTAGACTGGCAGCTAGCAAGCCCCAGGGATCTTCCCTATGTCCCTCTTCCTAATGCTGGAACTAAAGGCACATACTATTGTGCCCAGCTTTTTATGTGGAGTCTGGGGATCTGAACTCAGATCCTCATGCTTGCATGATAAGCACTTTAGCAACTGAACAACCTCTTGGGCACCTCTTAGGTGCTTCTTTTAAAACAAAACCGCCTGGTGTGGTGGTGCACACCTTTAATCCTAGTACTCAGGGAGGCAGAGGCAAGCAGATCTCTGCGAGTTCAAGGCTACCCTAGTTTATAAAATGTACAGTCTATATATTCCTGGCTGTCCTGGAACTCACAATGTATACCAGGCTGGCCTCAAACTCAGAGATGTGACTGCTTCCAAATGCTGGGATTAAAGGCATGAGCCACCACACCCAGTTTCCAAAATTCGAGGATGTATTCAGGTTGACAAGATTAACCATCAGTAGAGAGGCAGAGGCAGGTGGATCTCTGTGAGTTCAAGGCCAGCCTGGTCTATACAGTGAGTCTGGGACAGCCAAGGCTACACAGAGAAACCTTGTCCTGAAAGACAAAGAACACAAAACTAATCACAAGTATCTACACACAAACATCAGTATTTCCACATACCAGTGACAAACTATATAAAAACAACCTCATTTACAACAGCTATAGAAACAAAAATCTGGGAATATATTTAAATAAAGAGAAAGACAGACCACTACAAAACAAACAAACAAACAAACAAACAAACAAACAAAAAACCCAAAAAACCCCTGTAAAACACGAATGACAGAACTCAAAGGGAACACAAAAAAGTGGAAAGATGGTCTGTGTCCAAATTTATAAAATGGGAGTGAAGTACTATTGAACTGTCCCCTTGCTACCCAAACTGGCCTACAAATTCTGTGCAATCCGTATCACAGTACCAATGACATCCTTCAGATAAATAGGGGAAAAGTCCTTGATTCATATGGATCCATAAAACAAGGAAGCAAGCAGACAAAACCCAAATAGTCAAAGCACTCTTGGACAAGAGGGACAACAGAGAAAGTTACCACATTACCACAGAATGGTCTAAAAGCTACAGCATCAGAACAGCACGGCACCGACAGAGAAACAGATACCAGATGAATGCAGCAAGGCGGAGTGTAGGAATGTAAGTATGTCCCCACTGTTACCTGGCCTCAAGGAAGGTGCTAACAACAGACAGCGGCAGAGGACAGTCTCTGCTGTGAATTGTACACGGAAGGCTGGGAATCAGAGTATGAAGCTACACACAAAAATCAACATGGGTAATGTTTAACAATGAAACTCAAACTGGAGAAGGGAGCACTGGGCAACTACTCTGCAGTAGGTGAGGGTTTGTTTTGGGGGAGACAAGAATCTAAAAGTATGGGGAACAAAAAACAAAAGCAGAAAAAATTACATCACTCATCCCAGTACTCGGGAGGCAGAGGCAGGCGGATGGCTGTGACTTCGAGGCCAACCTGGTCTACAAAGCGAGTCCAGGACAGCCAAGGCTACACAGAGAAACTCTGTCTCAAAAAACCAAAAAAAAAAAAAAAACCAAAAAAAAAAAAAAAAAAAGAAAGAAAGAAAGAAAGAAAAAAGGAAACAATCAAGAGAGTAAAGAGAATACAGAAGGGGGAAAACATGTTACCTACTCATTTGGCTGGGTAAACATCCAGAACATATATGAAACTTTAAAAAATGAGTGGTCTGCTGAACCGTGGTAGCACATGGCTTTAATCTCAGCATTTAGGAGGCAGAGGCAGGCAGATCTCTGAGATTGAGGCCAGTTGGGTCTACATAGTGAGTTCTAAGACATCCAAGGCTACAGAGAGAAACCCTGTTTCCAACAAAACAAAAATCGAGTGGTCCAATAAATTAAAGAAAGGACAAATGAGCTACACAGGTACCTCTCAAAATTCAAATGGCCAGCAAACTCAAAAACACAGCTATCATTTGCGATCAGTGAAATACACACCATTCGTATTATGAGAAACCATCTCACTCAGAATGACTACAGTAAAACAAAATGCTGGCTAAGATGTATGAGAAGGAACTCTCATATACTCCGGAAATCAGCCTGAAAATTCTTCAAAACAAACACAACTGGAATGGTGGCTCACACCTTTATTCCAGCAGGTACTCCAGAGGCAGAAGCAGGCAGATTTCTGTGAGTCTAAAGTCAGCCTAGACGATACAGTTTAGACCCTAACTCAAACCAGCAAGCAAAAACCAAGAATTAAAGGTAGAAAGCTCAGTAGATCCGGCACTTGTACAAGCCTGATGATCTGAACTCAATCACAGGAACCCACGCAAAGATAGTCGGGTACCAACTCCACAAAGTTGTTCTCTGACCTCTGCAGGGGTGCCATGGCATTTAAGTACGTGTACACGTACACGTATACACACACACACACACCCTCTTACAAACATACAAAAGCAATACATTTTTTTGAAGTAGGCTTACCATATCATCCAGCTATTCTATTTCCAGGTACATATTTTCCAAAGGAAGTCAACAAACCAAAGACAGCAGCAGAAAGACAAATATTTACATGTTCCCTCTTAAACACAGCTTTAAAAATGTCCTGGAAAGATTGATGATGGTGGCACATGCATTCAATGCCAGGCTTGGGAGGCAGAGGCGGGAGATCTCTGAGTCGGAGGCCAGCCTGGTCTATATCCCAAAGCTGCAGGCTATCCAAGGCTACATGGTGAGATCCTCCGCTGCCCCTACCCCCCCAAATTGTGAAATAAAACACTCATAACTAGAGAAGGGGCTAGTGAGATCCCATCAGCTCATACTGCACACATGTGTGGAAATATACTGACTCTATTAATACATATGATTGATATGTTAATAAATCAATAATTTAAAAATATTATTCTGATTTTTTTGGGGAAGGAAAGGGAGTTTCAGACAGGGTTTCTCAGCTGGGCGTGGACGGCTTTAATCCCAGCACTCGAGAGGCAGAGGCAAGCGGATCTCTGTGAGTTTAAGACAGGGTTTCTCTGTGTAGCCCTGGCTGTCTTGAAAGGCAACTTTGTAGACCCTGCTGGCCTCAAACTCAGAGATCCACCTGCCTCAGCCTCTTGAATGCTGGGATTAAAGGTTCAACTACAAAAATGCTTTAGTCTCAAAAATAAATAAATACTAAAAATGAATCAGAGGACTGTACACAAAGGCCACAGTTGTTTCTCACTTTAACCCCATGGCATTAAATGCACAATAATTCACCTGTTTCAGCCTCTTACATGCTGGGACCATAGGCACTGAGCTACCATATCAGGCTAGTAAACTATTTTAAGAAACAATCCAGTATTCTGTAAAATCAGGGATATCCCACAACCCACTGCCACAAATACAGCTATCTTCTATCTCTGTTAGAAGATGCCCAAAGAGTATCCACAGCAAGGTTTGTGTTAGGAGTACAAGCACAGGAGAACGGGACACAGGGATTCATGGCAGAACCCTGTACATGAGAGCATGGATGAACTACAGCCAAAGCAAAACAGAAAAGCCAAAGCAGCAAGTCCTGAAGAGCACCTGAAATGTGATGCCACTCTCAAAGCTGAACACAACACACATGACTCAAACCTGGTTTTTAAGAGCAGAGAAAGCAAACATCTTCGTTACTGTAATAGGGTGAAGAGATGGCTGAAGGCTGAGATGAGAGAGCATTTAAGTGGATGCCAGCCAGCGTTTAACAGTAGAGTTCTTGGACCGGTTAGGGCAGATATGCTTTACAATGTAAGCACACACTCATACATAAGAATTTTTCATTCCATGGTATATAAGAAATCTCATATACTGAAAAGACAAAAATGGGAAAAAGATGGCCACAGTGTGCCAGCTGCTACCACCGCAGTGAGCACCAAGCAGTGAGGCACTTACTGGTCGAGGGTCTTGTAGTAGATGTCCAGGTCCTTGTTCACCAGCTCTGTGGTTCTCATGACGATCATCATCTCTCTGTACTTTTCCTCAGCATCCCGAAACTGAGGTTCTCGGAGCTCCTTCTTAAAGTGAAGAATTTCCTCTTCATAGCCTTTCTGACGCCCCAATGCCAAACTGTGGTTTCTTTTTAGAGTGTCTATGTTCTCTTCCAATTTCTGATGTTCACTAGAAAAGGGGAAATGATTAGTGAGGACCACTGTTTAGCTTTCAGCAACCTAAGCAGAAAGTCCCTTTAAGCTGGGGCCGCTCTCTTCAGGGACAAGCACACAACAGAGGTTCTCCTTGTTTTCTAAGACATCTGAGCTAGTTCTCTTCCTCCCAAACTTCTGCAGTATTTAAGTTTCTGAGCAGCTGAGCAGCTAATTTCTGTGCACCAAATAAGAACCCTGACCACACACGAGCTCCGTGAAAGGCCCTGGCCTTTAGATGCTGACCATGTAAAGGACTGCTGGGGACTCCAGAGACAAAGTCACACACTCTGCCTCAGACCTAAGGATGCAACGATGGCCAAGAGCGAGAAGTCACTGGATAACAGGTTTCAATTAGCTTTATCTACAAATGTCAGTGTCAAATTATTTTCTACAGTAAAATTCATTCAAAAATTTGGTCTCTATTACAAAAAGTCTAAAAATCACAATTCTGACCAAAAGGTGGTAAATACTCAAAAACTTCTGGTACTCTAGCAGATTATACAGATGTCAATATATGTCTTAAATTTTTATTTATCAACCACTTATTTTTTACTTTTATATTTATTTACTTAGGTTTTGTTTGTTTTTGTTTGTTTTTTTTTGAGATAGAGTTTCTCTGTGTAGCCTTGGTTGGCCTGGACTCGCTTTGTAGATCAGGCTGGCCTTGAACTTAGAGAGATCCGCCTGCCTCTACCTCCCACCACGCCTGGCTCTATTAGCTGCTTAGTAAGTACCCTGTATGTGCTGTGTATTGCTCACCAGCTCGTGGCACTGTCACATAGTAGTCCTGATTATCCATTTGGTTGATACTTCTGCCTTTTTCTAGTAGTGACAGGTTTGTTAAGGTGCAGATAGGCCTGGCCTTTAATCACAGCACTTGGGAGGCAGAGGCTACCCAGTGAGACCCTGTCTTTAAAAATAGCTAAATCTTAATCACAGAAGTAATTCTGTTGTTGTTTAAATGTGGTTTGGGCTGGAAAGATGACTCAGCAGTTAAGAGCACAGGCTGCTCTTCCAGAGGACCCTGGTTCAATCCCCAGAACCCCACATGGTGGCTCACAATCACCTAAAGCCAATTCCAGGGGATCCAACACTGTCCTCTCGCCTCTTCATGCACTACTTGAATACGGAGCACACATATACATATAGGCAAAATACTCATAAAACAAGTTTTAAAAAATTCTGACTTGCGATGAGGTCCCAGCACTGAGAAGGGAAGTTAGACACCAGGTTCTACTCCGTAACCAAGAAGCTTTTGTGACTGATACCTGCAGGCAAAGGCTGGGCATCAACCACACTCCAGGGCAGGCCCCAGGCTTAGAAGGAGTTGGCCAACTCAAAATGAACTCCATGGTTTTTGTTGTTGTTCTGAGAATAGGGTCTTTCTATGCAGATCAGACTGGTCTTGAACTCACAGAGATCTGCCTGCCTCCACCTCAGGAGTCATGGGAATTAAATGCATCTGCCACTACTACCCAGCTTCCATAGTTTTTTGTGGGCTTTTCGTTTCATTGTATTTGGCTTTTTTTGTTTGTTTGTTTGTTTTTTTGTCTTATTGGTCTTTTTGTTCTGATTTAATTGTGTGTATGTATGTGGCTTTTATTTTTTGAAAGAGAAAGAATGCCTTTAATTCTAACACTTGGGAGGCAGAGGAAGATAGATCTCTGAGTTCAAGATCAGTCAGGTCTACAAAGCAAAAGCAAGTCCCAGGGACAGCCAGGGCCACATAGAGAAATGCTGTCTCAATAACAAAACAAACAAGCTGGGCAGTGGTGGTGCACTCCTTTAATCGCAGCACTCAGGAAGTAGGCTTTTTGAAATCTAGGACATCCAAGGTTACACAGAGAACCTGTCTTGAAAAAAACCAATAAATAAATTAAAAAAAAAAAAGTTGGGGGTGGGGAAGGATCTGGGAGGGCACGCTATTGTACAAAACTGGGTGCTAGGAATCCAATCTGGGTCCTCTGGAAGAGCAGCCAATACTCTTACTATTGCGCCAGCTCTCCAGCTCCTGCTTCCTTTATAATAATAAGGACCTTTATTTGGTTTTAGATATCCTTGGTCGCTACCTGCAGGTAGGCATGGCTGGCATACCTCACCCCTACCGTGAGCTTCCCTTCCCCCTACACTACATAATCCCTCCTCTTTCTGTGTCTTTCCTTCTCCCCTTTCTTTCTGTTCTCTATCTGCAAGTCCCATCCCACCCCGCACCCCCCAACCCCCCTCCCCGTCCCGCCCTGCACCCCCCAACCCCCTCCCCGTCCCGCCCCGCACCCCCAACCCCCCTACCCCATCCCTCCCCTTGCATGGCAGCCGAGAGCTGCTCCCAATACACCTGCATTTATATGCTACAACTTCGTCTTGCAATTAGCTCATTCTGGCTTTTCAATTATCTGGTGCTGTGACTCAGATCAACCTTCATTGAAATAAAACACTATTTTACATTGAATCCGGTGACCAAGCCTGTAATTCCAGCCCACAAGTGATGGGAGCTCCATAGTGCCCCATGGAGACAGGAGCACCATGAGTTGGAGCCAGGCCAGCCTGCTCAAGGAAGCCTCAAAAATAAACAACATATGGTATTTACTAAAACATACTTTTTCATTTGTAAAACTTGCATTTGTCCCATCTCCTTCAAATGTTGTTTTCTTTCTTCTTCAACTTCTTTTAGTTCTTCTCTTCTTTTTCTTAGCGTAAGGTTATCCTGTAACCACCTTTCCTGTATCTAGAAATAAATATTGTATTAGATAACAAAATTAAACAAGCTACTGACAAGCATAAGGAGACTGCCTTCCTTACAACGGTGTAAACTGACCAGAGGGAGATTCAGCCAGTGGGACCTGAGGGGAGGAAGGACAGAGCAGCTTGCACTGCCCCTTCATGACCTTCACGTTGCTTCTTTGGCAGGGGATAAGCCTCTTAATAAATGAGTAGAGCATGTATTTTTGTGTACTCTCTTACTTACAAAACATTCATGTATTTGTAAAAGGTCATTAAATGTGATCATTTTATATACATACAAAACAATTATCTAAAGTGGAAAAATTAACCAGATATTATTTTTAATTATTATATATTTTTAAGACACGGTCTCGCTGTGAAGTCCTGGCTGGCCTTGGAGCTCAGAGAGCTCTGCCTGCCTCAGCCTGCTGGGATTAAAGGTGTTTTATCACCACTCTGGACCCAGACATGACATTTCATATCTACAACCTAGTAGAGGTCATCTTTCCCAGGACCGCTGCTACATAGCCTGCTGATCTGAAGAGCAGAAGACTCCATTAACATGTATAATATTGATGCTCTTATGGTGTTAGTTAAAAACAAATTTTTAACAAATTGCAAGATCAATGCAAACAGAAGTCTTCCCCTACTTTATTCCCTCCTCTCTTCTGGGCCCAGACTATTAGTTACTTTAGAGTACATGAGATACAATTTCTGCCTTCAGGCTGAAAAGGCAATGTGAGTTTCAGGACAGCCAGAGCTGTTACAGAGATACCCTGTCTCAAAAAAAAAACAAAACAAAAAACACACACACAAAAAAAACAAACAAACAAAAAAAACACACAAAAAACAAACAAAAACAAAAAACAAAAACAAAAAACCAAAGACAGAAACAAAAAAGACATTCAATCCGCTTGGCAAGAGTGATAAACAACTACAAAAACTACAACAAAGTTGGTAGTTTTCTTGGTGATTACAACGAATTACAAGAGACAAATATTAAGGGGCAGTTTAGAGGTAACACTGAAATGTAGGGGGAAATTTTGCAGAAATTCAATGCTGTGGGAGCAGGAGGGAGGAGCAGAATTCTGACAACACCTTGCTTCCAGCAGTGAAGGTTCTGGATGGTGCTAAAGGGTTATATCCAACTGTGTCCTCAAGAACCACTATTTTCAGATTTTTATAAAATTATCAAGAAATATGGTAAAGCTGAGTGAGGTGGTACATCCCTTTACCAGAGGCAGGAGAATCTCTGTTAGTTCAAGGCCAGCCTGGTCTACACATTGAATTCCAGGTCATCCAGAGATACACAGTGAGACTATGATGAAGAAAGAAAAAAGTTAAGGCTACCTTTGTGCAGATTCATGAAAGGCATTATTATAAACAGCTAACGGTAGCCAAAGTGGCATGGTTATATGGCTGAGGCAACCCAAGATCCACTGTAGGCAACTGTGCTCTCTGGAGCCTCGAAGTGGAGAACCTAGTTTACTGCTTTTCTTCATTAGGAATATGGAAAGGTTGCTTTAATATAGTGTGATCTAACATTTGAGCTGACTTTGACTACACAAAAGGGCTCTTTAGTATAAAATGCTACCACACTGTACATAGGACTGACTCTTTTGTTGTTGTTGTTGTTGTTTTGTCTGTCTGTGTGTGTGTGTGTGTATGTGTGTGTGTTTTGTTTTGTAGGACTGACTCTTACGCAACACCCCTAATCTGACCGCGCAGTCATCAGAAAGACAGGACTTCCTAGGCTAGCTTCTATTGTTACTTTAGTTTGAAAGCGCAGTAAGTAAAAGGTCATGGCTTTGGAGTCAGGCATACCAAGGTTCAGATTACAATGCCCTCAATTTTTAATAGGCAAACTGACTTAAATTCTCTAAGTCTCAGTTTGCATGGAATATGGTGATAATGCCACCCATTGTGAAGGTTAAATGAGTATTTGGCTTAGTGATTGGTTATAAAAAGCTTTGGGGTCCAATTTTCATTTGTATTGTAAGCAGTGGGAATTCTAACTACTGCTCACAAAATAAAAAGAATAAGATAATGAAAGGAAAAGGACAGGCTAGAAGTTCACCAGCATTGTTTCTTTGACGGTTTGGGCACATGTATGTGTGTGGAGGGCCACTCCTCATGGTCTGCTTCAGTATTTTTGTTTTTGAGGCATGATCTCTCGGTGACACTGGAACTGCCCAGTAAGCAGTGGGCACAGCCTGTCTCTGCCTATGTGTGTCACTACACTTGGCTTTCACCTGTTGTTTTGTACTGCACTAGAAACCTGACAAAATGGGGAGAGCTTACTACAATTCTTATGTTAGATCACCTCTACTTTCCTTCAGATATATTCCTTCCTTTACCTAAAGAAGGGAGGCAGATTAGATTTCAAATTACTTCTTGAGGATAAAACTTAACAAGACTTAAACATGTAACACATGAGTTTCCAGTCTCAGAGCTCAGCTGACACAGGAATGTATACAGTTCGCCACTTCTGACTTTCAGAGAGAAAGAGCCAACAGCACACAGACATGTGAGGGGGATTCATTAGGACAGTTGACTCAGACAATTACAGAGGGCAGGGAAGCTCATGACGAGTGAGTGGTCTATAAACTCAACAACCCCAGGGTGCCAGAAACACAGCTCAGCTCGGCCTGAGAAACCGAGGGTTACTGGTCCAAGTCCTGGAATCTTTTTTCTTCCTGCATCTACCACTCTAGTGTTGGGATTACATATGCAACACATGCACAGTTTAAGCAGCGCTAGTGATCACTTCAAGGCCTCCTGCATGCTAGGTAAGTACCCCACAATTGTGCTACATCTCCAGCCCACGAGCAAAAGGAGCATGCGCCACAGGGCTGGAGAGGTGGTCTAACAGAGCCCTTGCTATTCTTGCAGAGGATGGCGTTTGGTTCCTGACACCACGTTGGTTAGCTCACTCCAGTTCTAGGGAATCTGATGTCCTCTTCCTGGTCCCTGCAGGCATGTACGTTCTCATGTGTGTACACATACATGTACACACACACACACACACACACACACACACACACACACACAATCTTTTTTTTAAAATGTCTTTAGCTTAAGAGACATGAAAGAAATTCTTTTCTCTCCTTTTCTGTCCTATCCAGGCTCCCAGCCAATTGGAAGGTGCCTGCCCACTCTGCAAACAGACATTCCAGATACACGTATTAGGTCTGGCAGATTATTCCTATATTGGATATTTCACATATAAAATGCCTAGGCGTGGTTTTACATGTCTGTAATCCCAGAAATTAGGAAGTGAAGACAGGAGGGTCAGGAGTTCAAGGTCCTCAGCAACCCAACTAGTTACAGGTTGGCCTGGACTGAGACCCTGTCTCAAAGAAACAGTAAAAAAAATTCTTGGTGCTACAGCCACATACCTAGTAGAAAGCTGATCTGGCTAATCCTCAAAGGCTAAGTGTTTTGCCCATAAACGGTATCCCCAAAACTTCAAAGAAACTTTAGCTATCATGTACAACAAAGTAATTAAAGCAAACAGCAAATCTGACCTAAGACAACAGGAACAAGTCAGGCAGTGGTAGCTCACAGCTTTCACCCCAGCACTCAGGAGGCAGAGGCAGTTCAGTCTTTGTGAGTCAAAAGACAGCCTAGTCTACAGTTTGAGTTCCAGGACATAGAGAGATTCCGTCTTGAAAAACTAAACCAAACCAAACAACAAGCGAAAGATAATAAGAAGAGAAAAAATATTTTGTTTAAAAAATACTAATTACCATGCCTGCCACTTAAGACATGTTGAAAATAACATCTCAATGTATTATTTTACTTTTTTAGTTTTTGACACAGATTTTCTCTGAGTAGCACCTACTGTCCTGGAACTTGCTCTGTAGACCATGCTAGCCTAGAAATCCAACTGCCTCTGCTGAGATTAAAGACATGGGTCCCATGTCAGGAAAGGAGAACTGTCTCAATCTAACTTTAATTATACTGTAGAAATTACTTTTCTTAATAAAGAAAATGATACACATACCAACTCCAAAATGACTTAACATTACATTTTCCTTATAGATGATTTTTAAGAATAGATTGGAGCCAGGTGTGGTGGCACATGCCTTTAATCCCAGAACTCAGGAGGCAGAAGCTGGTGGATCTTTGTGAATTCAAGGCAGACTGGTTTATAAAGCGAGTCCAGGACAGCCAAGGCTACACAGAGAAACCCTGTCTTGAAAAACAAAACAAAACAGAATACATGGAACTTAGTCCTGTGCCTACTTCATAATGAGACCTGCCTAAAAACTTTAAAAGCCTTTGAGTTAATATGTAAAATCAAATACATTAACTGAAAAGATAGAGAATAATACAAATGCAAGATACATATATAAATTTGTATATATAAAACATGCACACATAAACCTATACTTACCTGTCTGTGTATCTGCTGACAGAGAAACAAAACACTCCAAGATCAAACAAGACTCTAACAGTAACAACATCTAGGAAGGAGGCTGGGAGTAGGAGGAGGGAGATACTTTTATTTTTAAAAATCTTTAGCTTTAAGCTTTCTTTCCTTTTAGATAGGACATCATGTATAGCTTTAGCTGGCCTAGAACTCAGGATATATTATCAGGCTGACCCAAACGCAGAGATCTACTTGCCTCTGCCTTTGGAGGGCTGGGTGTGGTGGCACCACATTAAACCCCAGCACTTGAGAGGCATGGACAGGCAGATGCTCTTTCTAAGTTCAAGGCCAGCCTGGTCTACAAAGCAAATCCAGGACAACCAGGGCTCTGTTACAACGAGAAACCTGTCTTTAAAAAACCAAAATAAAAAAATAAAAATGAAAAATAAAGAAGAGGAGCTGGAGAGATGGCTTAGCGGTTAAGAGCACTGACTGCTCTTCCAGAGGACTCTGGTTCAGTTCCCATCAACCACATGCTGGCTCATAACTATAATTCCAGTTCCAGGGATCTGACACTCTCATATAGACATACACACAGCAAAAAGACCACAATGTACATAAAATAAAAATAAGTTTTTAAAAAGCGCATTATTTTCATCTGTTTGCATTTCCATCCATTCTAACTTCTATTATAATAAAGTGTGCTATAGAAATAGTGCTGTGGTGCCATGACCAGAGAGCTCTATAGAAATAGTGCCATGGCGCCATGAGCAGAGAGCCCTATAGAAATAGTGCCCCGGCACCATGAGCAGAGAGCCCTATAGAAATAGTGCCCCGGTGCCATGAGCAGAGAGCCCTATAGACATAGTGCCCCGGCGCCATGAGCAGAGAGCCCTATAGACATAGTGCCCCGGCGCCATGAGCAGAGAGCCCTATAGACATAGTGCCCCGGCACCATGAGCAGAGAGCCCTATAGAAATAGTGCCGCGGCACCATGAGCAGAGAGCCCTATAGAAATAGAGCCGCTGCGCCATGAGCAGAGAGCCCTATAGAAATAGTGCCGCTGCGCCATGAGCAGAGCCCTATAGAAATAGTGCCATGGCGCCATAAGCAGAGAGCCCTACCTTTTGTGTGTCAATATCTTGCCTCATGGTTCCCATTTCTTTATTTATCTTTTCTTTGTGTTTGTCACACTCATTTAGTTGAAGTACAACTTTATTAAGTTCAGTTTCTTTTTGCTAAAGAAAAAAAGAGAGAAAAAAATCATTAAGTGTATAAAATAAAAACAAACAAATAATAATTTTGTTTTAAATTACCTTCTTATAGTCGTCTTTTCCATCTTGAATATAATTCTCTATGTCTTTCATGTACCCATAAATATTTTTAACTTTCTCTTTGATATCATTGATCTGTGGAAAAACATTTATTAAAATTATACACAACCACACAAAACCAAAATAAAAAATGTACATGACATGAGCTGGACATGGTAGTATATGCTTGTAATCTTCGTACTTGGGAGGCAGGCTGAAACAGGAGGGTCACCATGACTCCAAGGCTAGCCTGGTCTACACATAAGTGCCAGGGCAGCCAGGGCTACATAGTGAGACTCTGCCTCAGGAACACAAACAATGGCTAGGTGGCGGTGGAGCACAGCTGTAATCCCAGCACGTGGGAGGCAGAGGCAGATGGTCTCTGTGAGTTGGCAGCCAGTTAGGTCTACAGAGAGAGTTTCAGGACAGCCACGGTTCTTGTTACACAGAGAAACCATGTCTTGGAAAACAAAAATGAAGACAGACAAACAAGTAAACAAGCAAACAAGTAATTTTTTTTTTTTTTTAAATAAAAGACAGAGTTTCTCTGTGTAGTCTTGGCTATCCTGGACTCGCTTTGTGGACCAGGCTGGCCTCGAACTCACAGCGATCCACCTGCCTCTGCCTCCTGAGTGCTGGGATTAAAGGTGTGCGCCACCACCGCCCAGCTTCAAACAAGTAATTTTTAAAATCACCAGGATGAGACTAGGGCATCAGTGAGAGAGCATAATGAAACACTGGTTTAGAAGTTAGAAACCAGAAACTGAGAGTTGTTTGTTAAGGATGTGGCCCCTGGTAGTGGATGGCTCCACAGTCATGAGCACATGACTGGTCCAAACTGGGCTTGGTGGGTTAGAATGGGAAGAAAAGAAAGACGTGCAGAGTGGAGGGAGAATGGGAAGGGGTGGGAGGAGTAAGAAGGTGATCTGGTCAAAACACATTATATGATATAAAATTCTCAAAGGGAAAAAAACTGCTTTTAAAAAGAACACTGAAACTAAATGTTCCATGTTCCAACACAATCAAATTTATGTCAGATAATCTCTTATCAATGGGAAAGGATTAGTTTCATTTTTTTGTTTTTTTGAATACCTAGTCTCAATTCTTCTGCCTTAGATCAAGAAGCAAAAATTTATTTTTAAAGTTTTAAGTTTTTAATTTTAATGTTTATTCAAGATTAAATTAAACCTTAATTTTGACTCATCGTCAAAATTTTATCATAGCTCACTTGCTATGCTAACCTGAGGATTCAGATTCCCAGCAACCATGTTTAAAAAAAACAAAACTGGGCACGGTCATGTGTGCTTGTAGCCTCTGCACTGAGGAGACAGGAGGAAGCTCACCAGGCAACTCCAGCGAGGGCTCTGCCTCAGTGAGAGAAGCTGGAGAGCAACAGAGGAGGAGCTCTAGCTCTCCAGCTCTTGTCTGTGTGCACACGCATTGGGCATGCACACGTGAATACTCGGGGATGCCACATGCACTCAGGTGCTGTCACAAGGGGTGAGGGTGGAGTGTGGACATAAGAGCATACTCTAGCATTCACAAGGCCCTAGGTCAATGTTCAGCACTGAAAAAAAAAAAAAAGACAAAAGTAGTCTCACAAACCTGAAGATACTCTTTATCTTACAAGTTATTAATGTATGAGAAATAATAGTGCTATGAATGTTTAACACAGACACTGGGTAAGTAAAATACGTAAACAAGAACTTACTTTATCCTGAGCCGTTTTGTTACTTGTATTTTTTCTGTGGATTAATTCTTCTTTTTCCTGCTGGAATTTTTCCAGTGTTGACTCCAAAGGGTGTATTTGCTCTTTAGCATCCTAAACACACACACACATACACAAAACCAGACCAGTCATGTAACACTCCATTATCTTATTTCAGATGCTAGGCTCCAAAGCCTTAATAAAACACGTCCCTGCCGGGCAGTGGTGGCACACGCCTTTAATCCCAGCATTCAGGAGGCAGAGGCAGGCGGATCACTGTGAGTTCGAGGCCAGCCTGGTCTACAAAGCGAGTCCAGGACAGCCAAGGATACACAGAGAAACCCTGTCTCAAAAAACTGAAAAAAATTAAAATTAAAATTAAAAAACAAAAAACATGTCCCTGGTGTCAGGCTTTAATACTTATTTCGTCTTGACAGGGTCATGAAGATGGCACCAATATTTTTATAAACATTTCAGAAAGGCAAACAGGCACAAACAATAACTTGTTCAAGATCATAAAAGTAAATGAAGTAGATATTAGCTGTAAAGTACAGGATGACCATGCTACAATCCACAGACCCAAAGAAGCTAAGCAGCAGGAGGGCTCCGGGAGGGGTGCTTGACTCTCACTGATAAGGGGAACTAGAACAGACATCAAGGGCTGGAGATGGGGATGAGGAGAAGACACAAGGATGGCTGGATGGAGAAGCCCGTGAGGATGGGAGCAGAAGGGATCAGGCGTGGGGAGAATGGAAGGAGAGAGTCCTGGAAGAGACAGCTGGAATGGGGCAGCAATCTCTAGAAACTAGGGCAATGGACACTCCCTGGAACCTGTGAGGGTGACCTAGCTAAGACTCCTAGCAGATATGGAGCCTGACCCGGCCATCTCCTGTAATCAGGCAAGACGTCAATGGAGGGACTGGGACGCTGACCCAGCCACAAAGCCTTAGACCTTTATGCGTGGATTTTCAAGAGTTCAACAAGGACCTATGTCAGCTCCACATGCTCAAAGACTAGAAAGGTTTATTCAACTCAATTTATCATTTATTTTTATTTCATGTTTTACCTGCATTTATGTCTGTGAAGGTGTTGGATCCCCTGGAACTGGTGTTACAGACAGTTGTGAGCTGCCATGCGGGTGCTGGGAATTGAACTTGGGTCCTCTGGAAGAGGAGCCAGTGCTCATAACCACTAAGTTATTTCTCCAGCCTCTAACATTCTTTTTCACATGTTAGCTAAGCAGTTATTTTCATGGTAATAACAGCATACTGACTGACAGTTGTGTGCCCACACTTATTCTGGAAGAGGACTTTCAAATGGTAAACTATTACACTACTCAGAGGTCCCTTATAACACTGCTGTTATACACATGCACATGATAACTACAGTTTAAAACAATGAACCTTGAAATCTTGTAATATGTTCTGAACCTACAAAGGTTACGGGTAGACACAGACATTCACTTGTGACTTCAGCACTGGGGTTTTCTCATGGTGTGGTGGAAAGCCAAATGCCTCTCTGTCAGAAGATCTTTCTTAAGAATCAGCTTGGCTTCCTTTGGGCAACCATGGGACATGCTGAAACTCCAGTTTCTTTGTTACAAAAAGGGATAATAGACTTGTTATATAGGGCTGAGAGATAATATTTTAAGTAAAAACCATTATAACCTGTCAAGACTAGTGCAAGGTATTATTTTATTATAAGCCCAAATTACTTAATCCAAAATTATTTAAGAAATAAAGGAACATTTGTAGCAATTACTGCTAAATAGATTGGGTAACTTGTATAGTGCTTACTGAATGAGGACCTTTGCTTTGGTTTACTAGGCTAAAGCCAGCAGGTGCATTTCAGCGCCTATGGCATCTCCATACCTGCTCACTGTACTGGCAGGTGGTCTGACATAACATGAGGGATGGACTGGAGACAGTGCAAACACATGGGTGTCTGCCATGGATGCCAAGCTTGGGGACAAGAATACATAGACAGTTTTGTAGCCATCAACAGACTACTTCTAGTAACATGAAATGCATACCTAGCCAGATACTTGATTTTTTTTCCCTTAACTACAGCAACTTTATTGATTTGAACAGCAAACTGACCAGACAGACTCGGGAGCTGATAGTGTGAATCTTCAGAATAATCAGGTTTTAAACTCAAAACCCACAAGCAATATATGTAAGACAGCATCATGAGACTGAAACCCACATGCAGGTGGGCCATCTGAGACTGCACAAGAAGAAACAATAACAGGCTGGGTTCTTAATAATGGGTTTCCAAGTCATAAGAAAAGAAAGACACAGAACCTATCTGTGTTCTTGACTTGATCTTAAATCCAAGGACCAGCAAATGGGAGACTTAAGAGGAAGGTACTCATACCAAGCTTCATACTTTCTATTTTCACTCCTGTTATTGCATTTCTCAGATTGTGATGGATTTTAGAAACCTGAATGCTGATGAAAGCCATCTTATATTAAATCTTTAATGACCAGGGCATGACAGGAAATTCTCAACATTTCTGTGCATTGATTGTAGGTTGTAGTGCAAGGAAAACAGGAATTTCTAACCCTAAAATTGTTTTTGGCCGACACTTGATTCTTTCTTACATGACAACTCTCTTTTCCCAAATTCTTACTTATTAATACCCACTCTGTCACTCAGAAATCACAGGAAGAATCATGTAACATTTTCACTTGATTTTCACAATAACTGTAATTATGCCTCTTACACTAATAACGAGAATTTCGTGTCTGAACTAACTTAGAAAACAACACGTGTACACATTCCTACCTTTATCTCTCTGTATAAAGACTGAACTTCAGTGGATAATTCCACAGTCTGCTCCTCCATTTGCTGACGACGTTGCAAGTTCGTGGAGATCTGCAATTTCTCTGATTTCAGCTCATTTGTTTTACTTTTCAGGTGTTGAATTTGTTCCTGTTGGTCCTGTATAAGCTTACGGTTCAATTCTATCTTACTGGAAACTAAACAGAAACAGAACGGACGATTCAGTGGCTAACAGGTGGGCACAGAAAACACTGCTATCATTCTTTGAGTTCTGGTAGTGTATAGAATTCAAACGCTGAATTCTGGGGGCTCCCCTGCATTCAACAAAGTCATCCTGTCTGCTGGCTACTCTCGGGTGAAGCTCACGGGGCAGGTCTGACTGAGAAAGAGCCCAGCTCGTCTAACCGTCGATAATTCCAAGTCTGTTGCACAAGGCAAAGAAACCAGGAAGTGATATTGGAGAGAGGAGAATGCATCACTGTGGGCTATTCCATAGAGTGGGTACAGGCTCACTAGGAAATGCACGTGGAGCAGCACTGAAGTCTCGGTGAGTTGTGAGCAAAGAGATGACATTACCTGTATCTAGTTTGTGTTGCTTCTCTTGTTTTTCCTGGTTAACCTGCTGCACAGTCCGATCCAAGTCTACCCCCTGCAGCTTAGCTGCCTGCTGTGCAATTTTCCTTTCAACATCTTTCAGCTCCATCTTAAGAACAGAACAGTTACTTCTAAGAGACTTACTTACTGCATTATCATGATGCAAACCCTTTTAAAGCCAAGTAATAGGATAAAAAGTGAAATTAAGTTCTAATACTTCAAATAAGGTAAATGAATTATACCTCCACTTCCATAGTTTATGCACACTTTAAGCCTAAGAATGTATACAAATTAGTTGTCTGCACATGAAAATTAGCTACTATATAGTGTGTATATGTATGTATACATACATATACATGCATATATGTATGTATATATACTATCTATATATCTAAATATATACAGAGAGAAAGGGGGTAGGGGACAGGGTCTCACTGTGTAGTCCAGGCTAGCCCTGAACTTACAGAGATCCACCTGCCTCTGCCCAGCTTTTTTTTTTTTAAAGATTTATTATTTACACAAAATCCACCCGTACGTGTGCCTGTCTGCACAAGAAGGCACCAGATCTCATTACAGATGGTCATGAACCACCATGTGTTTGCTGGGAATTGAACTCCGGCCCTTTGGAAGAGCAGACAGTGCTCTTAACCTCTGAGCCATTTCTCCAGCCCATCAGCTACTGTTTTTTAATACACTTACATTTCACATTCAAGTCCCCAGATGAATTTTATTCTGCTTTAAACTGCAGTAAGCTTACCTGGAACCTCTCCATAATGGTAACATCTGTCAGGCAGACTTTGGCACTTTCTTCTTCAGGCATTATTGTACCCAAGAGCGTTTCTTGTTCTTCTATGTCATTCTTCACGCGCTGTATGTCTCTATTGACACTCTGTAGTTTGTTTCTTAATTCTGGTATTTCCTTCTCCTTCAAATCAATTATGCTCTGCCTTAAGAGAAAACACAGTGAAAATCAATCCAGCTGATGTTTCCTTCTAGTTAAAGTGAGGCTACGTGTTCTGGGCAAGAACAGCACAGAAGAGCTGCTACCTCTTTCTGGGACATCCTGTCAGTAGCTCAGTGATGCCAATATGTCTATTATTTGTGATGTTCATTGTATTTGCTTGGGTATAGTGGTTTCAGCCATGTTTCTCCACTGTAAAATGGCTACTCTGCCTCCTTTGTATTTAAAAAAATGTCTTAAGAAGGATACACTGAAACTATGCGTACATCCTGTTTTTCAAACATCTATTTCTACTAATGCTAGTAGCTGTTGATAATTTGTTTGTGTGGTTGGTTGGTTTTGTTTGTTTTTTCGAGACAGGGTTTCTCTGTGTAGCCCTGGCTATCTTAGACTCAATTTGTAGACCAGGCTGGCCTCGAACTCACAGTGATCCACCTGCCTCTGCCTCCCAAGTGCTGGGATTACAGGTGTGAGTCACCGTGCCCTGCTGTTGATAACTGTTTGCAATAATTATTACTGGGTGTTGCCAAGCAGAGATATTTTACAAATTAACTGATTGCATTCATCAAAAGTTTCAAGGTCATGAAGGAGACAGGTGGATACACTGTTGTTGCACACTGACTGTGGGAGCCTGCAGAGCTGCGGAGAAAGAATCAGATGCCGTGTGCGATCCTTCAGACAGTGATGAGAAAACTGATGAAATGCAAGTGTGGTTTGTAGTCAGCTGGGAGGGCTGTACCACAGTTATTCTCCTGGTTTCAGTAACTGTATATGGTCACACAAACTGTTAATATCAGAAGAAGAGTAATGTGTAGTCTCTGTATTGGTTTTGTAACTTTTTTCTAAGTAGAAAATTACTTCAAAATTAAAAATATTTTAAATTACAGAGATGGAGGAAAGAGGCCAAAAATTTAGCCAAATGCTACATAAGCTCAAGGTACAAAGACGATTGCTCTTTCCTTTTTACTGTAGCTACTTGAACTTGACTTACTGTCTCTAAGACGGGTATGAGGAGCTCCGTACCTATTGTTGATGACAACTATAAAGCAGTAACACACATTCAGTCTTTAAAAAGGTGTCAAGGTCAGGGGCTGGAGAAATGACTCGGTAGTTAAAAGCACTGGTTATTCTTCTAGAATACTGGGGTTCAATTCCCAGGACCAACACGGTAGCTAACAACTGTCTCTAATTATTGGTTCATGGGATCCAATGATCTCTTCTGGCCCGCATGGGCACTGCATGCATGGTATAGATTATAAAAAAAACAAAACAAAAAAACAAAACAAAACAAAACAAAACACCCATACATACAAAAGTAAATATTTTTTAAAAAATCAATTTTATCTCTGAAAAATCCAAAACAATTGCTTAAAATTAAATTATTACAGTAAGTTTAGAAGGCATAATTAAATTAAATTAGTTGCTAATAACAAGGAAAAAACAGCAATCCAAATATTGGCTATTTGTTAAATACTGTAAAAGGTATATATTATGGCCAAGAAATCCCAACCTGAAAGTACTGTGACAACAAGCAACTTTTTATAAAAAATTAATAAATAAGCTGGGCGTCGTGGCACACGCATTTAATCCCAGCACTTGGGAGGCAGAGGCAGGCGGATTACTGTGAGTTCAAGGCCAGCCTGGTCTACAAAGCAAGTCCAGGACAGCCAAGGCTACACAAAGAAACCCTGTCTTAAAAAACCAAAGAATAAAAAATTAAAAAAATAATAAAATAAATAAATTAGAGGCAATGAAGCATTTTCATTTCATATGTGCATTAATATGACCAATTAATTTAATTTCTTATTGCTAGCAAAAATTATGGTCAGAGACCTTAAAGTGATACTTAAAAGTGACAGTTATGAGCTGGGCATGGTGGCAGAGGCAGGAGGATTTCTGTGAGTTCGAGACCAGCCTGGTCTACAAAGCAAGTCCAGGACAGCCAAGGCTACACAGAGAGACCCTGTCTCGAAAAACAAAAAACAAAAAAACCCTCAAAAAGACAGTTATAACAGCATGATGATGGCTGAGTCTTCACATGCTGGGGCAGCTTGTGAACTAGTATCATTCCTAAAGTGTTAGTCCTGTTTCCAAAGTCTCACACACAGACACACTTCCTCAGTGTGATCCTTCCCCTTTGATGACAGATCTAACGTGCAATAATGGTTTTAAAAAAATAGAGAAGCATCCTTCCTAGAGAATGGGCTATTAATATCTATTAGGAGCTGGACTTGATGGTACACCCCCAGAATCTGGGAGGCAAAAGCACGAGAATAAGGAGTTCAAGACCACTCTCAGACTCATGGCAAGTTCAAGGCCAGCTATATAAGACCCTGTCTCAAAACAAAACCCAACAACAACAAACATCTGCTAGGATTCCCTGGGTTTGTTTTGTTTTCATTTTTATGGCATTTATTAACCTTTAGTTTTCACAGAGTAATTTTTATCATAGTTCATAAGTTGTTACTTTCTCCCCCTGATCCCCCTGCTCCTGAGACAAGGTTTCTCTGTGTACCCTTGGCTGTCCTGGACTTGCTTTGTAGATCAGGCTAGCCTGGAACCCACAAAAATCTACCTGCCTCTGCCCCTCCCCTTTTTTTCTTTTTAAAGACTGAATATGTGTTACTCCTTTACCACTGTCATCAATAAAGTTATGGAGCTACTACCTGTCTTAGAGACAATAAGTCAAGTTCAAGTAGTGATACTAAAAAAAAGATTGATGGATTTTGTGCTGAGATTACAGGCATGCATCACAGTGCCCAGCACAAGTTGTTACTTTCAACAGATGAGTTACAATTATATACATCTGTAAAAGTATAACCATGTTTTCATTCGTGTGTGTGTGTGTGTGTTTGTGTGTGTGTGTGTGTGTAAAGACCATATCTAGTTAAACTGTCCACTCACTTGCTTACTGTTCTGCTCAAACATGCCTTGAATCTTCTTCCTCTGGGCAGCTGCAAGGCTGACCCCTCCAGGTCCCCCTCCCACTACCCTTCAAAGACTCCACATTCTCTACCCAACTATATTTTTCATCATGACACCGGTCACCAGCATACGATGAATTTACTTACTGGTTTATTCTGTCTCCTCATCACTAGCCAACAAACTCCACAGGGACAGGGATTTTGCCATTTGCAGCTGTTCTGCCAGCACCTAAGCATGTGCGTACTGAGTACTGGTTGTGACTACACTGTGCTCTCTACAGTAGCAGCACCAGAAGCTTATCTGATAGCGCAAAGGCCACCAGTGAACTAGTGAACATCACCTTCTTGCTACTTTACCCTTCCCAGCAATGCCTCTCTACCTACACATTTTCACACATGAAGACCTACTACGCCTCTGAAGTCACCCAAGGGTGTACAGCAGCATGTTAAACTGTAAGAACAGCTAGAGGGAAGCACAGTGGCCACCTAGGCCACGCCCCTCAGGCTATACAGAGGAAACCATGGCGCAGGCGGGCTCCGAAGCAGTCCTACGGGCATTCAGCAGAGCCGAATTAGACATCTCAGGCACTGCTTTTCCACATTAAAGAAAGTCCTCCCAACTCATTCCTGTTCCCCTCCACTGGGAGAGAGTCTTCCTCTCACGCTCTCACAGATCCTTAGTTCATCCTTCCTCCCCATTTCTTAGAGGTGAATTCCTGTCAGCACTTGGAAAGCAATCTGGACTCAACCCCAGTCTCTTCTGGATTTTGTTTTTAGTGAAAATAATCTCCCTCACAGGGGCCCTCACCCACCCTGACTCCCTTTCAGCGCTTCCTTTCCTGGCTTTGGCCTCTATTTTTAATAGAAGGATGGCAGCAGTACTAGTACAGGACTACTGCTTCAATCAGTGGCCACTACATACTGTGAAGTCAGCCTCAGTGTGATGGCGCACCCCTTTAGCACCAGTGCTGGGGAGGCAGAGGCAGGTGGATCACTGGCAGTTCGAGACCAGGCTGGTCTACACAGTAAGTTCCAGGACAGTCAGGACTACATAGTGAGACTCTGTCTCAAAAAAGAGGCAGCTTTAATGCTTTGACTCTCCTTCCACAGAGATGCAGGAGCCTTTTCTGAATGCTGGCAGGCTGTGACTGCCACCAACAGAACTCTGAGACGAGTACCACTATGAAAGTTTTTGTCCTAAGAGACTCAGCTGGGGCTGGAGAGATGCTTCAACAGTTAAGAGACCCGACTTTGGCTCCTAACACCCACATCATGTGGCTCACAACTATCTGGAACTCCAGCTCCCAGGGTATTTAATGCCTATGGCCTCTATGGGTGTATGCATGTGCCCCGCCCCCAACATGTATACTGAATTAAAAAGAATAAAAATATAAATCTGTCTGACATCTTCGCCTTTGGGAAGCTGCTAACCTGTACTCACTGTATACTCAGGTAATTAATTTTATTCCTTCTGTAGTCTCTGATGGGGTTGAAGACCAGATAGTTTAGTCTTACAATTAAGCTTAGTTGTTTAAGGGTTAAGATATTTTTAGGTCTAGATAGATGTTTTAAGTTGATAATGATGAGATCTAATAGATTTACACTAAGAATTTTTGACTCACCAAGATAGGAAAGAGGCTGCCAAATACAAAAAGCCAAAACACTATGAATGTAATATATATATAAAATTCCTGATTGTTTTGTGGCTCTTCTTGCTGTAGTTTATTTTATATATATATATATATATATGTGTGTGTGTGTGTGTGTGTGTGTATGTGTGTGTGTGTGTGCAAAAATATAAATATATATGTAAAAATATTTAATAAAAAATTATAAACAAATATATAAATCTGTAAAGATGAGAAAGAGACTACACAAAGCATTGGCTTCCTGTCTCTTGAGATAGCTGTACTTGGGTAGCCCACTTGGCTGACCAATGCCCAGGACATACACAGAGGCCATGTGGAAGCACACTGTCTGACAGCCCTCAGCTGGCCAGCAGTCAGTATCAGCCATCCTGAACATCAGTCCCAGCAAACCTTAGGATGCAGCTGCTTCCTGCAGGACACAGATGACAGCCATCCTACAGAAGCGTGAGACATGGCAGTAAGTCCTCGCTGTTACTCAATTACACAGAAGTGACTAGAATAAATGCTACCATTCTTCATTTAGCAAAGCAACCAGAGTCACAAGACATGGCAGTGACTAAGAACTGCTACTCACTCTGCTCACTCTGTGAAGAGGAGTTGTGACAGGAGCCCTGAAATAGAGCGCCATGTTACCTTGTGTCATGTGAAATACTTCAGTACGACAGCACAACTTCATATTTTCTCTGTGTGTGTTTTCTACTGACTTGAAGCTTTATCTTTTTATTTGATCTTTTTTCTAGATACTATCTTATTCTTTCTTTTCAATCTCAAGCTACTGCTGTGTGTTCTTATCACCTTCTCTCTGGCTTTCTCTAGATGTGCACAGTACTTATCTCTTGTTGCAGAGTAAGATACCCCAAACCAAGCAGCTTAAAGAAGAGTGCCTGTTACTGCTCAGATACCAGGACCAGGAGGTGTGTTTCTGACACTTCCGCCTCTCTCAGGGAGGTGGAGTCCAGATATTTGGCTAAGGCTATAGTCTTCTCAAGACCAATTACTACGGATCTACTTCCAAACTCACCTGCCCAGTCGGAACGGCCTCCAGTGCCCATCACGCAGCTTCTCTACAGAGCTACTTGAACATGGCAGACCAGAACAGCTGTCAGCCACAGTACCTGAGATAACATAGTCTTGCAAGGACAGGCTATCACTTCTATCTTTCTTATTGATTGATTGCAACAAGTCCCATGTAGCCCAGTTGTGATTGCCCTTGCTATGCAGAAGAGGATGACCCTGAACAACTAACCTTGCTGCCTCCACCTCTGAAGTGCTGGGACTGCAGATCTGCACCATCAGATAAAGCCTGGCCTATTTCAGTCTACACAGACCAATCCTGCCTGCAGTATGAGTAGCAACTACATGTGAGCACACACAGACCATGGGGGCCACCTTAGCAGCTGGCTGCCATAAAGCTGCCTCCTTAGATGTTCCTCTTTTTCCTGAAACTCTCCTGTGGTTTTTCTGGACAAGGGATTCTGGCTTCTCTGCTTCCAGAGACTTTCTCACTCTGTTCTACTCAATATATTAGCAAGAGATTAACTTTCCTGAACACTTTGGTTAAAGACTGGGACAGCTCCTGATCACCCAGCAGGTAGTTGCAACTAGGCGTGACTATAATATAGCCCCATCTTTCCAACATATGGGAGCCAGCCGTACACATCATGCCTCCTCGAATCTGAGATAACTTTCTGGGTGTAGTCTAGCGTAAGCTCCTCGTTGTACAGGGTTGTAATTCCCTGTTGCCCTTATAACTAAGTTGCACAAACTTCTCAAGGCTTTACATCCCTTTCCTGCCATATTCTCATTCTTAACCCCCAACCTCCATTCCTTTCTTCATAACTGCCACATCTATCTGCACCATTTTAAAGTTCTTCTATTGAGCCCATTTTCCTGTCTAATTCTGAGAGCTTGTCTCCTCAATACGACCATCAGCTCCTGTGTACATGTCTTACGGTCTCTCTAGCCAGCCTTGAACTCTATGTTTCAGGAGACACCAGGATGGGAATCACATAGTTCCTCACGGGACTGTACTTAGTAACAGACTACTGCCTGAATTTCTTGTGTATAAGAAGAAGGTAATGACAAAAATTATCTGTGATTCTTCAAAAGTGGGAACAACATACAGTATACTCTTGGTGGGAGGTAGTGGTGCACACCTTTAATCCCAGCACTTGGGAGGCAGGAGCAGGCAGATCTCTGTGAGTTCTTGTCCAGCCTGGTTTACAGAGCCAGTTCCAGGACAGCCAGCTCTACACAGAGAAATCCTGTCTCAAAAAACAAAACAAAACCAAAAATAAAATAAAATATATTCTTAAAGTTGTCTTTGGGGATGACGAGATTGCTTAGTGGGTAAAGTTGCCAGCCAACAAGCCTAATGGTCTGAGTTTGATCCCAAGGACTCACATAATAGAAGGAGAGAACAGACTTCTGAAAGGGGTCCTCTGACCACATGAGTGGCATGGCATGCCCATACCCACACCAAATAAATAAAATGTAAACTTAAGAGCACCGGTTCCTCTTCCAGAGGACCAAGATTTAGTTCCCAGCCCTTCCATGGCAGCTCATAAATCTATGTAACTCCAGTCTCAGGGGATCTAATTCTCTCTCTTCTAGCTTCTGTGGGCACCGAGTATACTTGTGGTACACAGACATACCTATAGGCAAAACACCCACACACATACAATTTTTTTAAGTTGTCTTTTGGCAGGACTTTTCGTATTTTAATTTGTTTGTGGGGTTTGGAAAATGACACCCACCACCAGTTTACAAGCTGTCTTAACTATGACTCAAGCTGAGCCTCAGCAAACACAGAGAGAAGAGACTACACTGACTCCATGACTACTTTAGGCTTACCTCATGGGCACAAGCCCAAGCATTTCATCACGGCGCCGTTCTTTTTTTTTTAGTTCTGATTCTGTTGACTTGAGTTTATCTGGAGCAAGTCTCAGCTTGGACTGCAAGTCACTGATGACTTCCTGTAATTCAGCTTCGGTCTGAAATACTCGCTGACAAACTGGGCAACAGGACTGGTTTTCATCTGTCAGCTGAGTAATGAACTGGGAGTAAACTGCTGTGGCTCCAGCCAGCATAGCTATTTAAAAAAAAAAAAAAAAGAAAAAAGAAACCTATAGTCAGACGCATATTTTCTTCTATAATTATTGTTCTTGCATTATAAATATACCCAAATGAAATAAAGATTTTGACATTTAAATCTTCCTAAGGATTGTCTACATTTAATTTGCATAATTTTTTGGTATCATATAAAAATCCTAACATTTTACTGAGACCTTTTTACATGCCAGGCATTTCTTATACACACATCTCATTTACTCTTCTATAATGTCCTATATAGTGCATAGCTTTATTTTCATTTTATAGATGATAAATCTGAAACACAGAAAGGGTTCAGCAAGTCCCAAAAGCTACCCATACAGTGAGTCGTACAACCAGGAATGAGTTCAAGTCACTTGGATCCATAACAAGGTTCTAAAATCTCCTTTCTTAGACTGGAAGGGGCTCAGCAGTTAAGAGCACTTGTTGCTCTAGCAGAGGGCCAGAGTCAGCTCTTAGCACATACAGGGAAGAGGGCCAGAGTCAGCTCTTAGCACTTACAGGGCAGAGGGCCAGGGTCAGCTCTTAGCACATACAGGGCAGAGGGCCAGGGTCAGCTCTTAGCACTTACAGGGCAGAGGGCCAGGGTCAGCTCTTAGCACTTACAGGGCAGAGGGCCAGGGTTAGCTCTTAGCACATACAGGGCAGAGGGCCAGGGTCAGCTCTTAGCACATACAGGGCAGAGGGCCAGAGTCAGCTCTTAGCACTTACAGGGCAGAGGGCCAGAGTCAGCTCTTAGCACTTACAGGGCAGAGGGCCAGGGTCAGCTCTTAGCACTTACAGGGCAGAGGGCCAGAGTCAGCTCTTAGCACATACAGGGCAGCTCACAGCCACCCACAACTCTTCTTCCAGGGAGATCTGTCCTTGGTGGACACCTGACTCATAATGCACATATGGCTCCATATACACAATTAAAAATAATTTTACAAGGGCAGGGCATGGTGGCCCACACCTTTAATCCCAGCACTTGGGAGGCAGAGGCAGGTAGATCTCTAGGAGTTCTAGGTTAGACTGGTCTACAAAGCAAGTCCAAGAGAGCCAGGGCTACACAGAGAAACCCTGTCTTGAAAAACAAAAACAAAATGAAAATTAAAAGTAAGTCTTAAGAGGGGTGGGAGAGATGGCTAAGTGGTTAAGGGCATTTGCTGCTCTTCCAGAGGATCTAGATTTGATTCCCAGCACCCACACAGGAGCTCACAAGTGTCTGTTCCAGAGGATCTGGAACCCTCACACAGATTACATGCAGGCATATCAATGCACATAAAAATAAATAAATCTTTAAAAAAAAAGTCTTAAAATCTCTGATCCTCAGCAGTTACCTGTGAATGACATTTCAAAAGGCAACAAAGTGCCTTGATAATATAAATTGTAACTTACCTCGCTGTTTTGAGGATTTTTCAATTTCTTCTTTAAGTCTATCTAAATCATTTTCAAAATCTTGGCTACCACAAACATCAAATAGTTTATCTTCATAACTGGACAACTGTTCCTCCTTTTTCTTTAGCTCATGAGTTATATGGCTTTTATTTTGTTCGGCAGAGGCTAGTTCTTTGCTAAAATATAAACAAACATGGGACATTTGAAAGTAATTTAATCTTTCTATTTTAGTTTCCATGTATGATGTTTTGCCTCTATGTCTGCATGTGCACCATATGTGTATCTGGTGCCCAAAGAGACCAGAAAGGACTGTCAGATGCCTGGAATGGACAGGTGGTTGTGAACCACCATCTGGATGCTGGGAACTAAACCCAACTCCAACACAAGTGCAGCCAGTGCTCTTAACCACTGAGCCCTCTCTCCAGCTCTCCAGAAATGAAATTTTTGATTAACGAGATACAAGAAAAATTCTGCCAAAAATCATAAGAGCTAAGCATGAACAGTTATCTTCCTCTACTTGGTATAGTTCTTGCTGGAAACAGACCCCAGGGCCTCAGGCGTGGTAGGCACATACTCTACCACTAAGCTACACTCCAGCCCCATTCTTTTTTAGAAGTCTTAGAAGAACAAGTCGAATGCTCTAACTGAATCTTGTAGTTGAATGCTCTGCCTAGGACACTGACCTAATGCTAACGCTAATGCTGAGCATGGACCACAGTTCCCAGATAAATGTACAGGGGCCAGAATTCTGCTGTATTTCTGGGGCTTGTGGTCTTAGAGTCCAGATTATAGAACTGAGCAACTGGAGGCCACTTAAAATATTAAAATATTTAACACTTAAAATATTCTATTCACTGAAAGACCCTTCTAGAAAAAATTACAAATTTGAGCCAGGCATAATGACATACACCTTATACTTCCAGTATGCCAAAGTTGAGGCAAAAGGATCTCAGTTGGAGACCAGCCTGTTTGACCCTGGCTCAAACAAACAGAAAAAGAAAAAAGAAAATAACACAAATTTAATACAGAAAAGGCCAAACCTATTATCTCCCTAGAAGCCTTATGAGGAGTGTTGTATTCTCTTACCCAACCACCCCTTAAGAGAACGTCTTAGAAGTCTGAGCAGTGCTTTATTCAGAGGCAGAGTACAACCCCTGGGTGCCAATCTTTTTCTACAGTTGAAGAGACAAGAGGTCTCAACCACTCCCACTACATTCTATTTAAATTGCCAGATGTAGGCAACTGAATATGACATACCATCTCATGACAATGATTATTAAAAAAAAAATAAGTAAGAAATAAGAGATTTGTATCAATGGTAATGTTCTAGCAACTCACTTCAGTTTGGCAAGCCTGTCCCTGGTCTGGTTAATTTCTCTGGATTTAGAGTGAAGCCAGTCTTCCAGTTGTTTTTTGTTAGGAAAATACCCCAGCAGTGAAGTTAGTTCATCACTGTGCCTAGACTTTATTTTTCTGATTTGTTCATCTTTGTCAGTCTGTAACGAAAATACAAAATAAAACAAATCAGCGTTTAAAAGTCAAGCCTGTATCTCCATATTTTATTAAGAAAACAGTAAATTCTGGGGCCTGATGCAGTGGCTCAGCAGGTCACAGCATCTGCCACAAAAGGTTGACCACTGGTATTTACCTGAGACTCACATGAAGGCAGGAGAGTCAACTCCACAGCACTGTCACTCTCTTTCTCTCTGAGATTTGCGAGAAAGAATCTCATTCAATAGTCCTGACTGGCCTGGAACTCACTAGGTAGAACAGGCTGGCCAGGGACTCACAGATATCCATCTGCCTCTGCCTCCAAAGGTGTGCAACAGTACAAGTGGCTATAAAGCATGTGTATACTCATAAACATATACTAAATAATAAGTAGAATTTTAAAAATTAATTAATTGGGGGATGGAGAGATGGCTCAGTAGTTAAGAGTACTGGCTATTCTTCCAGAGGACCCAGGTTCAATTCCCAACACCCACATGGTAGTTCACAACTAACTGTCTGTAACTCCAGTTCAGGGCATCCAACACCATCACACAGACATATACAAGCAAAATGCAGGTACACATAAAATAAATAAATCTTAAAAAAAAAATATATATATATATATACATATATATATATATATATATATATATATATATATATATATAAATTAATTGGGCTGGAGAGATGGCTCAGAGGTTAAGAGCACTGTCTGCCCTTCCATGGGTCCTGAATTCAATTCCTAGCAACCACATGGTGTTTTACATCTAGGATGTGATCTGATGCCCTCTTCTGGCCTGCAGGTGTGCATGTAGGCAGAACACTGTATACATAATTATCAATAAATAAATCTTAAAAATGAATTAATTAAATTCAATAAATTCTGGAATGACTGATGTTCCTGTTTAAAAAATGCAAAGTATAAAAATTCAAGTAAAGCCAGGCATGGTGGTGCACGCCTTTAATCCCAGCACTCGGGAGGCAGAGGTAGGCGGATCGCTGTGAGTTTGAGGCCAGCCTGGTCTACAAAGCGAGTCCAGGACAGCCAAGGCTACACAGAGAAACCCTGTCTCAAAAAACCAAAAAAAAAAAAAAAAAAAAAAAAAAAATCAAGTAAAAAAATATAAAATTTCTTAAAGACTTGTAGTGAGGACTGCCTTTAAAAAAAATGTGGGGCCACAGCAGCCATCTTCCAGTAACTTGCCAAAATGATGAACACAAACGGAAAGAGGAGGGGCACTAACTCTATGTTCTCCAGACCTTTTAGGAAACATGGAGTTTTTCCTATGGCCACATACCTGCGATATTGTAGGCATCAAGGGAACGGGCACTGTTCAAAAAGGAATGCCCCATAGTGTTACAGAAGAGTCTACAACGTCACCCAGCACGCTGTAGGCATCATTGTGAACAAGCAGGTTAAGGACAAGATTCTCGCTGAGAGAATCAATGCGCACATTGAGCATATCAAGCACTCTAAGAGAGGGGACATCTTCCTGAAGCATGTGATGGAGAACGACCAGAAGAAGGAAGTCAAGGAGAAGGGCACCTGGGTTCAGCTGAAGCACCAGCCTGCGCCACCCAGAGGAGCTCACTTCATGAGAACGAAAGAAAAGGAGCCTGAGCTGCTGGAGCCCATTCTGTAATTCATGGCCTAATGTGTAAAAAGAAATAAAGGACTTGGACTGTAAAAAAAAAAAAGTGTGTGTGCGCACGCGCATACTCCAACTATGGCACACTCTGGTAGAAGTCAGAGGACAACTTTGGAGTCAGCTCTTTCCTTCTATCATGTGAGTTCCATGGTTTAAATTCAGGTGCTCGGGCTGGACAGCAAGCATCTTTACCTTCAAGGCATCTCCCATGTCCTAGGATGGTCTTTTTAAGCCAGGGTAATAACAATTCTAATGTCATAAAAATTTTTTAATTTGTTAAAAGTTACCAACAGTTTGGCGTGGTGGCACACTTTAATCCCAGCACTCAGGAGGCAGAGGCAGGGGAGTGCTGTGAGTTCCTCATCTACAAAGAGTTCCAGGACAGCCAGAGCTACACAGAAAAAACCTGTCTTAAAAACCAGAAGAAAAAATTTACCAATGAAGAATGCATTTTTGTGTTTGTATTACTGGACTTTTTGTTACTAACACATAACTTTTTTCTATATTCCCCGTTAGGAGGCTGAGGCAGGAGAGTCACTTGAGTCCACAGAGTCAGAGGCCAGTAAGGACAATACCCTATCTCAAAAACAGAAACAACAACTAAGTAGAAAAAAAAGTTTTAAGCATAAAAGTCTATCTTATAAGCCTATTTTTAATACTGAGTTCTTGTAAGCTCTAAATACCAAGCCAATACTTCAGTCTACGACTACAAATGGAAGGTAACTATTTTAAATACCAGCCAGCACAGCTACCACAGAAAGGAAGTCATACTTTGTCTTTGGTCAGCATCTCCATCTGCGTGCGAGTTGTTGTGTGATGATTTAACTGCTCCATCTCCTGGTCCAGTTTCCGCAAGCTCCTGTCCAGGTCAGCTTTCTCATTTTGGAGGCTTATTACTTCTGCTTTTAGGCTTTCCACAGTGCTATTTTTCTCAGCCTTGCTTAGTTCATGTTCCTAATCAAGAATTTCAAAAAAAAAATGCACATTTATATATTCTGCGCCAGAATTAAGATAATGACAAAGTGTAATGGAAATTATGTCCCAGGATCACTTGGAAAACATAGTGGTCTTTCTTTTAATAAACCTTCAGTTTTGCCACTAAAAGCAAAAATCACTCCTAAGAGCAACAAAATACTATTTTTTGCTTATATCCAAAAAAGGAAAAAGTAAACTTATATATGCTTTAGGAAAAATCTAATTTAGGTGACTCTACTATGCTATAATGATAAAGAATTTTAAAAGGGTCAAACAGAAAAGAGAAATAAATATAGAAAAAAAAATTAGGAGGGGCTAATAAAATGGCTTGGTGGTTAAGAGTGTATACTGCTTTTCCAGAGGACCCAAGTTCAATTCCCAGAATCCATGGCAGGCAGCTCATACCTATAGATCCAATGCCTCTGGCCTCTTAAAGCACCTGGATTCCCTTGCACATAACCACAAAGACACATACACATACATGCATAACTAAAAATGAGTATTTTTTTAAATTAGGAGAAATGTATGTATGTAGATGAATGTATAACTCTTAACTCACCATTTAGGTATTTATTAAGTCCCATATAGCTCGCTATACCGCTTTGGAATGTAGAAACCACAAACAGTGGGATGTGGTCCCTCACTGGCACTTCCCCATCCTGACAACACGGTGATACACTGCACACTGATGAAAACGTACACTGCAGTGGCCAGTTACAAAGAAACATCCGTTTACCTAGGCATGGAGGTGGGACGGAGGCTCTGACACACACTAGGGTGCTTACGTTGAAGAGGAGATGTGAAAGAGGAGGACAGAAGCGAGGAGGAAAACTCAAAATTCTTGAAGAAAAGGCCAGGAGAGGTTTTTACCACAGGAAGAGTGGTAACAAGTCAGTCACATAAAACCTCACTGTGTGGAGACGGACTGGCAGAGTATTTGCTTTTTAGCTGAGTCTGATTCCGAGGTACTCATAATAGTCACCCCACTTTGCTGTGTGTAGAACACGCATCTGTGAACCACACTCAAAGGAGACTTTGATTTAGAGAGTCTAAAACTTGAAAGTGTGAGCACAAATATTTTAAAATTTTTTCTTGGTAATACTAATTTTAACCCATCAGTTTCTAGAATCAAGAGCTGATGATCAAAATATTTAGGGCTGGAGAGATGGCTCAGTGGTTAAAAGCACTGCCTGCTCTTCCAGAGGTCTTAAGTTCAATTCCCAGCAACCACATGGTGGCTCACAACCATCTATAATGGGATCTGGTGCCCTCTTCTGATCTGCAGTTGTACATGCTGGCAAAACACTGTATACGAAATAAATAAATAAATACTTTAAAAAAGGGGGAGGGGGCCAGGTGGTGATAGTGCACGCCTTTAATCCCAGCACTTGGGTGACAAAGGCAGGTGGATCACTATGAGTCCGTCTAGGAAAAAAAAAAGTATATATATATGTATATATAATATTTAAATAAGCTCATTTTTTTTTGTTTTTTGAGACAGGGTTTCTCTGTGTAGCCTTGGCTGTCCTAGACTCGCTTTGTAGTCCAGGCTGGCCTTGAACTCACAGCGATCCGCCTGCCTCTGCCTTCCGAGTGCTGGGATTAAAGGCATGCACCACTACGCCCGGCTAAATAAACTCATTTTACATGGCTTGTTAACTGAAGGGCCACAGTCTCAAGGTGAGCGACAGATAAGACACTTGAGGGCAGCTTACAGCCTTTGTGAGCTCCTGGTCCAGCTCCAGAACCCTGTCTGAGGAGCCCTCCAGCTGCTGCAGCTCGTTCTTGACGCTCCTTAGCTCGGCCTGCTTCTTAGTGAGGATTTCTGTTTTCAGCTCAATCATTCTTCCCAGTCCACTCTTCTTGTCCCTTATCTCATCAATCTGCTTTTGCTTCAGAGTTTCTTTTTCTGTAAGGTCGTTCTACATGTCAAAAATGCACATTAGTATAACTCTTTCATTAAGCAACTAAGGAAACTTCCTTTTAAAGTAACACTTACAATGAAGGAAATATACGAAATAATTTCTATAACTGTGAGAAGCATTGCCCAGAGATATTTGTAACTGTGAACAAACATTTTTGCAATTGTCCTCAAAAACAAATTTTATTAAAAATAAAACCATACATCTGTACTATGCTCCTATTTTTATCCTTAAAAAAAAAAAAAAAAGTTTCTCAAGCCAGGAGTGGTGGCACAGGCCTTTACTCCCAGCACTTGGAAGACAGAGGCAGAGTGCAAGGCTACCCTGGTCTACAAATGAGTCCAGGACAGCCAAGGTTACACAGAGAAACCCGATCTCAAAGACCAAAACAAAACAAAACAACAAAAAAAATTGTTTCTCAAGTTTTTTTCTATTTAATAGCTCAAAACTCAGCTAAAAAATGTGACAAAGTCAGAATCACTTTAAAAGTTCATAGAATTCGTGGTGACACATACCTTTAATCCCAGCATTCAGGGGGGCAGAGGCAGACTGGTCTCTGTGAGTTCCAGGCCAGCCTGGTCTACAATGCGAGTCCAGGAGGCAGGGCTACACAGAGACACCCTGTCTCAAAAAACAAACAAGCAAACAACAAAACAAAAAGGTTTATAGGATCATCTAGTGAAGCTGACACAAAAGACAGCAAACCTGGGGTTCACAATATTTACCAAGAGCTGGCTGGCGGTTTTAGCTTCTCTTTCCTGTCTCTCTCTCACAAGTTCATGAAAATTTTTAATCTGTCTTTCACTGAATGGGCCACGCTCAAAACCATCCAACTCAAGATGTGTTGCCAAAGACTGAATTAGTGAATCTCTGGCTCGGATGTGTTCTTGATGGCGATCTGCCTGTAGTTGTAGACGACCTTTATTTAAAAAGAAAAAACCATTTTTTTAGTTGATTTTTTTTTTAAAGTTGTGGTAACAGTAGATTTATATGTAATCTCTATATACTCTGCCCAGTGTGCTCTAAACTGTACACTGACATTGTATTAACCACAGGTCTATCTACATTCTCCAGTGCTGTTTACACTCATTTGTGGGTATGCATTAAGTTTCATATAACTTTCTACAAGATTTAAAATTTTTGTTTATGTGTACATCTTTGTTCCTGTGTCTGTGCCACATGTGTGTGAGTGCCCATGGAGAAAAGAGGTGACTGTAAGGCTCCCAATGTGGGTGCTAGAAACCAAACTCAAGTTCTCTGGAAGAGCAGAAAGTACTCTTAACCACTGAGCTATCAGTTCACACAATGGCAGTAAGTAGACACTTAACAGTTTCAACACAGCAAGACTCTTCTTGTTCTGTAACCGTAAGCACGGCCGTCTTCCTCCTGTCCCCCTTTCTGTCCACTACCCTTGGCAACCATGAATCTGTCACCAGGTCCTCAGCTTTTGATATTTCAGAAGGTCATAGAAATGGAAGCACGCTATACAGGCTTTTGAGACTGGATGTTCTCAGTGTTCATTCTGAGCAGAGTCTTCATTCACGCAGAAAACGTATGTTCTAGAAGGGAGGAGGCCACATACGGCCTGTGGCTTACCCTGCTCCACAAGCAGCTCTTCTCTTTCTTGGCTGAGGAGCCGCGCCTCTTTACTCAGCTTATCAAGTTCCCGCTGACAGTCTACCAAGCGCCTTTCTTTCTCCCTTACTGTTCTCTGGTGATTGTGATATAAGTCATTTAGTTGCTCATCGGTCCCTTGAAAAACCTGTATCAAACCAAAATAAACAGCTTTAATGGATTACTATGATAACCACTCTAACACAATGGAAATTTTATTCAATATCCATCTTAAAAGTGGTATCACAAACATCAAGATTCAAGTTTACTTTTCCCCCAAAATGTGAAGACAAAAGGGTTGAAGTGTAATTCAGTATGATAATCCTCAAATTTTCAAAGAGAACAAAATTTATCACCACAAACCTTTTCCATTTTCTGTTCCAATTCGCTGTTATCTCTCTCCATTTGTTTCTTTCTGCTATCCAAGGCTTTAATTTCGTTGTCAAGTCTCATTATTTTAGACAGGTTGTGTTCAATTTCTTTCAGGCGATTCTGAAAGTAAAGGTGTATTCTTCATGAATGGAATCCATTCTGGCTTACTTCACTGAGAAAGGGGCATAGGTTATGCAAGGATCATTTAATAAGACACCATCACTCCGCGCTAACAGCAGCCTGTGAGAGAGTCACTAGGAACACCACGTAAGCGCTCAGGACACAGAAAGCCCATGGCTTGCTTTCAACAACCTCCACACAAGCCATTTGTTATAAGGCACTGACAGCCAGTGTCTCTGAAACGCCACATTTTAACTATTTAGGCTAAACTGATAAGAACAGATACTACACTTGATCTTAGTCAAAAGACCATGAAGTGCTTTATTATTATTTATGTATACATGTATGTGTGTCCGTGTACATGCCAAAGGAATCCATGCAAGGGCTGGATCCTCTGGTTCTAGAGCTACAAGCAATTTGGAGCTGCCTGATACGGATGCTGCCAATTGAACTTCGATCTTGCACAGAAACAGTGAGTCCTCTTATCTGCTGAGCCTTCAATCCAGCCTGTCAAACGCCACATTTTTAAGAACAGACATCTTAAATGGCTAGTTTATTTTTTATAATAATGGTGATGATGACTAAATGATGAGGCTTGGTCCCAGGGCTTCATACAAGATAGGCAAGCATTTTAACACTGAGCTACAGCCCCACCCCTAATTGCTCATTGTTCTGGTTGGCATAGGATTTTATGTAGCCCACACTGGCTTTAAACCACTATGTAGCCAAAGACAACCATGAATTCTCAATCTTTCTGCCTCCATTCATCAAGTGCACCAGGCATGCATGTGGTGCACAGATATACATGCAGGTAAAATACCTACACACATAAAGGAAAAATAATGTAAATTATACTAGTAACATATCTTATGTTCTATACACTAATGAATAGTATGTAATCACCATACAAGAAGGAATGTTCTTTATTTTGTTCCCTTCTATATTCCCAGAAGTCTTTAATGTTAGCTAAATATTCAAATAGATTTGAACAAAGTAATCTTACTAATAATAATGGTCATATCTGATTAAAGCCTACTGTGTTCCATGTTCCAGACACTATTAGGTGGTACTCTGACTGTAAGCCCACAGGCTAAGCAGACAGTCAGAAGACTTGAGCAACTTGGACAAAGCTGCACACACCAGGTTGGTGGTGGTGCACACCTGTAATCCCAGGGCTCAGAGGAGAGCCAGAGAATTACGAATCATGTATTGTGGGTGACTAAGTGAGAGCTCATCTCGGAGACCCAAAAGCCAAGAATGGGCCCACAAGACTGGGAGGTGAGGCTGGAATGCTGGTCCTCCTGAGCTTGCACACTGAAGCATGGATATGCAGCACACAGGGAGAACGGGCAAATGCTACTAAAGGCATGCATTTCCAGAAAGCCTTTCCGATAAAGCACAGGGCTCAGCTGCTGCCCTCATCCAGACTCTGAAAGGAGGCAGGAAAGAAGATCCCTTGAACCTAGGCCAGGATTCTAAGGTCAGCCTGGGCAAATGGCTATGATCCTGCTTTATATATAAAATCCAGAAGGTAGGAAGAACAACAACCAAAGCCAAGTATGCATGAAAATGCCACAAGAAAACCTGATATTCTGTAAGCTAGTTAAAAGAACAACACAAGCTTAAAAAGCTATACTAATTTGCATATACATGGATGAATTCCAAATTTTGTACAATGTCAAGAACGCCCTTAAAATTATACAAATTCTCTACAAAGACATGTCAGTTGGGAGATCTCAAAAAAGAAAAACACCTATAAAATCAGATTTAACTACAGCAGTGCTCAATACCTAGGACCTGTGCCAACCATTCACTCACAGTCTACTTCCTCTCAAATCTAACCTCTCCAGGCACTTACAGAGCAACTGTCTAAGCTGGGCACTGGAGTGGCACATACCTTTAAGCCCAGCACTAAGAGGCAGAGCATGGAGGCCAGCAAAGGCCAGCTTGGTCTACAAAGAGAGTTCCAGAAAGCTAGGGCTACACAGAAAAAGCTTGTATCTAAAAGCCTAAATGAATAAACTAAGACTGACCACCTAACACAGACTTAAGACTAGTTAGAATTGAGTGTCTGATACTTTTAAAGAAATATACGTGCTCTCGAAGTTCACATAAAAATAAGGTACTTTATAGAGATGGAGACATGGCTTAGTGGTTAAGAGTAGCTCCACTCCATCACTCACACTGTGACTCACAATGTCTGTACCATCAGTTTCCCAGGGATCTGATGCCTTTCTGGCTTCCACAGGCATTGTATATACATGGTGCACAGTCACACATGCAGGCAAAACACCGATAGACATAAAAATAAATGGTTTTTAAAAGGTACTTTATAGGCCAGAGATGGCTCAGAGGTTAAGAAAACTGGCTGCTCTTTTAGAGGTCTTGAGTTCAAAACCCAGCAACCACATGGTGGCTCACAACCATCTATAATGAGATCTGGTGCCCTCTTCTGGTGTACATGCATTACATGCAGGCAGAACACTGTATAAATACATCTTTTTTTAAAAAAAGGTACTTTAGAGTGGATGGTTTTGCACACCTGTAATCCCAGCACTTGGGAGGTAGAGGCAGTAGGTAACCTGAGTTCCAGGCTAGTCTGGTTTACAGAAAGCAGGACAGTTAAGGCTACATAGAGCAACCCTGTTTTGAAAAACCAAACCAATGGGGCTGGAAAAATGACTCAGAGGTTAAGAGCAGTGACTGCTCTTCCAGAGGTCCTGAGTTCAATTCCCAGAAACCACATGGTGGCTCACAACCATCTATAATGTGATCTGATGCATCTTCTGGCATGCAGGTATACATGCTGGCAGAGCACTGTATATATAATAACAAATAAGTCTTAAAAAAAGAAAGAAAAACCAAACCAATATATGTATAAAATATATTTCTACTCTAATATGAGTTATTGTACCTATATAACTCAACTATAACACAAGGTTTACTTCCAATGCTTTGAAAGTGCTATCAAGCTGTTTAGCAGAAATAAGTTATACAAATTAAATGTTAGTAGATGAAATCATGGTTATGTCAATTGCTAGTCTACTTTTATCACAAGAACATACATCTTAGGTACAGCAGATAGATATGACGCTATAGAAAGACAAGGGCTTCAAAAACCCCAGGGACATACAGAATATGGCATTTAAAAATGTTTTTTTTATTACTTTAAAGATTCATTGACAATGAGACAGGTTAACTCTTGGCAACACCCAGCCAGAGGATGATGAGCATGAAAGAAAAGAACCTCTTTATGGAGATGGCTTCAAATGTGACAAACTAGCCACTGGGCAAAAGGTCCTCATTTTTACCACAGACAGAATTCTGCCTAAAAAATAGGGCAAGCTTGGACGCACGCAGAGTTGACGACCAAACTCTGCCAAGACAGGGTAAGCAAGTCCTCAATAGTTACTGCCTGTCTGTCTGTTACTGTCAGATATACTGGGCCAGAAGGCTGAAGAAGATGCTCTAATGTTATAGAGAGTTTTGGGTGACTATTTAGGTAGAAAATTGTCTCTGTCATGTTTTCATTTGGAAAACTACTAACCTGCACTCCTGGCATACTCAGGTAATCAAGTTTATTCCTCAAGTCTCTGAGGGAGTTGAAGATCAGGTAGTTTAGTTTTAAAATGAAGCTTAATTGTTTAGGAGTTAAGATGTTTTTAGGTCTAGATAGGTGTTCTAAGTTGATAATGACAATATGTGATGGAGATTGATTTACATCCAGAAATTTAGATAGGAAAGATGTCTTCTTCAAGGCTGTCAAATACAAATAGCCAAAACACTAAGAATGTAACATTTATATAATTCCTGACTGTGTAATAGTTCTTCTTGCTATAGGGAATCTATTGTATATGTGTAATAATATAAATGTATATGCAAAAAAATTAAATTAAAAAAGAAAGAAAAACCAAACCAAACCAAATAACTAAATACTTTAAGGTTAAATGATACCATGGTGGGGGAGGGGATTTCTTCTTCATATACTAAATAACAGCTATTGTACACCATGGTAAATACAATCAGTACCTAACTGTTGTGTACTTGTAAATTGCTGAGAAAATAGATTTAAGGGCTCTTATCACATATACACAGAGAAAGATGACGTAAGGAAAATGTTAATTAGCTGACTTTACCCATCTCTATAGCAAATACACTAAATCATATTACGTGTCATAAACATACAGTTTTAATTTGCCCATAAAAAATAAAGCAATTACCTTCAATGGCTCAAGTTCATTCTCATAGGACTTGACAATCTCCTGTGATGACGCTAACTGGGCTTCCTTGCTGGTGATCTGATCGCGGATCTCACACGCTTTCTCCTTATTTTGCTTTAGATATTTCAATTCTGTTTGACACTCTTTTACTTTCTGACCTTGTGTCTGACGGACCTGTCGAAGTGTATCTAAGGCTTTAATGTACCTTTAAAGATATGAAATAAAAGTAAAACTTCTGGCTAAGTAAATTACAGTAGAGTATTAGGTAAACATTAGTACTACATTTAGAGTTAATAACTTAGAAAATGTTTATGACATCAGGGTTAAATGAAAAAAAGTATAGCTATTCTACCAGATGAATATGGATAAGAAAACTGAAAGGGCAGATGCCTGACGGTTATTACTTGGTGGAACACTGAGTGCTGACCCTTCTTGCCTTTTAGTTTTCTCTTTTATAAAAGAGCATCAAGGTAGCCATATGCACCTAGAGCTTCAGATGCTGGTGAGCAAAGAAATGTGAGGGCAGCCTGAGCAATGAAACCAACAGAAACACCCCGCCCAGACTTGGGGTGTAAGGCGCGAAGCACAGGTAGAGGGCGCAGGGCCAAGCTCACAAACTAAAATATGACTTCATGTCGTCACAGCTCCAACACCCAGCTACAAACCTTGTTGCTGAGAAAATCTCATCAAACTTTTGCTTCAGGGCTTTTCCTTCACTTAAAGGCCAATTGGAGTCTTCTTGGTGACAGAAAATAACATTATTTAGCACAGACTTGGAGACCCCAAGACAGCTTATCATTTCTCGGTCAATTTCTGCACATTTGGAGCTGATACTGATTTTTTCACCATGCCTGCAGAAAGTGAGAATCAATGCTATTAGTGAAGTGACCTTTGTAGGTACCTATCGCTCGCCTTTCTGCTGAGAGGGTCTCGTCTGTCTGAGACTGGCCACAAACTCACTCTGTAGCCAAGAACAAGCTTGAACTTCTGATCCTCCTGTCCCCAGCTCCCAGCCAGTCTGTGTGGTAGTGGGAGGCACACTGAAGACTGTATACTAGGCACGTACTCTACAACTGAGCTACATACTCAGCACACACAATTCTCCCATAAAAAACAAAACAAACAAAATGGCCCTTTACTTGTCCCATTAAATAGCTTCCTCATTCTAAGAAAACTCTTGGAGCTACGAAGAAAAACTGTTGGTGAAGTATCTGCCACCTAGCGCTCAGTCCTCGACACCCGTATGAAAGAAAGCTCAGGTGGTGGCATGCACTTGTCATCTCAGTGCACATTTAAAAGTCCAAGTAGGTCAGCTGGGTGTGGTGGCTCACACCTATATCCCTAGCGTTAGGGAGGAAGGCAGGTGGACTGCTCTGAGTTTGGGGCTGCCCTGAGCTGTCACGAGCAAACTTTGCTAGATATAGTGGTCTGTGCCTATAACCTCTTCTTGGAAGGGGGAAGCAGGAAGGTCAGGAGTTCAAGGCACCCTTGGCTACGAAGGAAGTTTGGAACCAACCTGGATTACACGAGACTCTTATCTCAAAAAGAAAACAAAAAGCTCCCTGCCCCCCCCCCAATATATTGTTGCAGGATATTTGATCCTAATGTGACCCCTGAGATTGTGAACTGTAAAAACCTGTCTTTTGTTTGGCCTGGTTGAGCTCTTACACACACTTTTAACTCAAGAGCTATCTGTACATAAAATTTAATAAAGTTAACCCTAGGTCAAGAGGTGGAGCAAGAAACCAGCTGACAGGGATTAAAGAGTAGGAGGGACTTTGAGTTGAGGCGTATTTAAGACCGTGTGAAGAAGTACAAGAGTGTTTTAGCTCTTTAGCGTTTAGCTCTTTGGCTCTTAGCTCTCTAGCTCTTGTGCTCCTCAGCTTTTTGGCCTTTTCCTCCTGGGCAATCAGCTGAGCTACTGAGCCTTTTAGACCTTTTCCATCTGGTCAGGAGCTGAGTAGGAAGGTCAGCTGGGTGCTTTCTCTGCCTCTCTGATCTGGCAGGATTTTTTTTCACCCCAGCCTCTGGCTTCTGAGTCTTTATTGGTAAAATAGAACAATCTGGGATTTTCAATTAAAACAGCAATATATAAAGCAAACCTTTGGTATTCTTTTCTGATAAAACCTACCTCCAAAATCCATACCCATTACAAGGTAGGATATAATAACTCCTTCCAGGTATAAATACCTTGTAATGTTACGTGTGTGTGTGTGTGTGTGTGTGTGTGTGTGTGTTACATACATATAGTTATATAGCATATAACTTTCCCTGATAATAGTCAACAGGGACAAGTTACTTTTCCTTACTTGTTTACTTTTCACCTCACCCATCTCTGTACATGAAAGCAGCATTTATTCAACCTATACTTGGATAGTTATGCACTCTCAATTACAGCAACTATTCACAAATGACATTAAAACTGAAATATTACCACTAAATCCTTAATGAGATCATTCTACTTCTGGGCTGGAGAGACAGCTCAGTGGTTTAGAGCATGTGTTGCTCTTTTAGAGGTCCTGGGCTTAAGTCCCACGACCCATGGTGGCAACCATTATAATTCCAAATCCAGGAGACAGCCTCTTCTAACCTACTGCATGATACAATGTTGTGCACATATGTAGGTACAACACTCATATACATTAAATATATAAACATAAAGATATAAAGAATAAATCATTCTAGTCTTTTGTTTCTTTCCTTTTTATTCCCCCCCCCCCTCAAGACAGGGTTTTTCTGTGTAGCTTTGGTTACCCTGGACTCGTTTTATAAACCAGGCTAGCCTCAAACTCAGAAATTTGCCTGCCTCTGCCTCCCCAGACTGCTGGGATTACAGGCGTGCGCCACCACACCCAGATTTTGTATTTCAAGATAAGTAGTAGCAAAGACTAAATGCTGACAGAGACTGTACATGAAGAGGCATGGAGTAGACAGGCGCTCTACTCTGTATTCATTTACACTGGGAATATAAAATTACTCTTAAAAAATAAAGTCTGAGGTCAGATGTGAAGATATATGCCTATAACCCCAGCACTCAGGAGACTGAGGCAGGAGCATTCCTATGAATTTGAAGCTGGCCTGGGCTACACAGCGAATTCCAAGCCAGGCTAAGCTAAAGTATGAGCCCTTGTCTCAAAACCAAAATTCCGTTGAAAGATAATTAATATACTCTCCTAAAATAAAGCAGTTACAGGAAGCCTTCTGGGCCCAGAAGGCCACAGTGAGCAGCTCTCCAAGGCCAAGGCAAGCACCTACTTTATTCTAGTAATGACTCCTTCCAGGGTCTTAAACTCTGTTTTTTTGCTTTTCTGACTGCAAAGCATAGACCTATGCACAGCTACCACCTCTCCGTTGACGTCTCGAAACTGCAGGCGGATCTGGGCTCGCACATCCGTTTCTTGAGCAACCTTTGATAGTGAACAGAAAAACACTGTCATAAGTAGCACGAGCACGTCCTTATCACGAAAGGAAAAAGCATCAACAACCTTGTTTATCCAAAAATGAGGGGGAAGCCACTAAAAGAACTCATTCAAAATGAGCCATTTTTACATATTTTTCAAGATATGGGAAGTATACTGACTAACTGACTTTTCAAGATTGTCCAGTATTAGCAGGCTCCTCTGTTCCCTTACAGAGAGTCTTCTGGCAGCAGGGCTTGCTCTGCTCAGAATCTTCTAACGTCCAGTTAGTTGGCAACTGGGTGGAGGATACAGGTGAGCAGCTTAGCACCTGCCTAGCCTCTGAGGCCCCACAGAACCTACCATCTTCTAACCTTGACTTGGCGCTCTACTTCTGCCTTCACCACTTTGCACCTCTGAGTCCCTGAATATACTCAGCATGTTCTCATTTCAGGGACTCTGCTCTCAGTATTAACACTGAATGGAACAGTCTCCCCCCAAACTTTAAGCAACTCTCTTCCTCTTGAATAAATACCTACAGGGGTTGCTTGCTATTTGAAAGAGGAAAAAAAAAATCTGTTTTGTTTACTTGATTGTTTCTGAGACTGGGTCTCTCTATGCAGCCCTGGCTGGTCTGGAAGACAGTTCAAGAGTGCAGGCAAGAAAACTTAAGGGATCATGGATAGCCCAAATTACAGGTGGTGGTGGCTTGCGCCACCAAAGCAATGGTGGCAACAGGATGGACAGGACAAATCCGAGATACATTGTAAGGGGTAGCAAAGATGGGCTTGTGAACTGGAAATGAGGTAAGATAAAGAGATCAATCAAGGCTTTAGAGGATCATATTCATCATATCTATTATTTACTAACCTGAAGTTCCTGAGGATAGAAAGCAACAGAGGGATGTGAGTGTAAGGAATTACTCACAATTCATACTCAACGCGATGAACACTAGGGGCATACACAGTAGGGTAGTTTGGTAGATTTTATTATTAAAAACTGAATTTTCATCTGATTCCTCCTATTTCTCAAGCCAAGAGTGTTAACTAAGCCGAGTGGGTTATAGATTTAGGAAAGAGAAAGTATGAAGCAGTCATTTTCAAGAGGGCTCAGTAAAAATGGACTAAGCGGTATGACTATTTCATAAAGTTTTATAATCCCAGCATTATCTTTAGTCACATGAAAGTTTAAAGCGACACTAGGGGTCTTCTGAGGTTCGGTTTGTGTACTAGTTAGGTTTTGTTGCTAAATCACTGATCAAAAACAATTTCGAGAGGAAAGGGTTTTTTTAGCTTACAAGTTAGCTTTACCAGGAAGCAAGGGCAGGAGCTCTAGACAGGAACCTAGAGGCAGGAATGGAAGCAGAGGCCGCGGAGGAGGGCCGCCTACTGGCTTGCTGCTGGCTTGCTCAGCTGCCTTTCTTTCTTTTTTTTTTTTTTTTAAAGATTTATTTTATTATTATGTATACAGTGCTCTGCCTGCATGTACATCTGCAGCTAGAGGAGGGCATCAGATCACACCATAGATGGTTGTGAGCCACCATGTGGTTGCTGGGAATTGAACTCAGGACCTGTGGAAGAACAGTCAGTGCTCTTAACCTCTGAGCCATCTCTCCAGCCCCTCAGCTGCCTTTCTTACACAGCTCAGGCCCATTCACCCAGGGACGGCACTACCTGGAAGGGGCAGGGCCCTCCCACATCAGTCAGCAATCAAGACAACGCCCCACAGACAGGCTCACAGGCCGGTCGGTTGGAGGCCGTTACTCAGCTGGGGCTGCCTTAGTCCCAGGTGTGTCTAGGTTTGTGTCAGTTTGACGACAACTGTGACAGCTTGGTTGGTTTGTTTGATACAGAGTCTGGTCTTGGTCTCCTGATCCTCCTGCCTCTGCTTCTAGCGTGTTAGATTACAGGCGTGCTGCAGCACACCAGGCTGACACTAAAGTTTAAAGTCACATTTAATGCCGTGACTTAAATGACTAACAGGTGGTTGGTTAAATAAACTAAGGCTGGTTAAGATAGTGGCATGTGCCTTTAATTCAGGAGGCAGAAACACGTGGATCTCTGTTACGTTCAGGGCCAGCCTGGTTTACGCAGCTAGTTTCAGGTCAGCCAGGACTATACAGTGGGACTTTGTCTTAAAGCAAACAAACCACAATAACCCTACAGGACATAGATTCAACAGAGCAGCAATATAAAGTAAAAACAGCAAGTGTGTACATGTATGTATTAGCAGATGCAGAACGCGCCACTAACTTAATTTGTTTAATAAACAAAATTCTGATACACTAGAATATAAATGTATTTATAGATTTATAACACAAAAACACGGTGTTACAAGAACAGAAAGAACTTAATGATAAACCCTAAACTTAGTGGAATTCAGTGGCACTAAATAAATCCACATTCTTGTTGTATACAGATATGCAACAAGAAAAACCTCTAAGCCAAACTCAGTGTTCTGTGTACATACTGGTAGCAAAAACACTGCAATTCAAGCAACGCTTCACACAAAAAAAATTTCATCATGGTAGACTATAGTAAAAAACTAAAAGCAATCTAAATGTAAACAACAGAGTATCTACTAACAGTGTTTATACAGCATCACAGATTTTAACAAGACTTAAGCTAAATTTTAAAAAAAGTTTAAAGATGGAAAACACATCCCATGTACCAAGATTAGGAATTCACTATGGTGGATTTGGTTTGGTTTATTTTAAATTCTCTCTCATTGTTTTTGACAGCGTGCTTGTGTATGAGCACACAGGCTATGACATGTGTACGGAGGTCAGAGAACAACTTTGTGGGGTCAGTTCCACCTTTACAAGTTTGACCCCCCGGCTTGCGGAGCAAGTACATTTTTACCTGCTGAACCATCTTTATGAGGCCTACAGCATTTTAATAACCTCACACTGTGTGACAACACTTAGTGGGGGAAAACTCTGAAATATATCCATTAGACAGGACTATGATCTCTGCTGTGTAAAACAGTACACAGGGGAGAAAAATATAAAATAAAAATAGCAACAGTGATTATCGCTGGGTGCTCAGACAGTTGATGACTTTCTCTTCATACTTTCCACTGTTAGGTCCTCTACAAAAAGTGACTAATGCTTTGCTTTTTTCTTTTTTTTTTTAAATATGAAACTTTACGGACACCATTACCTTGGGATCATGAACAAATGTATTTCCTTTGGTTCCAGGAGGGAAATCTCCAGTACAAATATACTTTAGACATTCAATGATGGTCTAAAGAAATAGAAAGTTGTGTTGTTTAGTTATAAGAAAACCACAGTAATATATGACAAATATTAATTCACAGGCAGGTGTGGGGGTGCATCCCCACAATTCTAGCACTTAAGAGGTGGAAGGCAGGACGATCAGCAGTTCCAGGTCAGCCTAAGCTATGTGGGATGCTGTCCCCAAAATAAACAAAATAATAACAAAAATATGTATTATCAACAGTGATAGTAAACACTTTATTGTTACTATTAATATTATTATTTTGATTTTGCAAGACAGGGTTTCTATGTGTAATAGAACAGCCCTGGCTGTCCTGGACTCACTTTGCAGACCAAGCTGGCCTAGAACTCAGAGAGCTCTGCCTGCCTCTACCCCTCTCCGCACCCCGCCCCCTCAGGTTATAAGCGTGAGCCACCGCGCCTGGCTATAAACACTCTATTAATTCTTCCTTCCAGAGCATTAATGGTAGGCACACACCTAGGCACAGTATCAAGTACATACATAATAAACACTCCCCACACAACATTTCCACATAAAGGTCTACCTCCTGGCATTCAACACCCAACCTGGTATTTCTAGCTACCCTGCCAACTGGTATGTAGACCTGGTTGGCCTCGAACTACTCACAGAAATGGCCATGCCTCTGCCAATATAGGATTAAAGGTGAGTCTCACAACGCACAGCCCGAATTTTCATAAGCATGGTAACAAAACTGTTTCCCACGTTAAGCCATTTCCCCCCATTCACTGTGCTTCACCCGGAGACACGGTTTGCTCTAGGTTAGATATTTCTCATATTTTAAACCTGTGTGTTTTGGGGTGGGGGTGGGGGTCCTGTCGGGTCCAACTAATGGGAACAAGGAGGCGAGGCTGGAAAGCAGGGCCTTCCACGGGGTCAAAACTGGAGCACGCGCGTGGGCTTCGGACACTGAGTGGATGAGCCTGGCCGGCTCCGACGTCCCTGAGGTCCCCGCGCCATACAAGGCGACGCCCCCAAACACCTTATGGGGCCCTCGCCTCAAGACTTACCGTCTTCCCTGCCCCATTGGGCCCAACCAAAATTGTGAGGGGGCGGAAGAAAGTAATAATTTGTTTATCTTTATCCTCTATCCCAAAACTCCGCACGCCCAGAATGCTCATCTTTTCGATCCGGGACATGTTTGCACCACGTTTCTTATCTCAGTGTCAGGGGCAAGTTTAAGCTCCAGGCGGAAGCTGGGCAAGCGGGGAAGCGGACGGACGCCACGAGAGGACCGGAAAGTTCCGAACGCCAGCTGCGGGGCGGGAGCTCGGGAGGAGGGCGCACTTCCGGTCTCACGGGGTTCTGTTTCCACGTAGAGCTCTTGCCAGTTCAGGAGGACAGACCCCACCGCTGGAGGAAGCCAAACGACCCAGCAACGCAAACTCGCAAATTCCCGCCGCGCTTGACCCGGGGTCACGTGGGACGTGCGCGTATTTACCACGCCTCTCGCACGCCCGGGGCATGCCGGGAAGTGGGAGTACTCTAGTGCCTGATCAGGTCGCCCAGATGCAGTTCCTTAAAAGCTGGGCGGTCATTCCTGACTCTGCTTCTCACTGGCCCAAGGAAGCAGCTGCCGGCATCACCATTTAGTTTGGTTTGCTTTGGTATTTTGCCGTTACGGAACCGCCTAGCCTGCTTGAAAAGAGTAACTTTAAGTAGGAAAGACCAAACTTGACTGTCAGGCACTTAGATGCCTGGACTGCAAGAATGGGGTGTGTTGGGGTGCATTCGGAGACCCATTAAAATGGTTTGTTAAGGACATCTACTTTACTGACTACTGTTTATTTGCATTTTTCTCCGTCACTCCCTAATAGCTAGTGGTTTCTCTGGATTACATGACTGTGATGCCACCACCACAGACTGTATACTCTCGTATATAATTTGTGCTTTAGAATAAATCAGTTTTAATTTCTACTAGCCTGTAAATACTGCTAGTTAATGCTTACGGGGGCTTGTGTTGAGATCCTCGCAGGGCCTTGAAGGCTTTGTGGACTGGAGAGAGTTCAGTGGTTAAGAGCCCTTGTTGTTGCAGAGAATGTGGGTTCAATTCTCAGCACCCACATGGTGGCCCCCAACCATCTGTAACTCCAGCTCCGAAAAGACCTGACACCGTCTTCTGACCTCCCTGGGTACCAGGCATAGGCATGCTGCACATATAAAGTATGGATATATAGATTTAAAAAGCTTTGCCACTGAGCTATCAGTAATACAGATAACGCCTCCACCATCAGCAGTATTTAAAAGCGCAAGAGGAGTTTAAGACCAAAAGTCTGGCGACTGCTACTGTAGATACAAAACTGGGTGCTGTTCCAAGACAGAGAATTCTCCTACGTAGGAAGAAAGGCCACACCTGTCAGCATGGCCACAAGGCAGGAATTAGTTATTTCCAAAAGAGGAGAAAGAGCTGGCTATGGAGGCTCAGGCCTGTAATTCCAGCACTTGGGTGACTGAGGCAGGCCTCTGCTGCCTGGACTAAGAGTGAGACCCCGTCTCCTAAAAAACTAACAACCTGGGCCAAAGCGCCCAGTCCCAATTCATGTACCTATAGCATAACTCCTGCACCTAAGGCTCAGGGAACATCTCGGAAGAGGGGGGGCCAAAAGGCTGTGAGAGCCAGAGGACCAGGAACTCTGTGAGATTGTGTCTCCTAAAGTGACAGGGACGCATCACACATGATACCTTAGCAATATGGTCGCCTGAACAAGTACAGTATCAATAGACATGCTAATGTGGGATAAAAAAGTACAGTGAAAATAAGTACTGCAAAAACAAACAAACACAACAGCAGAGGAAATAGTCTTTTCCAGGGAGAAGCTCCTGAGGTGGTTATCCAGTACCAAGTGGTTAGCCCCGAAATCATATCTGTACAAATAACAGTAAATGGCCTCAGTAGGGTGTGTGTGTGTGTGTGTGTGTGTGTGTGTGTGTGTGTGTGTGAGAGAGAGAGAGAGAGAGAGAGAGAGAGAGAGAGAGAGAGAAAGAGAGAGAGAAAGAGAGAGAGAAAGACAACAGCAAAAAAGAGGCTGTGGATTTGAGAGAGGGCAACGTGAGGTAGTACATGAGAGGGGTTAGAGGGAGGAAAAGGAAGGGGAAATAATGTAATTATATATTTTAATTTTTCTGTTATGATTTTATGACAGGGCTTCACTATGTAATTCTGGCTGCCTAGGACTCATTCTGTAGACCAGGCTGGCTTCAGACTCACAGAGATTCACCTGCCTCTGCCTCCCAATGCTAGGATTAAAGTTGTGCACTGCCATACTTGGCTCTATGCTGTAATTCTGGAAGAAGACGAAGAGGGAGGAGGGCGGGGGAGGGGAGGGAGAAAGAAACCGCCAGCCAGACCAGGTGAGACAGCCTGTAACCCCTATACTAGGGAAGCTGAGGCAGGAGGATCATTGCCAATTCTGAGCCAATTGTGGCTGCGATAACGAGACCTTGTCTCAAAAAACAAAACAAAACAAACAAACAAACAAAAAGTGAAGGAAATTTGAGGGACTCTCGGAATTCTGAATGTAGACTAGAAATTAGGTGACAAGAATGCTGGGTAAGTCGAATTTATAGGATAGCAGTTACAATTTAGTAAAATGAGTTTTGAGATTCATATGTGAGAATTAGTAATAGTGCCATGCTATTTGTATTTTAGTAATCTTATGTGCCGTGTGTGGGCATGTGCACATGCGGAGGGCTGTAGAGCATGTTGGGTGCTTTGGAGCTTGGTGCTTGATGTGTGTGCTAGGAGCTGAATTCTACTCCGTGCTGGTATTCTGGAAGAGCAGCATGTGAGTCTCATGTAGGCATCCAGAAACGCATACACATTTTGAGGGAAAAACACTTCATAAAAAATAGTTCACAGGCCGGGCGTGGTGGCACACGCCTTTAATCCCAGCACTCGGGAGGCAGAGGCAGGCAGATCACTGTGAGTTCGAAGCCAGCCTGGTCCACAAAGGGAGTCCAGGACAGCCAGGGCTACACAGAGAAACCCTGTCTCGAAAAACCAAAAATAATAATAATAATAATAATAATAATAATAATAATAATAATAATTAACAGAAAAAATAATGGACATGTCATGGTATTTACATTCATTACAAAAAAAAAGGTCTACCTTGTAATAATGGGAACTGTAAATCTAAGAAGAGTCATGGAATTAGGAGAGTAGAGGTTTTCCAGTCAAAACGACAAATACATGAATAAAAACGGCTCAACAGACCAATTAGTCAAGCCCCAATTAGTCAAGCACCCCAATAAAGTGCTTCTGGAAAATGCTTGGTCTTACCGGAACCAAAATTAATGTGATAAGAAACAAAGCTGCCGTGAGATGCTATCTTATGTCCACAGGAGCCGATGCATCTGCCTAATACTTTCTGTCTGATTGTGATCGTTGATACTGGTAACTGAGCTCTCTTTTTGCTAGTATCTGCTCAGTTTCCTCTGTCATTTACGTTGTGTGTCTCTTGAAAACAGCTCGAAAATTACTTTAATACAATTCTATACTGTGTGTCTATTTCTTAAGATTTATGTCTTTATTGTGTGTACAGTAAGTATTTTGCCCGCATATATATATCTGCAGGCCAGAAGAGGGCAGCAGATCTCATCATAGATGGTTGTGAGCCACCATGTGGTTGCTGGGAATTGAACTCAGGACCTTTGGAAGAGCAGCCAGAGCTCTTAACCTCTGAGCCAGCTCTCCAGCCCCCTACTGTGTGCCTTTTAACAAGTGAGTTTAACTTTTCTTAGACTAGATCCCCGGGCTTCAGGTCAGTTTGGACTTTTTCTGTCTCAGTCTGTGTTTTATGTCTCATTCTTCACATTTTTCTAGATTGAACAATTTTATTCTTTTGTTTTAGTACCTGAATTAGAAAAATCTCTTTTTTTTTCTATTACTTCAGAAATTCTACTTTAAAATTTCACATAGTTATTTTGAGTCTCAAAGTTAATCATTAGAGGACATTTGTGATCGCCACAAAAAACTATAATGTGCTAATTCCCGTCGCCTCTTTTATTACCCTGTGGCTGTAATGTTTGTTCTAACTATCCTGAATATGGGGCACAGTGAACTGAATACACACACTGCTATTTGGATTTGCCAGCAGTTCTCAAACTACAGTGACTGCTGTTGCTTGTGCCACTCCTTCCTTCACAGATCTTTCACTCATTACATGAAAAAAAAAACTCGCAAAAGCTTGTGCTGGGGGCTAGGAATGTCACTAGGTTGCTAGAGTCTTGTCTCGCGCACACAAAAACCTACATTCAGTTTCCATCACCACATTAGCCAGATGTGGTGTGCATGCCTGTGATTCCAGGACTCAGGAGCAAAGACAGGAGGATCAGGAGTTTAGGGTTATCCTTGGCTACATAATGAGTACACAGCCTGGGTTACATGTAGCCTTGTCTTTAAAAAAAAAAAAAAAAGGCCAGGCACACCCTTTAATCCCAGCACTTTGGAGGCAGAGGCAGGTGGATCACTGTGAGTTTGAGGCCAGCCTGGTCTACAGAGTGAGTTCCAGAACAGCCAGGGCTACACAGAAAAACCCTGTCTTGTAAAACCAAGGGGATGGAGCTGGAGTGAAGACTGAAAAGTTAAGAGCAATAACTGCTTTTCCAGAGGTCCTGAGTTCAATTCCCAGCAACCGCATGGTGGCTCACAACTATCTATAATGTGATCCGAAGCCCTGTTCTGGAGTGGAGGTATACATGCAAGCAGAGTGCTCATATACATTAAATAAATCTTTAAAAAAAAAAGAAAGAAAGAAAGAAAGAAAGAAAAGAAAAACCAATGGGAGAGGGTGAAAAAAAAAAGACAGTGCTAGTGGACTTTGCATTTAAATAAATAAATAAATATCTCTCAGTGCCAATATCATAATAACATATTTCTGTGGAAGTGCTTTATGTTATGAAATATTAAACATATAAGGGAGGGAGGCTGGAGAGATGGCTCAGCGGTTAAGAGCACTGGCTGTTCTTCCAAAGGTCCTGAGTTCAATTCCCAGCAACCACATGGTGGCTCACAACCATCTATAATGAGTCTGGTGCCCTCTTCTGGCATGTAGGCACAACACTGTGTACATAATAAATAAATAAATCTTCAAAAAATATTTAAAAGCTGGGTGTGGTGGCACACACCTTTAATCCCAGCACTTGAGAGGCAGAGGCAGGCAGATTGCTGTGAGTTCGAGGCTAGCCTGGTCTACAAAGAGAGTCCAGGACAGCCAAGGCTAACACAGAGAGACCCTGTCTTGAAAAACCAATAAATAAATAAATAAAATAAAAAATATGAAGGAGAATAATGAATAAAAGCAAATTATAACTGTGTGTGTGTATGTGTTTGTTTGTGAAACCACCAAATCAACACCCTTTACTTGTATGCTGACTTTACAAACATTAAAGATACCAAAAAAAAAAAAGTCTTCTTTATGCAATGGATATTTTCAGAGGCCAATGTAAAATGTGTCAACAGTTATGAAAATGATCTCATTCATCAGCATAAGGAAATGGTTTTTTTCAAAAACTCTACAAAGAATTTCTGGGCATGGTAGTACATGCTTTTAAACACTAGGGCAGCGGAGGCAGGAGGATTGCCATTGGGGATCAGTGTGGGTTTTATAAGGGGACTCTGCCTCAAAACAAACAGCTGGATACAAGAGGGTAGGTATGCTTATGATGCTAGTACTCAGGGGACAGAGGCAGGAGGATTGCTGCACCTTTGAGGCCAGCCTGGTCTACATAGCAAATTCCAGGCCAACGAGGGCCACATCTCAAAACACCCTGCCTAGATGGTGAGTTTGAAAGCAGCTTTGGATAGGTGAGACCCTGACTCAAAAACAGAAACAGAAACAGCAAAACAAACAAGCACACATTCTACCAGGAGGTTTCTGACGGCATTCTTTAAAAGTGTGACACCCTGTGCTGAAGTGCTGCTCTCCATAACTGAGGGCTTCAGGCAAGGGTGGGGTGGGGTCGGGGTAGGGGAAGAACTCAGTTTTCATTGAGGAGCTGGCCACTGGGAGTTTGACCATGCTCCAGTGAGTATACAGGCAACACAAACTGGACTTTGGTTTGGTTGTTGTTGTTGTTGTTGTTGTTGTTGTTGTTTTGTTTTCCTTTTTTGGGGGGCGGGGGATTGGTTACAACGACGGGAGGTTGGATGGGGGCAGACCTAGGAGGACTGGGAAGTAAGTGTGATCAGGTGATCAGGATGCACAGTGTGCAATTTCCAAATGGAAAAGATAATTTTTTTAAAAAAACTATGAAACCTTTGGAGTCAAGTGTAATGGCCGAAAGTTGGAACCAGTGAGGCGATCGGAGACACCACGAACACTACAATATTAAGAAGAAAGCCGGATGTGGTGGCGCACGCCTGTAATCCCAGCACTCAGGGAGGCGAGGCTAGTGTGGTCTACAAAGTGAGTCCAGTACAGCCAAGGCTACACAAAGAAACCCTGTCTTAAAAAACCAAAAAGAAGAGGCTGGGGAGGTGGCTCAGAGGTTAAAAACACTGGCTGCTCTTCCAAAGGTCCGGTAGCGCTCACAACCATCTAGAATGTGATCTGGTGCCCTCTTCTGGCCTGCAGGCACACATGCAGGCAGAATGCTGTATAAATAATAAATAAATCTTTTTAAAAAAAATTTTTAATGAAAAACCAAAAAGAAAAAGAAGAAGAAGAGGAAGAGGAAAAAGAAGAAGTCACAGAAATATGATCAATAAATAATAGGCAGGCCGGGCGGTGGTGGAGCACCCCTGTAATCCCAGCACTTGGGAGGCAGAGGCAGGTGGATCGCTGTGAGTTCGAGGCCAGCCTGGTCTACAGAGTGAGTCCAGAACAGCCAAGGCCACACAGAGAAACCCTGTCTCCAAAAAACCAATAAATAAATAAATAAATAAATAAATAAATAAAAGGCAGAAAAGATTAACAGAAACCTCACATAGTCATTAATTACAATCCTGTAAAACTATTGATAAATTAGTAAAGATTGAGGAAAATTGCCAAAAAAAAAAAAAATCATAGTTGCTATGCCAAGGAAAATTCAGGGCTGACTTTCCTATAAGCATTTTTTACTTAAAAAAAAAAAAACATAACCTCATCTTAATGATAGTTTTTAGGGCTGAAAGGCTAGAGGTTAAAATAGAGGCCAGAGGAAATGCTACCAATTTGCATTTAGTCACTATGAAAACTACCGAGGACCATGCCCAGGTGATTGATTAGATTAGAATCAGTTCATGGAAAAGTCATCTGACCTGAAATGATATCATAGTGAAAACCCAAAACAGGTTATGGAAAAACCTGTTACTGATCTGTAACACATTAAAAGAGATAAAGGGCTTAGTGCAAAAGGGAGGAATGCTGTCGGGGGATGTGCCCTTTCAGACATATGTCACTACACACATATGCATTTGAAGGACATTATTCTGTCATTTTAAATTCAATTTATAACATTAATATGAAGATAACAAAGCCTTTTCGAGACAGGGTTTTTCTGTGTAACAGCCCTGGCTGTCCTGGACTCATTTTGTAGACCAGGCTGGCCTCAAACTCACAGTGATCCACCTGCCTCTGCCTCCCAAAGCACTGAGATTAAAGGCGTGCGCCACCACCGCTCCACTAATGATTTCAAATTGTACAGTCGCCAATCCTTAAAGCTTCAGATCCCTCACTCACAATTTACTTCTGTTCACCTAAAATATTGTAGTTTATAAACTGAGCATGGCGGTGAACACTTTTAATCCTACGCTTGAGGGACAGAGGCAGGCAGATCTCTGTTCGATTGAGGCCAGCCTGGTCTACACATCAAGTTCCAGGACACTGAGGACTGCAATAGTGAGACCCTGGCCCCCAAAATAAAATAGGTTATTTTGTGAGGGTTTGTTTTTGAGACAGCGTATCTAACTCAGGCTAGCCCCGAGTTTACTCTGTAGCTGAATTTGGCCTTAAATTTGTGCCTCCACCGCGCGAGTGGATTACAGATATGCACCACCACGCTTGTCTCAGTAACGTAGATTAAAACATTTTTTTTCCCTCAGCTTCCCTTGGCTTGGCCACGAGAGCCAACCCTTATAGCTCTGCTCTATCTTTTTGCCAGGAGTCTTCCCAAAGCTGTTTTTTTGCCTCCCAGCTGCAGGCAACAGACACTGGGAGTCTCTACAGTATTCCTACTAATGTGTCCAATTAATACAATCTACAGTCAAGAGCCTGTTTGTTCAGATATTTATTCAGTAAATATTGAGTACCTAAAACCAGGTTTCATTATATAGCCCCGGGTGGCCTGGAGCTTACTATGTAGACGTGGGCGGCCTTGAACTCACAGAGATTCTTCTGCTTCTGTCTCCAGCGTGCTAAAATTAAAGTTATGTGCTACCGTGCAGGTAGATTCAACTTGCCTGCGTCTCTGGATCTGATGCAGGATAGCACATCCCGGCACTTAGTGTGTTTCTCAGATGCCGCTGGGCTGTGACTGTATCTGAAGTTGTCTTCGTAAATAATGACCTTAAGGTTTTGGGTGAGAACTGGCCGGGTATTGTGTCTTTCCATTTGGGTATGTGTGGTTAGGCTCGGGGCTAGGCAGAAGTTATGGTTCAGAGGAGGAAGATCACAGAGATAATGCGTCACTCTTATTATGTCACATCAAACGTTCATGTTATAACATGACCGATCACTGTAGGGGTTAATCTGTTCCCCTCTGACCTTCACTCATATGCTGGGGCACACTATAAAATAAATAAAATGTACTCTTAAAATTTCAAAGAAAATCATCGCCTCTCATTTGGCCTCCCGTTTGGGAATTTCTATTTTTTAAAAATATTTTATTTAATTTTTTAAATGTACGTGCATTGGAGTGAGGGTGTCAGATCTTAGAGTTAAAAACAGTTGTGAGCTGCCATGTGGGTGCTGGGAATTGAACCAGGGTCCTTTGGAAGAGTAGGCAGTGCTCTTAACCACTGAGCCATCGCTCCAGCCCCAGGAATTTCTATTAACAAGGCTCTTTCAAATGTTGTTTTAACGTTCCCACTCTATGCATCTACAAGAGATGGCTTACCTATTATGGTGCTTGCCTCCAAGCCCAGTGGCCCGAGTTTACTCTCTGAACCCACGTGGTAGGAGAGAAGTGCCTAGCGCAAGCTGTGTTCCAATCTCCATCTCTACACCGTGGCATGCTCAAGTGTGCGCATCACACACACACACACACACACACACACACACACACACACACACACACGTAATAAATAGCATTCCTACTCTAAGAATGCTTGCAGTCAGGTTGAGAAGGTTAAACTCATAGGGGAAAGGTTAGTGGCACAGCTTTATGAGGCATATGACCCTGAGCTGTGGTGGGGCACACTTGTAACCTGGGCTCCCAATACGGGAGATGCTAAAGCTGGAAGACTGAGATACAGCCTGGCCTAGATCGCCAGAGTCCCCATCGCAACAGAAAGAAAGGAGAGGGGAGGGGAGGGGAGGGACCTGGTGTTGTGGTGCACACGTGTAATCCCAGCACGTGGGAGGTAGAGGCAGGACAAGCAGGAGGTCACGGTCATCTTCAGCTACATAGTGGGTTGAAAGCCAGCTTAGCATACTCAAGACCCTATACCCAAAAAAGAAAAGAAAAGCGCGTGTGCACATGTCCATACCCAGCATTAATCATAGTAGTTTAAAGAGGGAAGAGATCTAAGCGTCCAACAACAGAAAAGTGGGCGAAGGAAACAGGACCTGTATGTAAGATAGAGTATTATTCAGTGGGGAAGAAAATTCTCACGCATGCTACAACACTGATGGACTCTGAAGATGGACATTATTCCAAATGCAAGAACCCTGTTACAAAGGACGGTAGTGTATGAGCCGGCTGTAGTGGGACCCACAGATTCAGAAAGCAGAGGCCAGGCTGGCGGGCCTGGGAGGCATTTCTGACAATAGTTATAGTCATTTGTGTTTTGCAAGGTAAAAGGTCTACCTCTTTTTCCTTCCTTTTTTTCCATTATTATTATTATTATGATTATTATTGTTGTTGTTGTTGTTATTAATGTTTGTTTTTTGAGACAAGGCTTCTCTGTGTACCCTTAGATGTCCTGGACTCTCTTTGTAGACCAGGCTGGCCTCAAACTCACAGCGATCTGCCTCCCTCTGCCTCCCGAGTGCTGGGATTAAAGGCATGTGCCACCACGTTTGGCTTTTTTTTTTTTTTAATGTGATACCACTGGAGCTTAGAGCTTAACAGCTCAGAGGAAACATTTCGTGCAACAGTGTATTTCTTTACAACTTAACAGCATGTGGAGAGCTACAATGGGCAGCACACATCTGCCATTCAGGCTGAGGCAGGGGATCGGAGGTCATGGAATATAGAGCAAGTTCAAAACCAGTCTGGCCTCCATGAGACCCTGTCTCAACCAAACAGGGAAACAAACAAAAATAAGTACAGATTTGAACAGGAAAGTTTTTTTCTTCTAAGTAGGGAATCAGCGTAGGTATAGTAAGTGAAACTTTAGGTTTCGTTTTTTTTAAACTGGGTATCTGAAAACATGAGCCCATGGAGGTCATAGGACAGTAGCTGAGCCGGGGCTGAGCATCCATTTTCACACAGATGAGCTGTGCTGTGCTTTAGCGTAGACCTCACCACCCTCATTTTGTAAGCATGGCCTTTCCCTGTTCAGCCTTCTCATAGCAGCTAGTATTACTTTCCTAAAAATGACAGCAGCTGTTGCACTTTGCCTGCTTAGTAAAGGCTAGCCTGAGGACTTTTCTTTCTTTGTTTCTTTCTTTCTTTTTGAGACAGGGTTTCCGTGTGTAGCCCCATCTGTCCTGGACTCTCTTTGTAGACCAGGCTAGCCTCGAACTTACAAAGATCCACCTGCCTCTGCCTCCCAAGTGCTGGGATTACAGGTGTGTGCCACTGCGCCTGGCTATATGAGGGCTTTTCAACCTGCTGTTCCCTCCATGGCCTGCGTAGCTCTATCATGGTGTTGACTCACTCAGAAACCTTGCTGGAGTTAGACTCATTATTTGGCAATTCCCCTGAAGCCTTCACCTAAGCCCACACTTTCTCAGGGTAGCCAGAAGGCATCAAAGGGAAATAGAATTAGTATCTCCTGACCTCTGGGGCAAGCCAGGCCCTACCAGAACTAAGCTTGGGTTTTGAGAGCATCATTTTAGGCCCACTGTGGTTCCTACGTTATTGCTGGCAGGTTCAATGAAATGAGCCAGTATGACTCCCACAATACTTGAGAGTGTTCAACTCGGATATGTCTAGCTAAGAGCCCAAACCTCAGTATTTAGATGAAAATACACAACACACACACACATACACACACACACCAAAGCATAGAAAACATCACACCATGGAAGCTGAGCTGTGTCACCATGTGTTTCACGGTATATCTCTCCGTCTATGAGCTTTTTTTGTTTAAATCCATGTCTCTATTAGCATTAATCAGTTAAACAAAGTAATGGAATTCATTATGACATTTTAATACACGTAGATGATAGTTTGCAGCCATATTCACCCCATTTCCCTTTCTTGTCCCCTTCCCACGCCTGCTAATCCTGTCCCTGTTGCAGACTAACTCTCCTTTGTGTCTCTTTGTTTTCCTCCTAGTGACCCAATATTTTTAAAGGACTATTTGCAGAACCACAGGCACCTTACCAGTGGTGAGATCACTGAGGAAAAAGTACCTTCCTCACCCAACTACCATTAACAGCAACTGCTCAGGAGGGGCTGGGCCCCATGAACGTCTCTCTCTCTCCCTCTCTCTCTCTCTCTCTCTCTCTCTCTCTCTCTCTCTCTTCCATGACAGGATGTTGATGGAGCAGGTCTTGTGCAGGTGATCACAACAGCCACATCATGGCCAGAAGTCAGCATTCCACACGCGCGTGCGCGTGCACACACACACACACACACACACACACACACACACACACACCCCTTCTGCCACTTCCTTAGGCACATGCATCCTGTCCACGCCTTCCTGCTGTCTTTCCTGGCATTGGAGCAGGTGATATAGATACCCCGTTTCAGGGCTGAGCATTCAATAGTCACACATTCTCAGTTATGGGTCTCTGCAGTTATCATTGGCAACTTTAAAAAAGGAGTGACACCCTGACCAAAGCCGACAGCAGCACTGACTTATGGGCATGTGCATAGTTACTTAGAAGACAATATGACAGGCAGAGCATATCCATTTAGCGCAACATCAGCAACACTTTCCCTGCTAGGGCCTACGGCCCAGCTGTGAGCTTTGGCCAGGCCCCCTAGGTATTCCTTCCTGTGGAGCGGTTGCCTCCATGACAGACTTACCACTAGTGCACCAGATGGCACCTCTTGCTTGGCCGGTTGGCCTGTGCAAACAGGGTCCACAGATAAGTAAGACTGTTGATACAACCCTCCCTAAGCCGCCAGCATAACACCTTCCAGCACTATGAGTGGTAGCCATCAGGGAGGAGCTTTCCGTTTGGCTCCGGCTTGGTTCCTCTGCATCACAAAACTGGTGAGCGCAGTGAGACTGGCTTATTTGGATTGAGCAGTGAGAGAAGCAAGCCTGGAGCCAGGTGCAGTGAGACATGGCTGACACAGCACTCGGGAGACTGAGGCGGGAGGAAGGAGCTGGCCCACAGCACGGACAGTTGGGCCACATCGTCAGACTGCTGCTCAATAAACCCACCACAAATGAAAGAGAGAAAGGGAGGGAGGGAGGGAAAAAAAAAAAGAGAGTGAGAGGAAATGCAAAACTTGATTCCTCCTGCTGTGTGTGACCAGAGACAGAGAGATGTCACCCCGGGACCCCCTCACAGAACGCTGTTTGAGAACTGGGTCAAGACTAAGCCACTGAAGCACCACAGGAAGAAGCCTCTACCCTGCACTGTTTGTCATATGAACCAACGAGCGCTCTGCTTATCTTCATCCAGTTTGGGCTGGGCTTTTAAGAACAGACAGGATGCTGATCAGAAACCTACATCATGTAACTCAGCTGGACTCGCTACTTTAATAAGTGTCTTTCCCAGAGTGTTTTCTTTTCTTTTCTTTCTTTCTTTCTTTCTTTCTTCCTTCCTTCCTTCCGTTCTTTCTTTCTATATTTATATATATTATTTATATTTTTATTTATTTATTTATTTATTTATATTTATATATTTATTTACATTTATATTATTACACACATATAAAATAAACTACATACAGCAAGAAGAACCACAAAAAAAAAATCAGGAATTTTATATATATATGTTACATTCATAGTGTTTTGGCTATTTGTATTTAGCAACCTTGAAGAAAACATCTTTCCTGTCTTGCTGAGTCTAAAATTCTTAATGTAAATCAATATCTATCATATCTCTATCAACTTAAAACATCTATCTAGACCTAAAAACATCTTAACCCCCTAAACAGCTAAGCTTAATTGTACAATTAAACTATCTGGTCTTCAACTCCATTCAGAGACTTGAGAAGGAATAAAATTAATTCCCTGAGTAAACAGGAAGTGCAGGTTAGCAGCTTTCAAAGTGGAAAAAAAAAATGACAGAGACAGTTTGCTACCTGAGCAGTCACCCAAAACTCTCTGTAACATTGGAGCATCATCCTCAGCCTTCTGGTCCAGTATATCTGACAGACATATTTGTAAGGCAGGAATTTTTGAGGACTTGCTTACCCTGTCTGGGCATATTTTGGCCAGCCACTCTGCCTGCATCCAAGCTCGCCCATTTTTAGGCAGAATTCTGTCAGTGGCCAAAACGAGGACATTTTGCCCAGTGGCTGGTTTGCCACATTTGAAACCATCTCCATAAGGAGGTTCTCTGATGCTCATCGTCTTTGAGGTAGGCTGGGTGTTGCCAGGAATTAACCTGTCTTGTTGTCAATGAATCTTTAAAATAGTAGAAATGTCTCTGAATGCCATATTCTGTAGGTCTCTGAGGTTTTTGAAGACCTCATTTAACTATTTTACCGTATCTATCTATAGAATCATATCTACCTGTTAAACCTAGGATGTATATTCTTGTAATATAGACTAGTAATTGACGTGACCATGATTTGATCAACCAACAATTAACTTGCATAACTTACTTATCCTAAGCAGCCTGCAATAACACTTTCAAAGTACTGGAAATAAACCCTGTATTCTAACCGAGTTCCTTTTTGAACCCCGCTAAGTCTAGCTACAGACAACATAGAGTTTTATTTAACTGAAAAGATACTCACTTTCCCTCTTCTCGTTGGCTCTTTGAAACAAAGTCTCCTGTGTTCTAGGCGGACCTCATATTTGATGTAGCCAAGGGTGACTTTCACCTCTTGATCCTCCTGATTGCTCGTGTGTACCATCACACCTAGCAAGACACTCCCAATATTTATGTATTTTAGCATAACTCTGTTTGCAGGTATATGTTTGAATGCATCTTTTTTTCTTTATTAGGAATTAATTTAACACATAATAAAGCATGGAGTGGGGTGGGAGGGGGGGTGGTTCAAGGAAGGACATTTAGGAAAAGAAAAGCCTGCGTCCCAGCGTGTGAGTGTGGGCCTCTCTGGAGACTCACCGTATATGCACAGCTTTTAAAGAGAAATTCAATATTTTGAGTGGAGTATAACCATGGATCAAGGCTGTAGAAACAATTTTTTTTTGTTGTTATAGAAAATGCTTTTTAAAACAGGGGTGGAGGTAGCGTTGTTTACTATTATGAAAAGAGCAAAAAAAAAAAAAAACCTGTTTTTCTTTGAAGAGCAAAGGCATTGGAAACATTGAGTTTCGGTGCTTGCCTTTATTAGGTGTCCTCTATCTGATTGTTAGAAATTATTCATTTCCTCAAAGAGAGAGAATAAATTGCTTGGGGATGCAGCCCTGCTCTGCACTCTTCCTTTGCTACAGGCGAGCAGCGGTGAAGACCTCAGCGTCATGAGGGTGCTCCTGCACTTGAGCTTTCTAACTCTCCCCTGTGTCTGGGCCGTTGCTATGGAGATTCCCATGAGTGCCGTGGTGAAAGAGACCTTGATACAGCTGTCCGCACACCGAGCTCTACTGACAAGCAATGAGGTAAAGTACAACTTTCATCTCTACAGCTTCGGTTTGTTTTCAAGATAGGGTCTTGCTATGCCGCCCTGACTGGCCTCACACATGCTGTGTAGACCAGGCCGTCCCAGCTCCTAGGAGATCCTCTTGCCTACGTCTCCCAGATACTAGGGTTGTGGGTGTGTTACCTTACCTGACTCTACTGTTCTTTAAAATGCATAAATAAATGGGGGGTGATTGTGCGTGCCTTTAATCCCAGAGCTTGGGAAACAGAGTCAGGTGGATCTCTGTAAATTCAAGGCCAACCTGGTCTACACAGCAGGTTCCAGGTCAGTCAGAGCTACACAGTGAGACCCTAACTAAAAAAAAAAAAAAAGTTTTAAGCCCATTAAATAATTTGTGACACACACACACCAAAACAAATTGTGACAGTTCATTCCTACACGTTAAACTCTGCTATAAATAATGCAATTATGACTGTGTTACTGTTAATGCAGAGATGAACAGATTAAAAACCCCTATCACCAGCAAGCATTGTCTTTAAGAAAAGAAAAAAGCCAAAATGCTTTTAAAATGACTCTATTCTCTTTCCTTTGCAGACAGTGAGGCTTCCTGTTCCTACTCATAAAAATGTAAGTGAAGTGATGCTCCAGTGCCCTGACAGCATGAGCCAGTCAGCTTCACGTGCTAAGCTCTGAGGCACTCACCTCTTGCTTTCTGGCAGTGTACTTGGGGGTGGCATCTCACGAGGTCACAAGTGATTCTCTTGCCTTGGTGCAAATGGCTGGGACACAGGCATGTGCTACCACATCCAGCAAATCGTTCACTTTCAGTAAAACGATTCGATTTCCTTTAGATGTGTTCTATGTGGGTGAATGTGCTTATAACTAAGTGGGTGGCGGATGATGTAATGCCAGTCTTCGGGAGCCTGTGGCAGGGGTAGCATGAGTCTAAGGCCAACTTAGGGTTCATAGAAAGCCAAGGCCAGCCTGGATTACGTAGCCAGACCCTGTATCAAAAAGAAATACAACAAACGGACAAACCTTAGAGGACTGGAGATACAGCCTAATTGATAAAATGCCTCATACGCACAAAACCTTGTGTTCATTCCTTAGCACTCCATAAACTAGGCGTGGTAGTAGCACATGTTTGTAATCTCAGTAATGGGGAAATGAGGGCAGGAGGATCAGAGGCTCAAGGTCACTCTCAGGCACATACTGAGCTAGAGGCCAGCCTGGGCTACAAGATACTCAGTACTCACCAACCAATCAAGATTAGGGATGACTCTGAGCTAGCAGGATCTGTTAAGGGCGTGGTCAACTGGCGCTGTCAGTCATCTACCTGACAGCCTCACGTCAATGATTCTTTGCACAGTTCTACACGTGGCGAGAGATCCTGCTAGGCTCCCTTTGGTTCTGTCCATGGCTTTCTTCATCCCGGCGCATTTCTTTATCTTCCTTTCCTTATTTCATATTGCTGAGGGTCAAGCCCACAGCCCTGCCTGTGCTAAATAGGCACTCTACCACTGAGTTCCAGAGCTAGCCCATTCTAATATCCTTCTGATATTAATGAAAGCATTAATAACTTAGGGCTATATTCCTTGTAATGTGTATGAGTATTTTGCCTGTGTGTGTGTGTGTGTGTGTGTGTGTGTGTGTGTGTGTGTGTGTGTTCCATGTATGTGTCTGGTATCTCTGAAGGCTAAAGAGGGGCATCAGATCACCTGGGACTGGAGTTGCGGGTTGGTTGTGAGCTATCATGTAGGTGTTGGCACTGAACCTGTGTCCTCAGCACGAGCATCAAGGGCTCTTAACCACTGAGCCATCTCTCCAGCTCAGAGGGTTGTATGCTTAGGTGATGGAAGGTAGACATAAAAAGATGGTGAATGCCCTCTATTAATAATTTCTGCATAGTTTAATGAATACGACTATGTAATGATATCGTATACACTTGAAAATATTTTATTCTAGTGTGAAATACATTATTTTGCCAGGTGGTGGTGGTGCACACCTTTAATCCCAGAACTTGGGAGGTAGGGGCAGGCAGATTTCTGTGAGTTTGAGGCCAGCCTGGTCTACAGAGGAAGTTCTAGGACAGCCAAGGATACACAGAGAAACCCTGTCTCAAAAAAACCAAAATCAAACAAACAAAAGACAACAACAAAAATCATTACTTCATTTTTCTAAGTAGAAGAAAAGCATGAGAAGAAAAGCTGGGTGTGGGGCCACTCACTTTTAATCCCAGGACTCCAGACGGTTGCAAGCCACCACAACGGTGCTGGGAACCGAACCCAGGTCCTCTGGAAAAGCAGCCAGTGATCTTAACTATTGAGCCTTCTCTCCAGCCCCCAAATCATGACTTGGGTTTTGATATTTTTGAAGCAGTCTCCTGTAGCATTGGCTGGTCTCAAACTCAGAGCCTGCCCTCGAACTCCTTACCCTCTTACCTCTACCTCCTGAAGGATTGAGTAAGCACCACCACGTCTTGGCTGATGTATTTAAGTTGCATGTATTGGTTGCATATGGCCTGATATTTTGAAACATGTGTAGTTTATGGGATGGCTAATACAACAAGTGTTCTTACCTTAACCTGTTTTCTTTTTTCGTAATCTTCCTCTTTCAGCACCAGCTGTGCATCGCAGAGATCTTTCAGGGTCTAGACATATTAAAGAATCAAACTGCCCGTGGGGGTACCGTGGAGACGCTATTCCAAAACTTGTCACTAATAAAGAAATACATCGACCGCCAAAAAGTAAGTGCCCCAGGAACCCTGTGAGCCTGGCTGCAGCTGTTTCCTCTGGGAGCCTACCAAAGTCTGTTCTTTTCCCCAGGAGAAGTGTGGTGAGGAGAGACGGAGAACGCGCCAGTTTCTGGATTACCTGCAGGAGTTCCTTGGCGTCATGAGTACAGAATGGACAATGGACGGCTGAGGTTGAGCTGGCTCAGTGGAGACAGGACTTCAGGCTTTGAGTTAAATTTTAACCAGATGCATAAAACACACAATTGTACAAATGAAGGGGTTACCATATGCTGTTTCCGTTCACATTTACATCATGTAGTCAAGCTAAGCCTATAGATGTCCTCAAACATTGATCATTTACATGTGACAAAATATTTAACTTTCTTCTTGTGTTTGTATAACAGAAACTCCCATAGCCCAGGCTGGCCTCAGACTTGTAAAGTAGCCAAGGATGACCTTGAACTTCTGATCCCCCTGCCTCCTCCTCCTGAGTGCTGAGATGAAGGACATTCACCATTGTGACTAGTTTAGGTGGTACTGGGGATGGAACCTCGGGCTTTGTGTATGCTACAGACTGAGCTATATTCCCTAGCCCTCATCCCCTTTTTTGAGACGGGGTCTCTTATTCCAGGCTGACCTTGAACTCAGTGGGTAGCCGAGGTGACTTTGAATTCTTGATCCAGGAGGAAGCAGGAGGATCACACGCCCCACGTCAACATCCTTTCTCTTAGCCCTTTGAGGAGAAAGGAACTCAATGATTCTCTTGTCGAGGGATGCCACACCAGGGCTTCCTGCTCCTATGAGCAACGTAATACCCCCTAGTCAAACTCTCCTCAACTCCTTGCTACTTGCCCCAGCCTCTGACAATCCTATTTCTACCCTCCTCAATCTCTACGAGGTTAACTTTTCTTATGTTCTATGCATGAATCAGATTGTGCCACGATCGTCTCTCTGTGCCTGGGGTAACCAGATTCTGGAGAAGGAAGGGGGCTTCTCCTTGCAGTGAGGAGAGCCAGCCACATGTCAGGGGCCTTACTTTTCAGTGTAACTGAACTTAAGAAGCAAAGTAAATACTTCGCATATACTGCAACCTTGCTCCCCCACCGGAGCAGAAAGCATTGGATGGTTGAGGTGTGATTCAGCTATCAGGGCCCCTGAAGGAGACTCCTCCAGTGTACTCCAGGAAAAGATGAGACGTATGGTTTTATTTAAGTCTGTGAGATCCTCATATTATTTATGACATGTTTAAGGATTCAGTAAGTTAATATTTATTGCGATGTATGCAAGATTCTAATAAAGCAAAAGGGACAACTCTGATTCAGTTTGTTACTGGTCTGTCCTAACGCTGGGTGTGTATGGGGTCCCTGCATGGTCTCCAAAGGAGGGCCTGAGTATGTGTTGGATGGGCAATCCCCTGCCCCCTCCTTAGAGTTGCTGGGAGCACCAAGGGTGGAAGTGAGCCAGCAGGACATGGTAGAGATCCTGGGAGCAGGGACAAGGGCTGGGGCTGAGCCTGGATCTCCCTGGGCAGCTGTATGCCCAGATGGCTTGGGGTGAGCAGCAGAGGGATGGAGGTGAGGATGGGTGAGCGGGAGATGCTCCATTGATGAAGGGCTAAGTGTGGCAGCATGAGGCTCTGAGGCCGCGCTTCAAACCCCCTGCGAGAAAGCTGGGTGTGGTGGGGGCACTCGTGGACGCCTATCACCGGGAGGCAGAGGCAGCCAGTTCCCTGGGGCTCTCTAGTTAGCTGACCTAGATGAACTGAGTGCTGGACCAGTGAGAGACACTGTCTCACAGAGCAAGGCAAATGGTGTCCTGAGGAAGGGACACCTGATGTTAACTCTGGCTTCTATTTTCATGGGGGGAGGGAGAAGGGGAAGGGAGAGGGAGACAGAGACAAACAGAGAGACAGAGACAGACAGACAGAAGGACAGAATGAATAATGTGTCCTTCCTCCAGGCCTGTATCTAGAATTAAAGTATATGTCAAGGCTCCCCCTGGAAGGCTGCCAGTGTGGGAACCTGTAGCTTGATTTCTCCCAACTGATAAGAATTTGTCCAATCAGGCTCAATGCCAGTCTGTGAAGGAGGCTGGATATGCTCTTGTGGATGGCCCCTGTGGCTTGGGGGAGTTCTCTCTCCCACAAGCTGGGTGTCATGTCCCCTGCCCCCACCTCAGCAGCAAGAGTCACTTATAGTCCACAAGTCACTGTTGGACCTGTGAGTGACCTCTGTGCCTCACTCACTACAGGTCAGGCTCTGTTCCAGGCCACATAAAGGGTCACCTCTGTTTTCCCAAACCCAACACTGTCTTAAAAAAAAAAAGGGCACCTAGACACCTCCTTCCAGCCCTGCATCCATTCTCAAAGTATAAACATCATGAAATGTCTGTATACACATGCTATATATGCAATGTCTGTATACACATGCTATACATGCATGCACTTACGGAAGTCTGAGGAGGGCAGTGGGTACCTTCCTCTTACCACTCACCACCTCATTCCATTGAGAGGGTCTCTTCCTGAACATGGAGTTTCCCACTTTTTAGCCAGGCTGGCAGCCAGCGATGCCCAGTGATCCTCCCATCTCTTCCTGCTCAGCCCTTGCTGGAGTTACAGGCGCGTGGTCATGGCTTTTTACATGGGCTAGGGAGCCAGACTCAACACAGCCAGGGCTCACACCCAGTGGAGCAGCTCCCGGCTCCTTAGTATGGTTTTGGGTTTTTTTTGTTTGTTGTTTGTTGTTTCGAGACAGGGTTTCTCTGTGTAGCCCTGGCTGTCCTAGGCTTGCTTTGTAGACCAGGCTGGCCTCGAACTCACAGAGATCTGCCTGCCTCTGCCTCCCTGAGTGCTGGGATTAAAGGAGTGAACCACCATGCCCAGCTTAGGTTTTTTTTTTTTTTTTAACATGTAAAAATATTAAACTGCAGCCTGGACTACAAAGTGAGTCCAGGACAGCCAAGGCTACACAGAGAAACCCTGTCTCAAAAACAAACAAACAAGCAAACCCAAACCCAAAACAAAAACATGTTAAACTGTAACATAAATTTTTAACATGTAACATTTTAAAATTGTGATAAGGGCATGCAATTACTTATGCCTTTCTTTACCTATGAGTTTACCTATGAAATATTTTTATATTTCAGTATAATCTTTTCCCCTGAGAATTGCATACCTCCGTGTAATAGATTTTGATTGTAGTGGATTGTAGTGCAAGAGTGGTCCTGCTCTGACTTCCCCTGGACTCCTAACACGTCCCCTCTTCCTAATTTCAAATCCTCCTCCTCTCCTTTTTTTTTTTTTTTTTTTGTTGTTGTTTTTTGTTTTTCGAGGGTTTCTCACAGGGTTTCTCCACAGGGTTTCTCTGTGTAGCCCTGGCTATCCTGGAACTCACTCTGTAGACCAGGCTGG